>NC_091438.1:36244734-36544734 GCF_964237555.1 Oryctolagus cuniculus
CCGAAGACACCAAAAACAGTAACTCAGCAATTAACCAAATGCTCACAGACTAAAAAAAGCTTTCTATGTAGGTTAAGTACTTTTAATAATTTCAGAACTCTCTTGGGCTTCATTAGATCCTCTTACCTGACCCAGACATATGTCCTTTGATGACACTGAAATTCTTCTAATTTGCTTCCTCACCAAGCAATCTCAATATTTGAGACAGAAATGCCTCTGAAGCCCCTACTAAACTACTCTTCTTATTTAAAAACATTTGGCTTAGACCCCTTAGATTTTAAACTGTTAAAGAGAAAAGAAAAGGTGTTTCCTACCTGATTGCCTTCTTTGAAGCTGAGTCCAAAGTCAATGAGTTTAAAACATTCGTTCTCTGCACTCCACAGTATGTTGCGCGGTTTGAGGTCTGCGTGGACGTAACCCTCATGATGAAGGAAAGCAAGGGCTTCCAGAACATCTCTGGCACAATGCTGTATCATCCACATGGAACAACCCTGGTGACTGGAATATAAAAGCAATTCCGAAACACTGACATCCAGGAGTTCAAGCAACAGACAGCGTGATGGCACATTTGGAGAGAAGTGGATTGTAAAGACTCCATATAAAGTCACTAGAAAAAGAAATGAATTATAATACTTTAAAAATCAGACTCACAGTAAGTTCCTACTAATGTAGGTAACTCTGAAACACAAATTTGGGATAGTAACTTTCATGAGCAAGCAAGTTTCCACTGTAATTTATATTTCCCATGAATAAGATCTCTGGGCAAGCAGCTCATTTTACTAAAACAAAATAGAACACCCTACCATGGCTGATTACCATTCAAAGATATTAAATATGGCACAATTATTCAGACTGCATTTCACCAGGCATTCAATGATGGATAAATACACACTTTGAGTGACAAGCAAAAATTGTTAAAAATAAAAATTCAAATATTTAGGATTTTAAAAGGAAAATGTTACAATGTGCAGAAAACAAAATGATGACTGCTTCTTGATGCAAAAAAAATTCCTTAACATAAATATCAAGAGATTATTCAACAAGTTCTTAAGCCTGCAAAAATCTTCCCTCTTCAATACCAAGGTTATAATGACATGCCATTTTACTAAACGGGGAAAAAAAAAAAAGGCGGCACAAGTGTTAAGAAATATTTCTGCAAAACGGCATTATAGAAAAGGTCACTCTTCAAATTAAATACGGATTATACTTGCCAAGAAGTAAGACAGTTCTTTATTAGCCAAAGCTGTAACTAATTATAAATTCTCTGCTGGTGTATTGAGAGACTGTTTTCATAAAGCTATCATCAGCGATCATCACGTATCTTATGGTACATTCTGAATATCTGAGTCATGAAGCATAGTATTAGAGGAAAGTTACCCTGTTCCTAAATCTTTCACCCGCAAGATTCCTTAACTTATGGACCCCTATGTATGTACTGAATAATTTTTTCCAAATGATACTAAACACATATCTATCACACTAAACATGTCACGTGGCAGCTGTGCATTATTAGCATTTAAATTACAAGCCCTAGCAATATTTCCTATTTTCCACTGGTATGCAGAGATTTAAAAATTTCCACACAACACATGCCTCCTTCCACTAGAGAGGAATTTTTCCAGCCTAGTAAGTGCGACATTCGCCAATGCGACTCGAGGCAAAACAGACTTCCTGAGCATCTACTGTCACCTCGCAAAGCAGACCACCAACTCCACCGCGCCGCAGACAGTAATAAAGTGAAAGGGGGGTGGCAGTGGGGCCAGGAGCCAGTGAGAAAGACAGGGGCCAGACCCGCTTCCCCCACCGAAAAGACACGGCCGGCCCGGACACCAGGCTGAAGAGACGAGGTGTACGCCTGGACCGAGACTAGGGCAGAGGAGGAGGGAGAAAGCTGCAATTACCGATGTTCCTGTGACCCTGCAACTGCTCCAGCGCTGCTCTCTCTTTGCGGAACCCATACTCGGCGGCCGAGGCCGCAGCCCCGGTGGTTCCTGGCGGCAAGAACTGCTTGAGGGCTCCGGGCGGCGAGCCTGGGGTGCCGCAGCAGCGCACCCGGTACACCGAGGCCGAGGAGCCGCTACCCAGACGGCTCTGGACCTGCCACAGCCGCCCGAAGGCCTCCAGAAACCGCGGCGGCTCCGCGCCCCACGCACAGCCGGACCCTGCCATCGGTGTGGGCTGAGGGCACTGACACCGGAGCTGTGGCAACGCCCGAGGCAGGCTGGCTGGGCCCGCGGTCACATCCCCGCCCGCCGGACCAGCGGCTCCGCAGGGAGGGGCCTGCAGCCGCCACACCGACTCCCGGGACCTCAAGCCGCCATGACACCGGAAACCCTAGTGCGCCGGGCTCCCAGGAGCCGGAAGTGAAGGAAAGAGCCAATCCTACAGGCGGGAGGAGGCGGGCCCAGGAGCTCGGGGGTCTGGAGTTGATTGGCTGGCTGACTTAGGCCGGGCGAGAAGGACTGAGAGATGTTAGCCTTAGTACGGACTGTGCCAGTCCCGATGTCGAGCCGCTTTCGCGCAGGTGCGTGAAACTAAAGCTCGTCCTTTTTCTTGTTGAAGCGACTCCGCTCACCCCGGGGAACTCTGTAAAACTAACCCCAAAGTCCACACCAAATGTCTTGAGGGCTTGGGCCTTGGGAGTGCACAAATCAAGTGAAGCCTCCCTGGCTCTTGCGATTGTTGTGGTCCTGTGGCTCTTCTAAGGTAGCAAGGACATCTAACTGCTGGTATCAAAGAAGCGCAAAGCGGGGAGCCTAGAGGATGGGAAGGCAGAACCCTACCGCCTTAGAACCTGGCTAGAGGGAAGAGAGACAATGGAAATGAGCTCTGATTTCTAGGAAATTGGAGGTGGCAGAATGAATTAAACATGATACAGATTGTAAAGGTAAAAATAGTAGAAACGAAGTGTAGGTGTTAGGGATCCCCAGATAACTCCAAGGAACTCACACATTTAAAAGGTGTAAGTAAAAAGCATTTCATTCCAGTCTGTCTTGTAAAAATAGAATGCATTGTAATCAAGGAGAGCAAATATTGAACTTTTAGAAGTTGACCAGGTGCTGTGGCGCAGCTGGTTAAAGCCTCGGCCTGAAGCGCTGGAATCCCTTATGGGCACCGGTTCGAGTCCTGGCTGCTCCTCTGCTGATCCAGCTCTGCTGTGGTCTGGGAAAGCCCTGGAAGATGACTCAAGTCCTTGGGCCCCTGCACCTGCATGGGAGACCCAGAAGAAGACCCTGGCTCCTGGCTTGAGATCAACTCAGCTCCAGCTGTTGTGGCCATTTGGGAAGTGAACCAGTGAATGGAAGACCTCCCTCTCTCTTCATCTCTACCTCTCTCTGTAACTCTTTCAAAGGAATAAAATAACAATAAAATAACATTTTTTTTTTTTTTTTTGAAGTTAACCAGGTCTTCCTTGTAAAAAATATCCTTAGCAGATAAAGCCACCACCTGCAGTATCGGCATCCCATGTGGGCGCTGGTTGGAATCCTGGCTGCTCCACTTCTGATCCAGCTCTCTGCTATGGCCTGGGAAGGCAGTTGAAGATGGCCCAAGTTCTTGGGCCCCTGCGCCCGCGTGGGAGACCCAGAGGAAACTCCTGGCTCCTGGCTTTAGATCAACATAGCTCTGGCCGTTGTGGCGAATTGGGGAGTGAACCAACGATTAGAAGTCATCTCTCTAAGTCTTTAAAAAAAAAAATCTGTTGTAATCTATATCTTGGTTAAGTGTAAGCCTTTTCCTGGAATACTAGAAATAGGAGTTATTCTGAAAATATTACCTCCATAAAGCTTTATTTCTTTTTTCATTTCTTTAAATATTTATTTATTTATTTGAAAGGCAGAGAGAGAGGGAAAGAGAGAGGCAGAGATCTTCCATCTGCTGGTTCTCTCCCCAAATGCTCACAGCAGCCTGGGTTGGGCTGAAGAGTTAAAACTGTATATGTGCAGGTGTAAAAAGTTAAGCTTAAGCTTACAGGTTTAAACCTTCCTGGTGCAGCTGTGAAAATAAGACAGAGTGAAGTAGCACCTTGACAGTAGGGACTCCATTTTGGAGCACTTGAGACTCCATTCTGAGACAGCAGCGCCCCCCCCCCCCACAGTGAGACTCTGGTCTGAAACTATGATCTCAAATAGTTGGACAATAGCAGTGCACTACATCACCCTTGGCAGAGCACAAAAACCCCCTAGCATGATTGCTCAAGCTTAAAAGTAGAAAGGTTGCACCTGGGTTACCTGGGCTAATAATGAAGATGTGATTTGTCTGTGTCTTACATTGATGTCAAGTCCTAAATGCTAATTGTAAGATTGTAACTGGTATTGTCAAGATTATGATGAATATTAATTTCACTTAGGTTTTAGGTTATGTTGACCCCAGTAACCATATACTCTCTTTTGATTTTATGTACTCTTTTGATCTTAGCAACTGTGTATAGCAACTGTGCATAGCAACCGTGTATTCCCCCCTTCCCAGTTTTGCAGTTTTTGCCTTTATAAACCCTAACCTTTGGTTATTTGGGGCTGCTCTGCTCTTGTATGATCAGACAGTTCCAGCATGCTGGATAATCAATAAAGCTTCCCCTTGCTGTTTGCATAAGAGACGTGTCTCTTGGTGATGTTTTTCTGGTGGTGGACTCTAACAGGGCCAAGCCAAAACCAAAAGACGGTGTTATGGGAAAACAGCAGAAAAATTATTGTTACCTCGGTTCTTTGTCTCACATAGAAAAGAATTTCCAAGTGGACAGCAGAGAGATTTAAAAAGATTTATTAGGGTCAAAGACCTCCAGCCAGAGTGGTAGGGAGGGAAGATTCCTAGAAAGAATGCTAAGGACCCCATGGCACTGGGGTTTTTTAAGTACAATTTCAAAGAAAAAAAAAAAAAACTTGACAATCAGATTGTCATTCAGTTACTAGGCGGGGACAAAACCCATCAAAAGACCTGATCCGCAATCCTTTATCCTATCTGGCTTGCTCAGGATAAAACAAAAAACCATCCAGAACAGTGGGTTCAGTAACTTGTTTTCACAATAAACTGCGAGCTCAGGAAGATGAAATCACCACTCCCTTGCTAGTCTCATGGTAAATTGGAGATTCTTAAGAAAGGAGGGCAGACGTTTTGTTCTTGCTAAAGATAACCTTTTTGGGGAAGGAAGCAAATATTTTAAACCCCAAATTCCTTTGGGACCACCCTGACTACCTATTAATCCATCTGACTCCTCACAACAGGACTTTCCATTCAGGTCTCCCACGTGGGTGTCAGGAATTCAAAAACTTGGGCTACCCTCTGCTGTCTTGTAGGGACATTAGTAGGAAGCTAGATCAGAAACGGAGCAGCTAGGACTCAAACAAGCACCCCCCTATAAGATACAGGCTTTACAGTTGGCCACTTAACTCACTATGCCACAGTGCCCACACCCTTTCTGCATTTCTAACTTCTCTTATAATATGATGTCTTTTCATTGTATCACTTGTTAACAAACAAGATAAATGAAGTAAATAATAGAATTGAGCCATACACAGAAGCGATACCAAGAATAATCCAAAGCAAACGTGCCTTAGAATACCTTTTACAACAGGGCTAGCCAGTATTTTGATTGTTGAGCTTTGAAGATTCAGAGTCTTCCAGAATGAAAGTTATTTTTCTCTGTGGCAGCCAATTCAGAATGGTCTTTGATGGAACAGAGACATAAGCCTCAGCCATTCTTGCTCACTGCCCCAAACACTGATAAACATTGGAATGTATTCCTTGCCCTTGAATCTCAATTGGATTTCACGCCCTATTGTCTTCATTCCCTACCCTGTATTCTTTTCCAGGTTCCCAGGGCTCTGTCCATTTCCAAGAATTCACCTCTGCCTGCAACTCCCTACCCCTACCCCCATCCTAAGCCCCTCTAAAATATAAAAAGGCCCAGCCACTGGGAGTTGGGACCTTCTGCCACATATTCCATCGATGTGCACACTGGCAGTTGGTCACCCACCTCTGCAAATTTTTCTCTGAATGAATTCAATCTGGCTGTAAATTCATACACTGCCTCCTCTCTATTCTGCACCTCTTTTCCTAACAGTCCAGAAAAGATCCTTATCCTCTAGGATTTATACCCTCCACATTGAAAAAGGATGACCCATGTAACCAAGAAGATAATGGGGAAATGACAATATGTGACTTCCTAACATAAAAGACATTGCAGCTCCCATTTTGCTGACTAGTTGTCATATCAAAAGACCCCCAAGCATGCCAGTAGAGAGGCCTCTCTACATGGTTAAAAGCTAGGGGTTCCTGCCACCAGTCATGTCAGTGAACCACCTTGGAAGTGGGTCTTCTAGACCCAGCCAAGCCTTTTCATAACTGTAGCTCTGGCTAAAAGCTTGACTGAAAACTCATGTGAACCCTAAGCAAAAAAAAAAAAAAAAAAAAAAAAAAAAAAAAAAAAAAAGCAGATAAGCCACTTCTGAATTCAGTCACACAGAAATTTTGATAATAAACAATTAACATTGTTTTAAGTTTTAGAACCATTTTTAAAAAAATATTTTATTTATTTGAAAGAGTTACAGAGAGAGGTAGAGACAGAGATCTCCCATCCATTGGTTCACTCCCCAGATGGCTGCAACAGCTGGAGCTGCGCCAATGTGAAGCCAGGAGCCAGAAGCTTGGGTCTCCCATGCTGGCACTGTGAGAGTCGACCACCCGAAAAACGTCACCAAGAGACACGTCTCTTATGCAAACAGCATGGGGAAGTTTTATTGATTATCCAGCATGCTGGGGCTGTCTGATCATCATGAGCAGAGCAGCCCCAAATAACCAAAGGTTAGGGTTTATAAAGGCAAAAACCGCAAAACCGGGAAGGGGAAGAGAATACACGGTTGTTCAGCAGTTGCTAAAGTCTTACAATCAGCAATTATGATCTTAAGACATAGACAAATCACATCTTCATTATTAGCCCAGGTAACCCAGGTGCAACCTTTCTACTTTTAAGCTTGAGCAATCATGCTAGGGGGTTTTTGTGCGTTGCCAAGGGTGATGTAGTGCACTGCTATTGTCCGACTATTTGAGATTATAGTTTCGGACCAGAGTCTCACGGTGGGGGGGTTGCTTTCCCAGAATGGAGTCTCAAGTGCTCCAAAATGGAGTCCCTACTGTCAAGGTGCTACCTCACTCTGTTTTATTTTCACAGCTGCACCAGGAAGGTTTAAACCTGTAAGCTTAAGCTTAACTTTTTACACCCGCACATATACAATTTTAACTCTTCAGCACAGGGGCCCAAGGACTTGGGCCATCTCCTACTGCTATCCCAGGCCACAGCAGAGAGCTGGATGGGAAGAAGAGCAGCGGGAACTAGAACCGGCACCCATATGGGATGCCGGTGCTTCAGGCCAGGGCATTAACCCGCTGCTCCACAGTGCCGGCCCCTAGAACCATTTGTTAAATAGCAATAAATAACAATACATTAGAAAGGAATCAGGAATAAGTTGAAAAAGTTAATATTATCACACAATTGCTCTGCAGACCAGTGGTGTACATATATATTCTAATTAGTGTTAGGTAGAAATTGAGCCTACATGTGTACAAGAAAGGCCTGAAGACCAGCACCCACTGTGGAAGCTCCAGAAGCCCAGTATCTGCACTTCAAAGTCTTGCCCAGATCTTGCTGACCTTCCACGGGGTCCTGTCCCTTCTACCTGGCCTGATAAGCATCCTTCCTCTAAGGCAGGTGACACTAGCCAGGCTTCCCCTGTCTGATAACTTAAGGGGGAAAACTCAAAAAGGAATTTTTCGTATTTACACCCAATAAGTCCTTTATTCGGGAGGAGAAAAAGGAGAGGGGGAGGGAAAAGGTAGGAAGGCAAGACTCATCCCCTTAAAAGCCCCAGTCTAAATGTGAACTACGCACTCTCTCAGGTTCTGGCTGGAGAGGTGCCCATCCACTCTTAAGGATGGCCCCACCCTAACAAACCTTGCTATGTTGCTTTCCCCTGCTCTCTGTCTCACACCTGAGTTCTTTCTTGCATGAAGACAAGGACCCTTTTGCTTCTCTGGTAACAATTAACACTAAAAAGTACATGATTTACCACATCCATTCTGTTAGTAAAACTGTATGGTCTTGGCCTGCGCCGTGGCTCAATAGGCTAATCCTCTGCCTGCGGCGCCGGCACACCAGGTTCTAGCCCGGTCGGGGCGCCAGATTCTGTCCTGGTTGCCCCTCTTCCAGGCCAGCTCTCTGCTGTGGCCCGGGAGTGCAGTGGAGGATGGCCCAAGTGCTTGGGCCCTGCACCTGCATGGGCGACCAGGAGAAGCACCTGGCTCCTGCCTTCAGATCAGCGCGGTGCGCCGGCCACGGCGGCCATTGGAGGGTGAACCAACAGCAAAAGGAAGACCTTTCTCTCTGTCTCTCTCTCTCACTGTCCACTCTGCCTGTCCAAAAAAAAAAAAAAAACAGTATGGTCTCACCTATAGTGCCATCTTAGGCTCTGGCCCTGTCGCCATTTTGTACAATAAGCTTCATTCTAAGTCCAGCCTGGCTTACTAGAAGTCAGGTGACCAAATGGCCCAATCAGAAACGTTAGCTCCACCCCCAACGTAATGGGATTTACCATTCCCATTTCCTTACCTCTGCAAAACTATATAAGAACTGTTTAGAACTGTTTTCTCAGTACAGGTTATTGTTCTCTCTATGCATGGGGAGATAGCCTGTCGGGTTTCCCCACGCGACGATAATCCTTTTCCCTTGCTCCAATGTTTTGTGTGTTGTGTGGTGGCCTTTTCTTTCACATTCCAACATAAAGCATTATTATTAAAATTTTTATTTTGGATTTTATAAGTATAAATTATATTTTGAGATGGTTTTTATTTTTTGCTTTACTATATACAGTACACTTTTCATATTTTAGATGGGTGCTACTATTTTGCCTTTTGTAAATTTTCTTTGAAGTTCATCTAGCAGTTTCCTGCTTTCCTTTAGATTCCCTCACCCCTATTGTTTTTCTTTTTTGATCTTTTTTTCACCTGGCTGCAACAGGCTAAAAAATATTAGAGATTCATTTGAACTGGCAGTCTCTGAATGGAAAGAATCTACTGCCCCCCCCAATCCATTCTTTTTTCTATACTGAGCAGTACTCTTTGCAGTAGTCATGGTAAACTTTGGCCACCTAGGCTGCCTGAGGATTCTTATACCACAATCCATTTTTCCTGGAATGGTAAATATCTTTTTTCTTTTCTCTCTCTTTTTTTTTTTTTTTTTTTTTTGACAGGCAGAGTTAGACAGTGAGAGAGAGACAGGGAGAAAGGTCTTCCTTCCATTGGTTCACCCCCCCCCCCCAAAATGGCTGCTACGGCCGGTGTGCTGCGCCAATCTGAAGCCAGGTCTCCTCCTGGTCTTCCTCCTGGTCTCCCATGCAGGTGCAGGGCCCAAGCACTTGGGCCATCTTTCACTGCCTTCCTGGGCCACAGCAGAGAGCTGGACTGGAAGAGGAGCAACTGGGACAGAATCCGGTGCCCCAACCGGGCCTAGAACCCAGGTGCCAGTGCCGCAGGTGGAGGATTAGCCTAGTGAGCCGTGGCGCTGGCCTAAGGTAAATATCTTTTTCAAGAGTCTTTGTTCTGTCCCCCTTCTCCTACACCTTCAAGCAGGCAGTACACTATCAAAACATGTCCCTGTCTTTTCAGTTCAACATCGCCTTCAGTATCAGCAACAGCTTTGAGTAGCACTTTCCCTTTAAGTCTAAGGACCAAGCCTTGAGTTCAGTCAGTCAGACTTGACTTCAGCTCCCAGCTCCACCACTTACTGTCGATGTGACCCTAAGTCAATTAATGAAACTCTGATGGCCCTAGTTTCCTTGGCTAATTTTAAGATGGGGTTAAATATTAGGTATAATTAGATAAAATACCAAAAGTGGATGAAGCTAGGCACATGAAGTGCCTAGCTTACTGTGAGTTCTTAGCAAAATCTGCTTATTTTTATAATCCTATGTTTGGACATAGAATTAGAGGAGCCCATGAAAGAGCCCATTAAAGTGAAACAGAATTTTCTTATCATTACTCCTTCCTAATGAACTAAGAAGATGCCACAAATGATCACGTTCCTTGCCACAACCTCCAAGTATTCCTTCCAGCTGTTCTGTCACTTGGTATGTCTGAGAGGCCTGGATCACTTTCTTTTTTTCTGTCTGGGTTTACTGCTCTTCATATAGGGGAAGACAGCATGCCGTGTAGGAGATTCTTCCTGCAGGCCCTTTTGGAAATGATAGCATGAGCCAGCCATAACAGGGAATTCCATCATCTCCAGATGTTTGCATTTGAAATCACACTGGACTGGAGACGACTGGTGCCTCGAGAGCTCTGGGAGGACTTTAGAGTTCAGTGCTTTGGTCCCTCGCTTATTACTCTGGAGAAACACAGTCTCAGAGGGCCCAGAGCCAAGTTCCAAAGCACTGCAGGAATATTTTCTCAAATCCAGAGTAAAACAAGGATAGGGAGGTTTTTTTTCCAGGCAGAAAAGGGGGTGGCCAAGAGGGACACTTGTCTCATCTACTGAATCTGGTCCTAGGACTCTGTCCTCCCCCTACGTGCACCAGAGAACAATGTAGATCTACTGAAGCAGGAGCTAGAGCAACAGAGCCCAGGGAGGAATAGAGTGACTTGGGGAGGACAAGGCTAATCTGTGATCAAAAGCCGACTTTGCTGTGGGGCAAGCAGAATCTAAGATTATGGAGCACTTATTGTGATCTGTTACACCATGAGCAAACTTTGACTTAAAAAATAGTTCAATTTCTATAAAGAACTATTTTTTAAATCAAAGTTTGCTCATGGTGTAACAGATCACAATAAGTGCTCCATAATCTTAGATTCTGCTTGCCCCACAGCAAAGTCATACATAATCATTGTTCTCTACTTACAACCCTATATTACCCCTCTCGGTTATCTTCCCCAAAGAAGCACAGAAAAACTTAACGGACAAGCTCTTTTCTTCAAGCTACTTGAAGAAGAATTAATTAAAGAGATAGAAAGCAATTTGGATATGCCTGTGGTTAATTATGGTTTTTATTATTTTCATTTCTGGCAGGACAAAATAAGGTAATATGTAATAAGAGAGTTTGAAAGTGTGTTCAATAATAAGGAATTATTATTGTTTTTCTGTAGACGTGAAGGTGGTTGAACTGGAGAAGTTACCAACAGCAGATAATATATGTCTCTATCTAGCTTTCGTCTGAAAAGTAGGTGCCTAATATTGTAGGTGGACATATATAGTAGAAAAACTTACTCCACAAGCCACTTATAAAAATCAGCCTGGTCTGCATGTCCTTAGCCCAGAGAGACTGAAGATCTGAGAGAGAGAGAACTGTATGGCCCAAACTCCAGACGAGTGGAAAAGATCAGTAGCTTCAGGTCATCCATTCATTTGTTCACTCATTTATTCATCATTTTATTAAATATTTATAAGGAATTACTAGAATTTTCCAGACAAAAACTCAATCTGGAGGGGAAGATACTCATGATTAAAGAAAAAAACACAGATGAGGGCTATTGCCTAGAGAAATGGAGGAATCTCATCTTTGAGACTGGGGAGTTGTGAGAGGATGATACGAGGCTGTGATCTCAGGAACTGGAAAGTTCTAGATGATGCCAAGCTTCCCTGCGAAGGTGTCGTGAGAGCATCGTTGGAAGCGGGAAAGGAGAAGTGGGAGCTGAAAGGAAGGAAACTTCAGAAAAGTCTATGGGTGTGCAGGATTCACACTGAACAACACTTACCTATGTTGAAGGTTGATCTAGGATAAGCTCTTAGACAACGTTAAATCAGGCCATTGTGCACTTGATACACTGTTGGGGGAGCCGTGTGGGGAGTATGTCTCAACATGCTCTTGTCAGCTGGTCCCAGGAACTATTTGTTCTGGACATTTTGACTGGGAAATACCAAACTGGCATGTTATTGGTATCTAACTTAATATACATAAAAACGCACTCTGATCTTCCTCCCCAACTTGCTTTTCCGCAGCCTTCCCCAGCTCAGTTAATGTAAACTTTGTCTTTGCAGAAGCTTAATCCAAACTTGCTGAAGTCATCCTCGACTCTCATCTTCAGACCTCAAAGGCTTTTTTTTTAGCACCTCCCCAGCTGCCATCTTGTTCTAAACCTCCCTCATCTCCAGCCTCCCAGGTGGTCACCTTGCTTCCACAGGTACCCCCTAGATCCCCCAGAGTTTACTCTCAACACGGTAGCCTGAGTATTCCAATTAGAGCAGAAGCCAGAGTTAAACTCAAAATCCATAAGATGCATCGTAAACCTGGCCTTGACTTAGCTGCCTCTGCCTCTCTGACCTCATGTCCTCCATTTTCCCCCCATCCACTCTGGTCTTGTCACGGTGGCCTTCTGAATGTTCTTCAAACGTATCAAGCAACTGCCTTCGCTGAGAAGGAAACTTGCTGTTTCCTCAGCCTACAACAGTCTTTTTCTCAGATATCCGTGTGGCTCACTCCTCATCTCTTTCAGAGCTCTTACTGAACACTCTTATAAATGACCAATTGTCGCTCCCCCTCTTCGTGGAGGAACGGCACAGGACCCTGCGCTGTTCTTTCGTCTGCTCGGCCCTCCCCGGGTTTGCTGCTGGTTCTTCCTGGGTTGGCTGCCGTCCCTTCCACCTCCGTGGAAGGGCGGTTCCCCCTGCCACATTCCCCACTTCCGCGGGGGAGCGGCACACCGCCGGCCGGCTCTCTCGGGGGCTGCACAGGTGTTCCTTCAGATAGATGTTCCCCTTAGATGTTCCTGGTGCATGTTGTCTCTCTCCTCCTTTATAGTCCTTTCCACCAATCCGTGCTCTGCTACCCACACGCCGAGTACACTGCTCTCCTCCAATCAGGAGCGGCTCCTGCAGCTTGTCAAGTTGGTGAGAGGCAGCTGGGTAGAAGCTGTACGCTCCTCTCCCAGCGCCACATTGTGGGAGAGCAGATGCATAGAATAAGTCTTAATTCCAGTAACTTAGTCTAGTCCGAGTTGCTCCCAGTTGCTCCCCACAACCAATTTCCTACTTCCCAGGCATCCCCTGCAGCTCTTATTTTGTCTTCATTTTTCTTCTTAGCATTTTATTTGCTGTAGTACATATTTCGTTATTTGTTTTTATAGTACCCTGTGCAAAATGAGGCTGGGGCAGGTGTTTGACAGAGTAGTCAAACACCTTGGGACACCTACATCCCCCATCAGAGATCCTGGGGTTCAGTTCCAGCCATGCTCTGATTCCAGCTTCCTGCTAGCATGCTCTCTGGGAGGCAGTGGGTGATGGCCCAAGTAGTTGAGTCCTTGCCACACACATGGGAGACCTGGATTTAATTCTCAGCTCCTGGCTTCTGCCTGGTCCAACCCTAGCTGTTGCAAGCATCTGGGGAGTGAACCAGCAGTTGGGAGATTCATTCTTTCTCTCCCTCCCCGCAAAGGAAAATAATAAAAGGTGAACTAATTCAATTCTGAGCTGTCTACCACTGTATTTCCAATGCCTGAAATAGTGCCTGAAACATGAGGAAATTTCAAAAACTTGGCAGAAAGTGGCATGAAAATTAAATATATTTCTGTGCAAAAAAGTTTAAGACTATGCATAGGTTTTTCATAATATGCATTTTCCATGAATTTTTTGGAGACCCATTGTATGCATGGATTTAAACTTTTTTGCACCAAAATAAACTTACCTTTTAATTTAATTTTCCATGAAAATTGTTGAGATGCCCATGTGTTAGGCACTTAATAAGTGTTTGTTAATGATCATCTATTTCTTCTCCAGGACTGCACTTGACATTCACTGAGCTAAGTGAATGAAAGGATGACAACCAAGAGGGGAAAGTGGAGAAAGCAGAAGATAGACTTTAACAAAAGGCATTATTATGTTCTAAGGAGGAAAGAGCAGTAGAAAGAAAGAGGAGGGAAAAGAACAGAGTAACTGAAATGAACCTATTGCTGGGAACACATGAAAACAAGAGCCCCAAGGAAAAGTGCTCTCTACTTCCGGGTTAGGGTCAAGATTCGGGGCTTTGATAGTTCATCTTCTCCCACTACCTGCTGACTGACAGGAGGATTTCCTACACAGGTGAGATGCATGGTACAGGCAGCATGGCTGGAGAGTCAGGTAGGGGTGCATTACTCCTGCCCCCTGATCCCTCTAGAATGCAGTCTGTGCTTTCCTCTGTGTGGAGAAAATCTCAAGTGAAATCTTCTTAGTATAGCAGGATGATGGGTTGTTTTTTTTTTTTTTTTTTTTTTTTTTTGACAGGCAGAGTGGACAGTGAGAGAGAGAGACAGAGAGAGAAAGGTCTTCCTTTTGCCGTTGGTTCACCCTCCAATGGCCGCCGCTGCAGCCGGCGCACCGCGCTGATCCTGGCAGGAGCCAGGAGCCAGGTGCTTTTCCTGGTCTCCCATGGGGTGCAGGGCCCAAGCACCTGGGCCATCCTCCACTGCACTCCCTGGCCATAGCAGAGAGCTGGCCTGGAAGAGGGGCAACCGGGACAGAATCCGGCGCCCCGACCGGGACTAGAACCCGGTGTGCCGGCGCCGCAAGGTGGAGGATTAGCCTATTGAGCCACGGCGCCGGCTAATGGGTTGTTTTTAATATTTACATTCCTCTATGTAATCATTCTTTTTTCCTGGTAGCTCCACATTACTGGTTTGTGACCCTGTTCCCCAAACCAAGCAGTAGCATCTGTAACCAGCAGAGAACCCAGGCTGGTGGCCCATCCACTGTGGAACCCTGGGATTCCAGCCTCCTCCTAGGCAGGGAACCCTTCAGCTTCTTTTTTTTTTTTTTTTTTCCCTCTTCAAACCTATGCCAAGTTTGTTCTGTGTAGGGTTGAAAGGCAGTACAGGGTGAAAGATAGGAAAGAAGTAGGGGAGGCAGAGGTGATGGGACAAGAGGAAGCAGAAGAAAAGAACACCAGGCAGAGCAGGGTGTTTATTTCAATATCTTCCTTTCCTTCTTTTCTCTCCCAGCACCAACTAATGCTTAGAAAATCCTCTTTCACAGATGGCAACATTTGAGAGGTGGGAATTTTGCATCCCCTCTGCTCTATTTTGAACCTTTTGGGAGGGTGTTAATAAAAAGATGATCAGCAAAATCAAGAACCTTGATAAATCATAAACTACATGATTAGTTATAAATCATTGAGAATTGTCCCTGGACTCAAAAGCATTGTTTTATACTTGATCTTGAAATAATGGAAATCAAAAAAAGAGATATATAAATTCAGATTATTTTATTTTATTTATTTTTGACAGGCAGAGTGGACAGTGAGAGAGAGAGAGACAGAGAGAAAGGTCTTCCTTTTGCCGTTGGTTCACCCTACAATGGCCGCCGCGGCCGGCACGCTGTGGCCGGCACACGGTGGCTGGCGCATCACACTGATCTGAAGCCAGGAGCCAGGTGCTTCTCCTGGTCTCCCATGGGGTGCAGGGCTCCAGGACCTGGGCCATCCTCCACTGCACTCCCTGGCCACAGCAGAGAGCTGGCCTGGAAGAGGGGCAACCGGGACAGAATCCGGCGCCCCGACCGGGACTAGAACCCCGTGTGCTGGCGCAGCAAGGTGGAGGATTAGCCTAGTGAGCCGCGGCGCCAGCCTATTCAGATTATTTTAAATCATTGCTTGTCACTATTTTATATGGTAAAAGCTGTCT
The DNA here is from genome assembly GCF_964237555.1 of Oryctolagus cuniculus. Taxonomy (NCBI): domain Eukaryota; kingdom Metazoa; phylum Chordata; class Mammalia; order Lagomorpha; family Leporidae; genus Oryctolagus; species Oryctolagus cuniculus. The sequence goes on from NC_091438.1 coordinate 36,260,368, forward strand.
TAATTACCAATTTGCACTGAGTTGCATTATTCTTTCAAATGCTGACAGTTTTTCCACTAAAATTTTCATTTTCTACTTATAAATGATTGTTCTGGTTCTCAGAGCCTTAGCAATTTTCCATTAAATCCTTTTTATTTCATGAGTGTCTGTGTGATTTTAAGCCAAATATGGGTACTTTATGTTTTAATACATTATTTTCAACAGATTTTTATTTTGTATTTATTCTATTGGAGAGGGACAGACACAGAAAAATAGTTGGCAGGTTGGTTTTGTTGGTTGTGCTGCAGCAATAGTATAATATAGAAAGTACTGATGGAATTTGGCAAAGAAACCAAATTGATTTGCTGTGGAAATGAATAGATTTGTATTCTACCTGTTTCACATCCCAATCCTAATGAGAAATAGTAGCAACATATTTTATAATTGTTTTAGTAAAATAATATTGAACAAACAGCAAAGAGAACCTTTTCCTTTCCTCAAGAGAAATTTGTTGCTCTCTTACTAAAGCTTTCAACCATTTCTCCACAGGGTGGCAGGGCAATTCAAAGTCTAACCTTCAGTCCTCAGATTAGTGTATTGACAGAGCCTGCCCTTAGAAGTAACAAGAGAGTAAGTAAAGGCACTATATTTCTCGTTGGGAGTGTAGGGTTATAGGGAGTGGTATCAGAACATTCTCAAAGAGGAAAATCCATAAATTGTTAATAAAATTTCTCAAAAAGAAATCTCAGAAACAAATCATTGAATGTTCATCAGGTTTCCTAAAGATATTAATCTAGAGTTTGCCCTGCAAGTATGTAGCAGGCCTCAGCAGAACTGAGGCGTCACTGTGCATCTTTGTAGAAGATGTGCTAATGAATCCAGGACTGTGTTTCAGAGCACAGGCTTGGAAGTTGAACTACGTGATTTCCAATCCTGAATTCACCATTTTGTCCTCAAGCCTGTGTGACTGTAGGCAATCTTTTCCTTAAAAGATTTATTTATGGGGCCAACATTGTGGCGGAGTGGGCTAAGCTATTCCAGTTCATGTCCAAGTAGCTCCTCTTCCAATTCAGCTCTCTGCTTATGGCCTGGAAAAGCAGTGGAAGATGGCCCAGGTGCTTGGGTCCCTGCATCCTCTTGGGAGACCTGGAGGAAGCTCCTGGCTTCTGGCTTCAGGTTGGCCTAGCTCCAGCCATTGCAGCCATTTGGGAAGAAAACCTTTCTCTTTGTCTCTCCCTCTCTGTAACACTACCCTCAAATAGATAGATAAAATCTTTAGGAAAAAAAAATTTATTGATGGGGCCAACATTGTGACATAGTGGGTTAAGCTGCCACCTACAGTGCCAGTACCCAATATGGGTGCCAGTTCAAGTCCTGGATGTTCCACTTCTGATCCAGTTCCCTGCTTATGCCCTGGGAAATCAGCAGAAGAGGACTCAGGTGCTTGGGGCCCTGCCCCAATGTGGGAGACCTGGGTGAAGCTCCTGGCTCATTGCTTTGGGGGCCGTTGCAGCCATTAGGGGAGTGAACCAGTAGATGGAAGACCTCCTTCTGTGTGTCTCCCCCTCTCTCTTTCTGTAACTCTGTCTTTAAGAACATTCAAGATTCTCATGTTAAATATTAACGACACTAAACCCTGCCTAGGTTTCCTATCCGAGTCACGGCACCATTATGTCGCTCCCCCTCTTCGTGGAGGAACGACACAGGACCCTGCGTTGTTCTTTCATCTGCTCGGCCCTCCCCGGGTTTGCTGCTGGTTCTTCCCGGGTTGGCTACCGACCCTTCCACCTGTTCTTTCATAACATATGAAATCAATCAATATGTGTTTTCAAGAATTTCTTTCATTCCAAACACTCTTATTGCTGAACAAGTGATCCCCCTCTGACTTCTTCGTGCCTGCGTGGTCTCCCAGGCTCACCTTCACCCCCTTTACCTGTTTCACTGCTTCATTCCCTGAATTACCTGTTGGTGGTTCTCTGTCAAACACCATAATTATGGCTTCTCTCCCATTAGCACCCCAGCTCCTTTGACTTCCAGCTGACAGTGATGTTGAGTAGCAGAAACCATGAGGATCAATTAATCCAGCTCCCTTGTTTTTGCAGATGAGGAAAGAGAAGCTAGAAAGACTTCCCCAGAACAGTTAGAGGGGGAACCAAGACCACAACTTTTTTCTCCCACTTCCTCCCACAGATCTCCCACTTTACTTTTTCCAGTAACAAACACTTTTCTCTGTGGAATGAAGGAGCATAGTAAACTAAATAGTTGGTTTATGCATCAATCACTAAGCAGTCCAGACAAAAAGCAGAAAGGCAATTAGAATTTTTAAGCATAGGGCCTCTAGAAATCATTCAAACCCAGTTTCAAATCCAAGTTCTCACATTAACTGTAACCTTAAGCAAGTTACTGAATCCTTAATTTGTCTGCAAAATGAGGGTAAGGGTAGTACTGACTTGGAATTTTGAAGATTAGATCTGATAATATCTATATAGCATTATATAGCATATAAGTCAGAAATTGCCTTTGGCTGCAAGCAACAGAGAATCTAAATAACATAGGCTTAACTCTCTCATATTTATTAGGAGGGTCCCTAAAAAAAAAAAAAAAGAAAAGAAAAAGGGAAAGAAAATTACAAGTGTTGGTGAGAAATTTGAACCTTGTGTGCTATCGGTGGGAATGTAAAATAGCTGCTGTATGAGGTTCTTCAAAAAATTAAAAATGGAATTATCAAATAATTCAGCAATCTCCCTTCTGTTTATACACCTTAAATATTTAAAGCAGGGTCTCTATACAATGCATGTGCGCCCATATTGATAGCATCATGATTCACAATAACCAAAAACTGGAAGCAATCCAAGTGCCCATCAGCAGGCGAATGAAGGAACAAAATGGATACACATACAATGGGATATTATTCAGCCTCAAAAAGCTACAGAGCTACAGAGAGAGAGAGAGAGAAAGGAAGAGAAGGAGGGAGATATCTTCCATCTGCTGATTCACTTCGCAGGTGACTGGATTGGCTGGGGCTAAGCCAGGCCAAAGCCAGGAGCCAGGAGTTTCTTCCAGGTCTCCCACATGGGTGCAGGAGCCCAAGCACTTGGACCATCTTCCACTGCATTCCCAGGCATATCAGCAGTGAGCTGGATCAGAAGTGGAACAGCCAGGGCTCAAACCAGCACCCATATGGAATGCTGGCATCACAGGTAGTGGCTTTACCTGCTAAGCCACAATGCCAGCCCCAGTAACAGGATGCTCTCTCAGCTAGGTGAGGTCACGTGACTGGCTGATGGGCTATGAGTAGAAACCAAGTGAACCATTCTGGGTTTGGCAACAGAAGCTGAATTGTGACATGTTACCAGGTGTAGAAATATGTAAGTGATTTGATAGAATGTGCCTTATCAATTCAAGGATCTTTATTGTTAACAGGTAGGATTACAAAATGTGCTTGTGCCTGTGTTTAGCACTGCTGAACAGCTATATTTCAGGTATCAGGAATGTACTCTGTCCTTGCCATCCACAAATGCACACCCACTGTGTATTCAGGCAGACCACCTACATGTTTAGAGCTGCCAGGATCATTCATTCATCCCACAGATAGTTACGGGGTGCCCATAGAATAGATTCAGAGTGAGGGGAATCATAACTGCCTGTGGGTGGAATAGAGGGAAACCACAGTTCTACAGAGACTAGTCAGGGTAGGCCTCCTTGAGAAAATGGCCTTTGAACAAGGACTTGAAAGAGGTGAGAGAAGTAGCCGTCGCATCTGAAGGAGCAGTCTGGCAATGAGAAGGCGAGTGAGAAGAGTAAGTGATGTTCTCAAGAATGACTCAGAGGCCAGCGTGGCTGAGGCACAGCTAGCAAGCAGCAGAGTGGGAAGAGAAGAGGCCAGAGAGGAGAGGGGCGAGCAGCATCGCATGTAGGCTTTCAGAGCCCAGAGCGTCTTTGCCTTTTACTATGAGTCAAAGGAGAAAGCATTTGCAGGGCTTTGAGCAAAGACAAGACATAACTAAACTTTTAAATCATTTTGGAGGATAGGTTGAGAATATAGTGAAAAGGAGCAAAGAGGGAGACTACGGGGGGCTATTCCAATAATCCAGTGATGGCCCCAAATCTGCCCTTGCAGTTGGTTCCGGATGCCTATTAAAGATACTCAGATCTGGGCCGGCGCCGCAGCTCACTAGGCTAGTCCTCCGCCTTGCGGCGCCGGCAACACCGGGTTCTAGTCCCGGTCGGGGCGCCAGATTCTGTCCCGGTTGCCCCTCTTCCAGGCCAGCTCTCTGCTGTGGCCAGGGAGTGCAGTGGAGGATGGCCCAAGTCCTTGGGCCCTGCACCCCATGGGAGACCAGGAGAAGCACCTGGCTCCTGGCTTCGGATTAGCGTGGTGCCGGCCGCAGCGGCCATTGGAGGGTGAACCAACGGCAAAGGAAGACCTTTCTCTCTGTCTGTCTCTCTCTCACTGTCCACTCTGCCTGTCAAAAAAAAAAAAGAGAGAGAGAGAGAGAGAGATACTCAGATCCAACCAGAGAGTGGTGGATGAAATGGCGGAAGTACTATCACTAAAGCTCATGATGAGAGAAATAAAGAGCATATATCTGGCAGAGGGCGCCCAATCCTTTACTATCGGCACATAGAAGTGCATAGCTTCACCTGGTGAGTTAACTTACTAGAGAGATGACTGTTTCCAGGCATAAGGCCCAATGCAGGTCTTACACCTGAACATGGCCATAACAGAATCCGAGCACTTTGAAGACAGCAAAGGAGAGTCTGGCTAGGATTAGTGAGACTCAGCAAGTTGAACTTCAACGTGGAAGGCAGAACAAAATGGTGCTGAGGACACCCTTCATTCATTCAAGAGGTGTTTATGACTATCTGGTATGAATTAGAAACTCTGTGAGGCTGTAGAAAAAGACAGAAAACACAGTCCCTGCCCTCAAGGTGCTTGCTGTCTTATTGTGGAGACCAAAAGGCAAAAGAATTGCAGAAATAGAGAGGTAACTGCAATAATTGAAGAATACTGTTATGACACAAATGACTTATCAATCAAACTTGTCCAAGAGATCAAGAAAAGCTCCATGGGGGAGAGAACACTTAAGTTTGATTTTGAAGAATGTGTCTATTAGTTAGTTAAAGGGGGCTGACATTCCATGGAGTGGAAATAATATATGGATAGAGACAAGGACAGAAAAATGGTAGAAACATAAAAAGTACGGTTATCCGAAAGAGAATGTTCTCTTTCAGGAAGTGCAGGTGGTTCCACATGGCTGGATTTTACGTGTGCAAAGAAGAGTGGCAGGGAACGATTCCCAAGAGGTTAATAAAAAAAAAAAAAAAGAAAAAAAAAAAAGACCAACGTTCGAAGAGCCTTGTTAGCTGGGCAGAGTTTGGATCTCATTCATATAACGACCACCTGATTTTCTACTCGATTTCAGTTTTGTGAAATATGTCTGATGTTTCAGGCATTTGAGGAGGTAACCAGCAGATGGGAGCTAGCACTCTTTCTCTCAAACAAATAAATGAATAAATTTGTAAAAATACATTTAAAAACTTCTTGCCAGATTTTTCAATCACCTTTTTTTTAAAAGAAAAAATGATATTTTAGGAAATAGTCTCATATATGTATTTCTAACTAGTATTTAGCAGGCCTGTATTATTCATCTGTTTGCTTTTATTTTGTGGATTGACAGATGAATTCTTTGTATTTACTGTGCAGTACATGATGTTTTGAAATACATTCACATTATGGAATGAGTAAATCTAGTGGGTTTGCCCATGAACCACCTCACACAGTAATTATTTTTGTGATAACACTTCACGTGCTCTCTCAGCATTTTTTCAAAACTACAGTAAGTTAGTAACTACAGTCACCATGCTATACAATAGATTTCTTGAAGTTATTCTTTTTGAATCTTTGCATCCTTTGGCCTCTCCCCAGAACCCCCTCCACTACCATCCCAGGCCCCAGTAACCACATCATACTTCTTGCTTCCAGGAGATCAACTTTTTTATTTACTACGTATACATGAGATCATGCAATAGCTGTCTTTCTGTGCCTGGCTTATTTCACTTAGCATAATGCCTACTAGGTTCATCGATGCTGTTGCAAATGACAGGATTTTCTTCTTTTTTATGATTGAAACATATTCCATTGTGTAGATATGCCACTGAATTAAAGTTTTTTTAAAAATTTATTTGAAAGAGTTACAGAGATGGAGAGAGAGAGAGAGAGATATTCTTCCATCCACTGTTCCGCTTCCCAGTTGATGGCATCTTCTGCTGCTTTTCCCAGGCCATTACCAGGGAACTGGATCAGAAGTGGAGCAGGAGCCAGCACTGTGGCTGGCACTGTGGCGTACAAGATTAAGCATGCACACCCCATTAGCGTGGGTTCGAGACCTGGCTGTTCCACTTCTGATCCGTCTCCCTACTGGTAGCATAGGAAAGCAGCAGAGGATGGCCCAAGTTCTTAGGCCCCTGCACCCATGCAGGAAGTTCTTGGCTCCTGGCTTAGAATTGGCCCAGTTCTGGCTGTTGTGGCCATTTAGGGAGTGAACCAGAGGATAGAAGACCTCTTTCTCTGTCACTTCCTCTCTTTGTAACTCTGTCTCTCAAATAAATAAATAAATAAATAAATCTTAAAAAAAAAAAAAAAAGGTGGAGCTGCCAGGACATGAACTGACACCCATATAGTTTTAACCAGAGCCATTAGGCAAGAAAAAGAAATCAGGGGCTGGTGCTGTGGCCTAGTAGGCTAAGCCTCTGTCTGCATCGCCAGTATCCCATATGGGTGCTGATTCATGTCCCAGGTGCTGCTCTTCTGATCCAGCAGACTGCTGATAACCTGGAAAAGCAGTGGAAGTAGGCCCAAGTGCTTGAAATCCCTACACCTGTGTAAAAGACCCGGCAGGAGCTCCCGGATCCTGGATCCTTGCTTCAGATCAGCCCAGCTCTTGCTGTTGCTGCCATTTGGGAAGTGAACCAGTTGATGGAAGACCTTTCTCTGTTTCTCCCTCTCTCTGTAAGTAACCCTACATCTCAAATGAATAAATAAAATCTTTTTAAAAATTATTTGAGGAATACAAACTTCATGCATTTCATATATATAAATTAAGGAACATAGTGACTCTTTCCACCCTCCCCCCCCCCATACTCCCACCCTTCTTTCTCCTCCCTCTCCCATTCCCATTCTTATTTTTTGTAAAAATATACTTTCAGTTAACTTTATACTCATAAGATTAACCCTATACTAAGTAGAAGGATCAATAAATAATATGAAGAAAAATGTAGAAAAAACACAAAACAAACAAAAAGCATTATTCTTCAATAGTCAAGACAAGGGCTGTTCAAAATCATCACTTCATAAAGTATCAATTTCATTCCTTTTTTTTTTTATTTTTTGCCAGGCAGAGTTAGACAGTGAGAGAGAAACAGAGAGAAAGATCTTCCTTTCATTGGTTCACTCCCCTAATGGCCACCACGGCTGGCCCAGTACCGATCCGAAGCCAGGAGCTGGGTACTTCCTCCCGGTCTCCCATGTGGGTGCAGGAACCCAAGCACTTGGGCCAACCTCCACTGCCCTCTCAGGCCACAGCAGAGAGCTGGACTGGAAGAGGAGCAACCGGGACTAGAATCCAGGGTGCTGGCACCACAGGTGGAGGATTAGCCTAGTGAGCCACGGCACCGGCCCAATTTCATTCCTATAGATTACCTTTTAGGAACTCTATTAGTTACCACAGATCAGAGAAACATAGTATTTGTCTTTTGGGGGGACTGGCTTATTTCACTAAGTATAATGGTTTCCAGTTGCATCCATTTTGTTGCAAATGACAGGATTGCATTTTTTGTTTTATCACTGTATAATATTCCATAGCATATATGTATGTATATATATATATATCATAATTTTTTATCCATTCTTCAATTGATGAACATCTGGATTGATGTTATTGTGAATTGAGCTGCAATGAATACGGGGTTACAGATAACTCTTTCATATGCTGATTTCATTTCCTTTGGTTAAATTCTCAGGAGTGATGGCTGAGTCATGTGGTAGGTCTATAGTTAGCTTTCTGAGGTATCTCCATATTGTCTTCCACAGTGGCTGCACCAGTTTACATTCCCACCAACAGTGAATTAGGGTACCCTTTTCCCCACTTCCTCACCAGCATTTGTTGTTTGTTGATTTTTGTATGAGATCCATTCTAACGAGGGTGAGGTAAAACCTCACTGTGGTTTTGATTTGCATTTCCCTGATGGCCAGAGAACCTGAGCATTTTTTCATGTGTCTATTGGCCATTTGAATTTCTTTCCTTGAAAAATGCCTGTTTAAGTCCCTTGCCCATTTCTTAACTTGGATTGTGTTGCTGTTAAGTTTCTTGAGCTCTTTATATATTCTGGAAATTAATACTTTATCAGTTGCATAGTTTGCAAATATTTTCTCCAATTCTGTAGATTGCTTCGTCACTTTGCTGAGTGTTTCTTTTGCAGTGCAGAAACTTCTCAATTTGATGTAATCCCATTTTCAATTTTGGCTTTGATTGCCAGTGCTTCTGGGGTCTTTACCAAGCAGTCTTTGCCTATGCCAAAGACTTGTATGGTTTCCCCCATGTTCTCAATAATTTGATGATATCAGGTCAAAGATTTAGGTCTTTGATCCATTTTGAGTGGATTTTTGTGTGAGGTGTAAGGTAAGGGTCTTGTTTCATGCTTCTGTATGTGGAGATCCAGTTTTCCCAGCTCCATTTGTTGAAGAGACTGTCCTTGCTCCAGGGGTTGATTTTTGCTCCTTTGTCAAAGATAAATTGGTTGTAAATGCATGGATTGATTTCTGGAGTTTCTATTCTGTTCTATTGGTCTATCGACCTGTTTCTGTACTAGTACCAGTCTAGTTTTATTATATATGCCCTCTAGTATGTCTTGAGATCTGGTATTGTGATGCCTCCAGCTTTGCTTTTGTTGTATAAGATTGCTGTAGTTATTCTGGGTCTCTTGTGTTTCCATATGAATTTTAGCATCATTTTTTCTAGATATGAGAAGAATGTTGTTGGTATTTTGATTGAGATTACATTGAATTTATACATTGCTTTTGCTAGTATGGGCATTTTGGTGATATTGATTCTTGCCATCCATGAACATGGGAGATTTTTCCACTTTTAATGTCTTCTATTTCCTTCTTTAATGTTTTGTGATTTTCATTTTAGAGATCTTTGATGTCCTTGGTTAAGGAAATTTCCAAGGTACATAAGAAAACTTATGGAGTGTTAACTGTATTTACTATCCTGATTAATTGATGATTCCACACATATATGTATAGGTATACATACATCAAAACTACACATACTGTATGCTTCTTGTATTTCCATTTATTGTGAGTCATTTATCTAAAAAATTTGGGGAGGAGAGGAAGGAATGAAAATATAGGCTGCTTATATGCATAAAATATTTGGAAGGATACACAGGAAACTGAAAACATTTCCCTTAAAAGGGAGAACTGGCAGTGAGAGGGACTGTGTATATTTTTTGGACACTTTGAATTTTTAACATTGAGATTTATTTATTACAATAAAAAAATGAAAGTAAAGCAAACTCATTTCTTCACACTTTTACTAGCAGTCTTTCAAGAATTTTTATTTTTGTCAATTTGATCAGAGAACAAGCTCCTCACTTAATCTGCATTTTCTGGATTACAACTGAGATTGACCTGTTTTTATATCTTTATTAATAATAATAAGCTATTAGTATTTTATCTCTGGGGAATTGCCTATTCACATCCTTCATCATTATTATTGATTTAAAGATCAACATAATTTTAGAGGCGAAATTTGACAAAGTAAGTAGAAAAATTGTCAGAAGTAAAATTAAAGCATACTGGTAAAGTTATGCAAAGTCTGGGAAAAATACAGGCTAAGTTATCAAATACAAAAGCTTATTGGAAAGCTACAATAATTACAAGTTTGGTACTAACAAAACAACAGGGCATAATATCTCTTAAAACACAACCAGTTTCATAAGTAATTGAACATAGAATAAAGGAGGAATTTCAGATTAGTAAGGAAAAGACAAAGGCTCAATTAATAGCAATAAAACAGCCAGCTGAATATTTGATAGAAAATTTGCTGAACCCTGGGGGCTAGCACTGTGGCTCAATAGATTAACACTCTGCCTGCAATGCTGGCACCCCATATGGGCACCAGTTCTAGTCCCAGCTGCTCCTCTTCTGATCCAGCTCTCCGCTGTGGCCTGGGAAAGCAGTGGAAGATGGCCCAAGCTCTTGGACCCCTGCACTGCTTGGGGGACCTGGAAGAAGCTCCTGGCTCCTGGCTTCAAATCAGCCCAGCTCTGGCCAATGTGGCTATTTGGGAAGTGAACCAGCAGATGGAAGACCTCTGTCTGCCTTTCCCTCTCACTGTCTATAACTCTACCTCTTGAATAAATAACTAAAAATTTAAAAAATAATTTGCTGAACCCTATATCATGCCTTAAATGAAATTTAATTGACATTGGAAGACCTGGATTGAATCCTGAGCTCCAAACTTTGCCTGGCCCAGCCTCAGCTGTTGGGGATATTTGGGGAATGAAATAGCCTCAGAGATCTCTCTCTGTTCCTCTCTTTCTCATCTGTCTCCCTGCCTTTCAACAAATAAATAAATATTAATAAAATAATTAATAAAAGGCTCACAGATTAATGCTGAATAAAATTGAAGAGAGAAGAGCAAGGATAAATAGTTCTGAGACACTTGACAAGATCTCAGCCTATTCCCTACTGTTGAAAGGCAGACAATATTTGAGGCATCTTCAGGGTTAAGTTTCAGGTAAAATAGCCCAGTGGCTATTGCCCACCATCAATCCAGGTAAAATTATGCTATCACAAAAATCACTACATGTCATTCACTTCTGCTTACTCAATACTAACACTCTCCTATAAACCAGAAATTGGACTAGACACCTATTAATGCCTTTAGCCCAAGTGGCTGCTTTTGAACTATACATTGTATGAAGTATGTTACATACATTATCTCATTTATTCTTTGTAAAGCTCTCTGCAATGGGTGGTGTTAGTTTATTCTGTGAAGAAAGAAACTTAGAATCTTATCCAATAATTTGCACCAGGCCCAACTGTTATTATGTTCACTGCCTTTATCATCTCCAGTTTCACTGAAAATGTTAATTTTTTAAAAAAAAAATTTGTCTATTTATTTGAGAGGTAGAGTTACAGATAGAGGGAGGGAGAGACAGAGAAGTCTTCCATCCACTGGTTCACTCCCAAATGGCCACATTGGTTAGAGCTGGGCCGGTCCGAAGCCAGGAGCCAGGAGCCTCGTCAGGGTTTCCCACGTGGATGCAGGGGCCCAAGGACTTCAGCCATTCTTCACTGCTTTCACAGCCCATTAGCAGGGAGCTGGATTGGAAGTGGAGCGGCCAAATCTTGAACCAGCCCCCATGTGGGATGCTGGGACCTCAACCAGAGGCTTAACCCTCAACGCTACAGCACCGGCCTCCTGAAATATGTTAATTTGCAGTCATGTTTGACAGTGCCAAGCAGGGGACTTGGGAACTTGAGAGAGGACCTCGATATGCAGAATCTTCTCTTTCTACTTCCCAGAGATGAGCAGTCCCTCTTTCTTTGCTGCATTCGAATGCAATATACCAACTTCCATGCTTTCAATGACACAAATGAAGGTTCTATGGAGAAGGCTGAAAACACTCATGCAGCAAGGGAGGAAGCCAGGGCAAGAGTGGGCCTAGTAGCATAAAGGTTGACCAGAGAGCCCTGTGGTTACCCCAGACAGGAAATGTCACCTGATCTTGTAACATGATAGAACTTCCAGAAGACATCAATGAGTAAGATGCTATCTGAATAGTGTGGCTTTGTGAGTGTCAGCAAGTTGAAATTGGTTCTGACCTTATAATCAGTAGAACCCAAATGAGATGGATATTAGCAGATTCAAGGGATTCCTCTGGGGTGTGTGGGCAAGGAGGGACACTAGCCATAGAAAGGCTGTAGGTAAGAACCACCATACTCCACGTCCTCGCTGAGGAGGATAATGGCAACCAAAGGCATCCAAGAAAGAGAGTTTGAGCATAATTTCCATCTTTCTGGTGTCTTTGGAAAATCTGTAGATTCTAGCAAGAAAATTTAGATTTATGCAAGCTCATTATAGAAAAATCAAACATGACACAAAGGCATATAGAAGAAAGCAAAAACCCTCTAAAATCTTACCATTCAGAAGTGATCATTATCATTTTGGCAAAATTCTTTCTAGACTTCTCCCTGTGCATAGACATATATACAAAGTGCTACTTCCAGAGCATTCATGGAAAAATGGGTTAAAACATAAGTTTACTTTAATACAAAATTTTTTTGAAATCCAGGCATAATTTTTATAATATGCATTTTCATGAACTTTCTGAAAACTCTTTGGCATGAAATTTTCACACCAGTATAAACTTATCCATTAGTTGCATTTTTTTTTTATTTTTTTTTTATTTTTTTTTTAACTTTTATTTAATGAATATACGTTTCCAAAGTACGAATAATGGATTACTATGGCTTCCCCCCCATACCGTCCCTCCCACCCACAACCCTCCCCTTTCCCACTCCCTCTCCCCTTCCATTCACATCAAGATTCATTTTCGATTATCTTAATATACAGAAGATCAGCTTAGTATACATTAAGTAAGGATTTCAACAGTTTGCTCCCACACAGAAACATAAAGTGAAAAATAATAGATGATTTTTTTTAATGATGATGAAATCAGATCAGACCTATTGTCATGTTTAATCCCAGTGAGAGTCAAGTTGGGAGTTGATAGTTTCTTTTCTTTTCTTTTCTTTTCTTTTCTTTTTTTTTTCTTTTTCTTTTTTTTTTTTTTTTTTACAGAGGATCAGTTTAGTATGCATTAAGTAAAGATTTCAACAGTTTGCACCCCCATAGAAACACAAAGTGAAATATACTGTTTGAGTACTCGTTATAGCATTAAATCTCAATGCACAGCACATTAAGGACAGAGATCCTACATGAGGAGTAAGTGCACAGTGACTCCTGTTGTTGACTTTACCAATTGACACTCCTGTCTATGGCATCAGTAATCTCCCTATGCTCCAGTCATGAGTTTCCAAGGCTATGGAAGCCCCTTGAGTTCTCCGACTCTTATCTTGTTTAGACAAGGTCATAGTCAAAGTGGAGGTTCTCTCCTCCCTTCAGAGAAAGGTACCTCCTTCTTTGAAGACCTGTTCTTTCCACTGAGATCTCACTCACAGAGATCTTTTGCCAGAGTGTCTTGGCTTTCCATGCCTGAAATACTCTCATGGGCTTTTCAGCCAGATCTGAATGCCTTTAGGGCTGATTCTGAGGCCAGAGTGCTATTTAGGGCATCTGCCATTCTATGAGTCTGCTGAGTATCTCACTTCCCATGTTGGATCACTCTCCCCTTTATTTATTCTATCGGTTAGTGTTAGCAGGTACTAGACTTGCTTATGTGCTCCCTTTGACTCTTAGTCCTTTCATTATGATCAATTGCGAACTGAAATTGATCACTTGGACTAGTGAGATGGCATTGGTACATGCCACCTTGATGGGATTAAATTGGAGTCCCCTGGTATGTTTCTAACTCTACCATTTGGGGCAAGTCAGCTTGAGCATGTCCCAAATTATATATCTCTTCCCTCTCTTATTCCTACTCTTATGTTTAACAGGGATCACATTTCAGTTAAATTTCAACACTTAAGAATAACTGTGTATTAATTACAGAATTAAATCAGTCATATTAAGTAGAACAGACAAAAAAACTACTAAGAGGGATAATGTATTAAGTTGTTCATTAACAGTCAGGGCTATGCTGATCAAGTCACCGTTTCCCATAGTGTCCCTTTCACTTCAACAAGTTTCCTTTTTGGTGTTCAGTCAGTTGTCACCGATCAGGGAGAATATATGGTATTTGTCCCTTTGGGACTGGCTTATTTCACTCAGCATGATGTGTTCCAGATTCCTCCATTTTGTTGCAAATGACTGGATTTCGTTGTTTCTTACTGCAGTATAGTATTCTAAAGAGTACATATCCCATAATTTCTTTATCCAGTCTACCGTTGATGGGCATTTAGGTTGGTTCCAGGTCTTAGCTATTGTGAATTGTGCTGCAATAAACATTAGGCTGCAGACCGCTTTTTTGTTTGCCAATTTAAATTCCTTTGGGTAAATTCCAAGGAGTGGGATGGCTGGGTCGAACGGTAGGGTTATCTTCAGGTTTCTGAGGAATCTCCAGACTGATTTCCATAGTGGCTTGACCAGTTTGCATTCCCACCAACAGTGGGTTAGTGTCCCTTTTTCCCCACATCCTCGCCAGCATCTGTTGTTGGTAGATTTCTGAATGTGAGCCATTCTAACCGGGGTGAGGTGGAACCTCATTGTGGTTTTGATTTGCATTTCTCTGATTGCTAATGACCTTGAACATTTTTTCATGTGCCTGTTGGCCATTTGGATTTCCTCTTTTGAAAAATGTCTATTGAGGTCCTTGGCCCATCTCTTAATTGGGTTGTTTGTTTTGTTTTTGTGGAGTTTCTTGATCTCTTTGTAGATTCTGGTTATTAACCCTTTATCTGTTGCATAGTTTGCAAATATTTTTTCCCATTCTGTCGGTTGTCTCTTCACTCTCCTGACTGTTTCTTTTGCAGTACAGAAACTTCTCAATTTGATGCAATCCCAATAGTTAATTTTGGCTTTGACTGCCTGTGCCTCCCGGGTCTTTTCCAGAAACTCTTTGCCTGTGCCAATATCTTGAAGGGTTTCTCCAATGTTCTCTAGTAACTTGATGGTGTCAGGTCGTAGATTTAGGTCTTTAATCCATGTTGAGTGGATTTTTGTGTAAGGTGTAAGGTAGGGGTCTTGCTTCATGATTCTGCACGTGGAAATCCAATTTTCCCAGCACCATTTATTGAATAGACTGTCCTTGCTCAAGGAATTAGTTTTAGATCCTTGATCAAATATAAGTTGGCTGTAGATGTTTGGGTTGATTTCTGGTATTTCAATTCTGTTCCATTGGTCTATCCTTCTGTTTCTGTACCAGTACCATGCTGTTTTGATTACAACTGCCCTGTAGTATGTCCTGAAATCTGGTATTGTGATGCCTCCAGCTTTGTTTTTGTTGTACAAGATTGCTTTAGCTATTCGAGGTCTCTTGTGCCTCCATATAAATTTCAGCACCAATTTTTCCAGATCTGAGAAGAAGGTCTTCGGTATCTTGATTGGTATTGCATTGAATCTATAAATTGCTTTTGGGAGAATGGACATTTTGATGATGTTGATTCTTCCAATCCATGAGCATGGAAGATTTTTCCATTTCTTGGTATCCTCTTCTATTTCTTTCTTTAAGGTTTTGTAATTTTCATCGTAGAGATCTTTAACGTCCTTGGTTAAGTTTATTCCAAGGTATTTGATTGTTTTTGTAGCTATTGTGAATGGGATTGATCTTAGAATTTCTTCCTCAGCCATGGCATTGTCTGTGTATACAAAGGCTGTTGATTTTTGTGCATTGATTTTATATCCTGCTACTTTGCCAAACTCTTCTATGAGTTCCAATAGTCTCTTGGTAGAGTTCTTTGGGTCCCCTAAATAAAGAATCATGTCATCTGCAAAGAGGGATAGTTTGAGTTCTTCCTTCCCAATTTGTATCCCTTTAATTTCTTTTTCTTGCCTAATAGCTCTGGCTAGAACCTCCAGAACTATATTGAATAGCAGTGGTGAGAGTGGACATCCCTGTCTGGTCCCAGATCTCAGTGGAAATGCTTCCAACTTTTCCCCATTCAATAGGATGTTGGCTGTGGGTTTTTCATAGATTGCTTTGATTGTATTGAGGAATGTTCCTTCCAAACCCAGTTTGCTTAGAGTTTTCATCATGAACGGGTGTTGTATTTTATCAAATGCTTACTCGGCATCTATTGAGAGAATCATATGGTTTTTCTTCTGCAGTCTGTTAATGTGGTGTATCACATTGATTGTCTTGCGCACATTAAACCATCCCTGCATACCAGGGATAAATCCCACTTGGTCTGGGTGGATGATCTTTCTGATGTGTTGTTGCATTCTATTGGCGAGAATTTTATTGAGGATTTTTGCATCTATGTTCATCAGGGATATTGGTCTGTAATTCTCTTTCAGTGCTGCATCTTTTCCCGGCTTAGGAATTAAGGTGATGCTGGCTTCATAGAAAGAATTTGGGAGGATTCCCTCTTCTTCAATTGTTCTGAATAGTTTGAGAAGAATTGGAGTTAGTTCTTCTTTAAATGTCTGGTAGAATTCAGCAGTGAATCCATCTGGTCCTGGGCTTTTCTTTGTTGGGAGGGCCTTTATTACTGTTTCAATTTCTGTCTCAGTTATGGGTCTGTTTAGGTTTTCGATGTCTTCCTGGTTCAATTTAGGTAGGTTGCATGTGTCCAGGAATCTATCCATTTCTGATAGGTTTCCCTGTTTGCTGGCATACAAGTCCTTGTAGTAATTTCTGATGATTCTTTTTATTTCTGTGGTGTCTGTTGTTACATTTCCTTTTTCATCTCTGATTTTATTGATTTGGGTCTTTTCTCTTCTTTTTTTAGTTAGTTGGGCCAATGGGGTGTCAATTTTGTTTATTTTTTCAAAAAACCAGCTCCTCGTTTGGCTGATTTTTTTGTAATGTTTTTCTTGATTCAATCCTGTTGATTTCTTCTCTGATTTTAATTATTTCTCTTCTCCTACTAGATTTGGGTCTGGTTTGCTGTAGGTTTTCTAGATCCTTGAGGTGAATAGAAAGCTCATCTATTTGGTGCCTTTCCAATTTCTTGATGTAGGCACCTATTGATATAAACTTTCCTCTTAACACTGCTTTTGCTGCGTCCCATAAGTTTTGGTATGTTGTGCTGTTATCCTCATTTACTTCCAGAAAGTTTTTGATTTCTCTTTTGATTTCTTCTATGACCCATTGTTCATTCAGGAGCATGTTGTTCAATCTCCATGTGTTTGCGTATGCTCTAGGGATTCCTGAGTTGCTAATTTCCAACTTCATTCCTTTATGGTCTGAGAAGCTGCATGGTATGATTCTAATTCTTTTCAATTTGCTGAGACTTGCTTTATGGCCTAGTATGTGGTCAATCCTAGAGAAGGTTCCATGTACTGCTGAGAAGAATGTATAATCTTTAGCTGTAGGATTGAAAGTTCTGTATATATCTGTTAGATCCATTTGGGCTATAGTGTCATTTAAATCTACTGTATCCTTGTTGATCTTCTGTCCTATTGATCTGTCTATTTCTGAGAGTGGAGTATTGAAGTCCCCCAGTACTATTGTATTGGGGTCTAAGTCTCCCTTTAAGTCCGTTAACAAATCTTTTAGATAAACCGGTGCCCTGTAGTTAGGTGCATATACATTGATAATTGTTATATCTTCCTGTTGAATTGATCCCTTAATCATTATGTAGTGTCCCTCTTTGTCTCTCTTAATGGTTTTTGTGGTAAAGTTTATGGTGTCTGATATTAAGATGGCTACACCTGCTCTTTTTTCATTTCTGTTGGCATGGTATATCTTTTTCCAGCCTTTCACTTTCAGTCTGTATGGATCTTTGTTGGAAAGATGTGTTTCTTGTAAGCAGCAAATAGATGGGTTTTGTTTTTTAACCCAATCAGCCAAACGGTGTCTTTTAACTGGACAGTTCAGGCCATTCACGTTCAATGTGACTAATGATAAGTGGTAACTTTGCCCTGCCATTTGCCAAAGATAAGTTCTAATATATGCTTTGAATTCCCTGTGATCTTTTGCTGTGAGCTTTCCTTCCTTGGTTTCCTTCCTTTACCTTCTTTCATATTGATGACCGTGTTTCTTTGTTTCTGTGTGTAACACATCTTTAAGCATCTTTTGCAGGGCTGGACGAGTGGCAACAAATTCTTTCAATTTCTGTTTGTTATGAAAAGTCTTTATTTCACCTTCATTCACAAATGATAGCTTTGCAGGATATAATATTCTGGGCTGGCAGTTGTTCTCTCTTAGTACCTGGGCTATATCTCCCCATTCCCTCCTAGCTTGTAGAGTTTCTGATGAGAAGTCAGCTGTGAGTCTGATTGGAGATCCTCTGAGAGTAATCTGACGTTTCTCTCTTGCACATTTTAGGATCTTTTCTTTATGTTTCACTGTGGAGAGTTTAATTACAACGTGCCGTGGTGAGGGTCTCTTTTGGTCGTGTTTATTAGGGGTTCTGTGAGCTTCCTGTACTAGGATTTCTCTGTCCTTCTCCAAACCTGGGAAATTTTCTGCTAATATCTCACTAAAAAGGCCTTCTAATTCTTTCTCCCTCTCCATGCCTTCATTAGTTGCATTTTCTGCAAACATTTTCAAGTACCTTCCTACACAAGCATGCATACATATATAGATAGAACCATCTGGACTGATTTGCAGTCTTTTTAAGAAAAAAGTATATTATGGTCATCTTTCTACATTCATGAAAGGACATACATAATAATTGTATATTATTGTCTAGAATTGTGTTGATCAGATATATCAATTTACAGAAAATAATTCTGGAAATGTTTTTCAAAAATATGACAGTAAAATTTTTCATGCTTCAATTTTCTAACTCTTGTCCAACTCCTTTTTTTTAAGCCAGAAAATCAACATCAACTTGATTAAACAGCAACAGGAAAGCTTTCCAATTTCTCAGAAGAAAAACGTGGGACCAGCACCACCAGGCAAGCATCACCAAGACTAAATGTCCACATTGATTGTTCTGCAAGCTCTTCTTGTACACTTAGGGATCATCAAGGACAATGGCCATCAGAGCTTCTGCAGGAACACACTTTGCTTTGTGGGTAGCTTCGTGGTCAACTCTTCATACAGGAGGCTGAGATGACACTGTGCCTGTTCAAAAGCTGTTGGTGCAGAGAGAATTTATCAACGGGGGAGAACAGAGCCTTATTTCTTGCATTTAAGAAATACCATGACCTGGGGCCAGTGATGTGGTGTAGCAGGTTAAAGCCACAGCCTGCAGCACCCGCACCCTATATGGGTGCCAGTTCAAGTCCCAGCTGCTCCATTTCTGATCCAGCTCTCTGCTAATGTGCCTGGGAAAGCAGAAAAGATGGCCCAGGTGCTTGGGCCCCTGCACCCATGTAGGAGACCTGGAAGAAGTTCCTGGTGCCTGGCTTCAGTCTGGCTCAGCCATGGCTGTTGCAGCCATTCTGGGGAGTGAACCAACAGATGGAAGACCTCTCTGTCTGTCTCTCCTTCCCTCTCTCTCTGTACCTCTGCCTTTCAAATAAATAAATAAATCTTTAAGAAAAATGAAGAAATACCATGAGCTAATCTATCAATATTTCTCTTTGAATGCTCTTTGAAGATTTGGTTGCCCTTGGGCCGGCACCATGGCTCACTTGGTTAATCCTCTGCCTGAGGTGCTGGCATCCCATATGGGTGCCGGATTCTGTCCCGGTTGCTCCTCTTCCAGGCTAGCTCTCTGCTGTGGCCCAGAAAGGCAGTGGAGGATGGCCCAAGTGCTTGGGCCCTGCACCCGCATGGGAGACCAGGAGGAAGCACCTGGCTCCTGGCTTTGGATCAGCGCAGCGCGCTGGCCATTGCAGCTATTTGGGGGGGTGAACCAACAGAAGGAAGACTCTCTCTCTCGCTGTCTAACTCTATATGTCAAATTAAAAAAAAAAAAAAAGATTTGGTTGCCCTCTCTACCACATGCCTGGGTGAGGGGAAAGGAAAGCGTGGCAAGGTGCCACTATGGTAGCAGATAATTTTGGGGGTGCTCTAGGCTCCACTTCCTTCTACTGGGGGTAGTAGCTGTGTTTTCTGGCAGCTGCAGCAGCATATGGGGTGAGGAAGGAGCCACCCACCAATCACCTCTTCTTAAAGTCACTTTTTTTTTTTGCATTCAGCTGTCTTAGAGCTCCCAAATTCACAGTGTTTGGACAGCTTTCTCCATCCTTCTCCTAGATTGCACTCCTCATCATAGGAAGCATTAGTGACTCCAGGGTCTGTACAAATCACACAGTGTCCCTGATAAGAACCACAGTTACACTTGCAATGTGCACCAGCATTCAGGGTTGCATGTAAGAATCACAGATCACACACTTCCCAGTCACATTTTTTGCATCAGCCTTTTGGTGGCCACATCAGCCTACTTGCAGTGAAAGATCAAATCTGGATGATGTTTAGCCATAGCTGCCACCCAAGCCTGCCATGGGAACCACCAAACTTTTTATGGTAAATTCCTAGAGATTGTATAATTTAACCAAAGATGCTTACATCTTCGATAGGCATTTACATAATTATTCTGCTCCCCAAATATTGCACCAGTTGATTGGATGAAATTTCTGAGATGTTTTACTAACTTGGGTTCTCCAGCTTGTATCGTGTAATGGAAAAATGTAAACCACACAAGTAAAATCTCCCTTCCCCTCTCCTTCCTCCCTTCCCCTCTCCCTCCTCCCTTTCTCCCCCTCCCCTTCCTTCTCTCCTGCTCTCTCTCTCTCTCTCTCCCTCTTTCCTTCTTACCTTCTTCCTCTTCCTCTCCCTCCACCTATTTCTTCTAAGCAATTTTAAAATTCATTTAAGATAAAAATAAAAATTCAATATGAACATCAGAATAGAATGTGAGCAGGTTTCCCCCTCAGATGCCTAATCACCTGCAGCTATTGAGGGATTGAACATGGGCTTAAAGACACATGCACAATACCTACTTTTAGGGATCAGTGGTCTCTCTGTAGAAACAGGTGCTTCTCAACCCCATATTTGCTTCAAATGACTAGAGTAAAGATACTACTTGTGCATGCCCATAGAAGGCCAAAACTTTGTCAACATGAGCTTAGCAGTTTAGTAAAGAGTAAAAGTGTAGGCTGATAATCTAGCCTTTCAACCTCAACTGAGAACATCATGGTGGGGCCAACACTGTGGTGTAGCAGGTAAAGCCATCACCTGCAGTGCCAGCATCCCATATGGGCACCGGTTCGAGTCCTGGCTACTCTACTTTTGATCCAACTCTCTGCTGTGTCCTGGGAAAGCAGTAGAAGATGACCCAAGTGCTTGAGCTCCTGCACCCGCTTGGGAGACCTGGAAGAAGCTCCTGGCTCCTGGCTTTGGATTGTCTCTGCTCTGGCCATTACAGCCAATTGGGGAATGAACAAGTGGATGGAAGACCTCTTTCTCTCTGCCTCTGTAACTCTGCCTTTTATATAAATTTGTTTAAATAAAGATTTATTTATTTTTTTATTTTAAAGATTTATTTTTTTTTTTTTTTGAAAGTCAGAATTACACAGAGAGAGGAGAGGCAGAGAGAGAGAAGTCTTCCGTCTGATTGCTTCACTCCCCAGATGGCTGCAACGACCGGAGCTGCACCAATCCGAAGCCAGGAGCCAGGAGCTTCTTCCAGGTCTCCCACACAGGTACAGGGGCCCAAGGACTTGGGCCATCTTCTACTGCTTTCCCAGGCCATAACAGAGAGCTGGATTGGAAGGGACTAGAATCGGCACCCATATGGGATGCTGGTGCTTCAGGCCAGGGCGTTAACCCACTGCGTCACAGCAGCAGCCCCAGATTTATTTATTTATTTGAAAGTCAGTTACACAGAGAGAGAAGGAGAAGCAGAGAAAGGGAGAGAGGTCTTCCATGTGCTATTCACTCCCTAAATGGCTTCAACAGCCAGAGCTTGTTCTGGGTCTCCCACACAAGTGTAGAGGCCAAAGGACTTGGGCCGTCCTCCACTGCTTTCCCAGGCCATAGCAGAGAGCTGGATTAGAAGTGGAGCATCCAGGACTTGAACCGGCACCCTCTTGGGAGGCCGACACTGTAGGCAGCAGCTTTACCCACTATGCCATAGTGCCAGCCCCAGTAAATAAATCTTAAAAAAAGAAAAGAAAAAGAAAATATCATGGACCAATGGACTCTGTAACCACTATAGAAATCTCACCTCTTAATGAAATCAAAAGTTTCCACTGGAGAACTGAAAAACACACATTTCAATAGCCAAATCTTTTTTTTTTTTTATCTTTTATTTAATGAATATAAATTTCCAAAGTACGTCAATAGCCAAATCTTGCAAAGCTTTAAAAATCTTTACATGTTACCATCTTTTTCTGTGTCTTTGCATTTAGACTCCCTGTGTTTGAATGTCTTTTGTATTTCTTTATGGGGCATTACAAAGCATTGGATTTTGCTTATTTTAACCCTATTTGTATTTTTTAAAATTTTAACTAGAACACTTATTCCATTTAAATTTAATGTAATTTTTTTAAAGATTTATTTTATTTATTTAGAAGTCAGAGTTACACAGAGAGAGAATGAGAGGCAGAGAGAGAGAGAGAGAGGTCTTCCATCTTATGGTTCAATTTCCAATTGGCCGCAGCTGGAGCTGCACCGATCTGAAGCCAGGAGCCAGGAGCTTCTTCAGGGTCTCCCAGGTGGGTGCAGGGGCCCAAGACCTTGGGCCATCTTCTACTGCTTTCCCAGGCCACAGCAGAGCAGAAGATCAGAAGAGGAGCAGCCGGGCCTCGAACTGGAGCCCATATGGGATGCTGGTGCTTCAGGCCAGGGCATTAACCCACTGCACCACAGCGCTGGCCTTTAATGTAATGTTAATATAAGTACATCATATTATGTTTTGTTTTTTAATTGTCCCACAATTTTTTTTTGACAGGCAGAGTGGACAGTGAGAGAGAGAGACAGAGAGAAAGGTCTTCCTTTTGCCGTTAGTTCACCCTCCAATGGCCGCCATGGCTGGTGCGTTGTGGCCGGCGCACCGCGCTGATATGAAGGCAGGAGCCAGGTGCTTCTCCTGGTCTCCCATGGGGTGCAGGGCCCAAGCACTTGGGCCATCCTCCACTGCCTTCCTGGGCCACAGCAGAGAGCTGGACTGGAAGAGGGGCAACCGGGACAGAATCCGGCGCCTCGACCGGGACTAGAACCCGGTGTGCCAGCACTGCTAGGTGGAGGATTAGCCTATTGAGCTGCGGTGCTGGCAAGAATCTTGATTCTGCATGAGGTGCATCTGTTATAAATTGGTGGTGAACTTTTCCCATTTTTTTCATTTCTTTAATTCTTGTAATTTCATTCTTTAATTCTTGAAATGTATTTTTGCCGAGTATAATATCCTAGGGTATCCTAATCCATTTTCTGTTGTTAGTTGCCCAATATTGTAGACAGGGTATATTATAAAGGAAAGACGCTTGTTTTAACTCATGGTTCTGATCCAAGGTCAAGTGTCTGCATCTGGTGATGGTCTTCTTGCTGGCAGAGTCCTGAGGTGGCACAGGGCATCCCATCATGAGAGACAGGGAGTACGCAATAGACTAATCATATTGGCTTTTATACCAGAAGCATTATAGAGATAGCCTATTAACCCATTAATCCATATAATTATGGATGTAGCAGAAAGAATATAAGAAGAGTTCCTACAACTCAGCAAAAACAACTGATTCAATTTAACAATGAACAGGGGCTGGCGCCATGGCACAGTAGGTTAATACTCTGCCTGCAGCGCTGGCATCCCAAATGGGTGCCAGTTCTAGTCCCGGCTGCTTCTCTTCCAATCCAGCTCTCTGCGGTGGCCTGGGAAAGCAGTAGAAGATGGCCCAAGTGCTTGGGCTCCTGCACCCATGAGGGAGACCAGGAAGAATCTCCTGGCTCTTGGCTTCAGATCAGCGCAGCTCTGGCCATTGTGGCTATTTGGGGAGTGAACCAACAGAAGGAAGACCTTTCTCTCTCTCTTCCTCTCACTGTCTGTACTCTATTTCTCAAATATATAAATAAAATCTTAAAAAAAAGAACAAAGGATTTAAATAGACTTTTCATAAAAGATGATACACAAATGGCCAATGATCATATAAAAAGATATTTGACATTGTTAATTATCAGAGAAGTGTACATTAACTCCATAATGAGGTATCACTTCACAACTTAGTATGACAATTATCTTTAAAAACCAGAAAATAATAAGTGTTGGTGAGGGTGTGGGAAATTTGGAACTGTCAAGATAGCAAAATGGTGCAACTGGTCTAGAAAACAGCGTGGTTGGGGCTGACACTGAGGGTAACACCACTTTCTGCAGTGCCAGATGGGTACTGGTTCAAGTCCTGGCTACACCACTTCCTATCCAGCTCATTACTAACATGCCTGGGAAAGCAGCAGAAGATGGTCCAAGTACTTGGGCTCCTGCACCCATGTGGCTCCTGGCTCCTAATTTTGAAGCGGACCAGCAGATGGAAGATATCCCTCCCTCCCTCCCTCCCTCCTTGCCTCCCTCCTTCTCTCTCTATCTCTGCCTTTCAAATAAATAAATCTTTAAAAAAGATTGAAAAAAGAAAGTAGTGTGGTTATTACTAACAATAAAATTAAAAAAAGAACTACCATATTATTCAGCAATTTCGTGTTTGCATATGTATATACAGAAGAATTGAAAGCAGGATCTGAGTCACTCG
Organism: Oryctolagus cuniculus; assembly: GCF_964237555.1. Lineage (NCBI taxonomy): Eukaryota > Metazoa > Chordata > Mammalia > Lagomorpha > Leporidae > Oryctolagus > Oryctolagus cuniculus. Next base: position 36,284,772 of record NC_091438.1, read on the forward strand.
TATACCTGAATATATAACAGTACCAATAACAATATCAAGAGGTGGAAGCAACTTAAATGGCCATCAATGGGTGAATATAAGTAAAATGTGGCACATACAAACAATAAAACATTATTCAGCCTTAAAGGGAAGGAAGTCCTGTCACATCTACAACATAGAAGAACCTTGAGGACATGATACTAAGTGATGTAAACCAGTCACAGAAGGCACCTACTACATGATTCCACTCCGACGATGTATGTAAAACAGTCAATTCATAGAAACAGAAAGTAATATGGAGGATGCTAGAGGATGGAGGAGGGGAAATGGGATGGTTTACTGGTATAGAGTTTCAGATTTGCAAGATGAAAAAATTCTGGAGAGCTTTTACGTAGCAACATGCATTTAGTTACTACTAACTATGTATGAGGGTACTTTAAAACATTTGTGGAAAATGAAATTAAAGGATGTTTATTTGGCTACAAAAAATTGCATATGAGGTCTTCAAGACTTTCATGGAAAATGTGTATTATGAAAAAATTATGCCCGAGTTTCAAAATTGCACCAAAATTAACTTATCTTTTAATCATATTTTCTGTGAATTTCCTGAAGTACCTTTGTACTTGAAAAAAAAAAAAGTCAAATGGCAAATTTTAGGTTATGTATTTTCTACCACTAAAAAAAATCTTATTAAGTGTGACCTCACTACATCTGATATACAACTCAATACTGTAATCTTGTTTGAGTATTATTGCATATACTAGTAGTATTTTCTATCATGTACTTTTGTATGCTTTTTAAATTAATTGATGAATTTGAATGCCACTGTATACAAGGAAGGGACACATGATAAGACTGTGCTTATGGGGGAGGGGACAGCCAAACAGAATTCTTGGGATATAGCTTGGCTGAAAAGGTATTCTGGGGAATTGTAGCATCTAAGTATGTCTCTAAGATTTTTTTAAAGATTTATTTATTTCTTTGAAAGGCAGAGCTACAGAGAAGAAGACAGAGAGAGATATCTTCCATCTGTTGGTTCACTCCCCAAAAGGGTTTAATCGCCAGGGCTGGGTCAGGCCAAAGCCAGGAACCAGGAGCCAGGAGCTTCATCTAGTTCTCCCATGTGGGTGGCAGGGGCCCCAGTACTTGGGCCATCCTCTGCTGCTTTCCCAGGGTGTATTAGCAGGGAACTCAATTGGAAGTAGAGCAGCCGAAACTCGAGCCAGCACCCATATGAGATGCCAACATTGCAGGCAATGCCTTCACGTGCTACACCACAATGCGAGCCCCTTCTAAGTTATGTGTTGTGTTGTGTGCACTGCAAACCTCTCTTGCGTCAAATCTTTAGTCAATTCTCCTTTGTTCTCTCATTCTTTTTTATGAATGAATTTTTATTCTGGCAGGTGTCTTGGTCCACTTTTCTGCTGCTATAAGAGAATACTTGAGACTAGTTAATTTATAATGAACAAAAATGTATTTGGCTCATGGTACTGGAGGCTGGGAAGTCCAGGAGTGTAGCATCAGCATCTGGTGAGGGTCTTCATGCTGCATGATCCCCTGGAGATAAGCAGAAGCGCAAGAGAGAGAGAGAGTGCATGAGCAAGAGGGAACTGAACTCACTTTTCCAGCAACTCATTCCACAATTGTGACATTAGCCCAGTCAGGGGAGCAGGAGCCTCATGACTTATTCACCTCTTGTTAGGTCCTACCTCCCAACACTGTTTCCCTGGGGGCTATGGATTATGTTTCCAACACATGAAATTTTGGGAATACATTCAAACCGCAGCAGCAACAAAAAGGGTATTGTAGTATTGCTTCAAGGTTCCACACAGGAAAGTATTAGGAGAGGACGTGGGTGCACGAGAGCGTGGAAGAAGAGAAAATGATGAAAATGTCACAGCCTAGGAATTGTCAGAAATTTCCCCCAGGCCGTGGACTTGGGAACTAAGACAATCCTACCTCAGTTGTGTGTGAGTGTTGGGGGTGAGGGCTCTGCTCTAATCTAACTTATTCACCACTGTAGTTACCCTTGTGTTAGCTGATTAGGCAGCTGCATTATCCCCGAAGTCCCCACGTGAAATGATACTTTATACTTACAAGAAAGTCCCTAACACGCTGCTATTAATAGATTTTCAGAGAACAATTACCTAACTTTAGCAAGAGCCTCACGTCCAGAAAAGCTCTTCTGACTCACCAGGCTGAACACTCACTGCCCTGGACCAGTCAAACGCCCGAGATGCTTGGGAACACAGGAGGCAGAAGCGCTTTTCCTGGAGAATTATTGCCCTTGATTTCAAAACCGAAACTTCCTTGGAATCGGAAAGAAGGAGAATGAGAAGACAAGAGTGCTTAATTGGGACGGGGGGTTTGCCTGCATGGTTGGGTCCTCCTGTCAGCACTCTCTAGATCTTCTCTAAGTACACATACTTCCCAGGGTCCTGGAAAAGCCTCAAGATTCAGTTACCCACACAAGACTGCCCGGCAGGGATTATGGTTCACAGGGAGTAAGACTTCCCAGGAGAGTTCTGGTTCAGGCTGCAGAGTCTTAGGGTCAAACCCTGGTGCCTTTGATGTCAGCCTGCAAGGGTGATCTCTGCTCCTCTTTTCAAGGAACATTTTAGGGTAGCATCACTGGCCCTATTCTCAAAGATGGTAGGATCCCACATAACTTAAGACCTTAGACTCTGCTGCAAACAATAGTTTCCCTGAAAAAAAAAATGAAAATAATAGTCAGGGCCCTCCCTGCCTCCTCAAGAAAAAAAGACTTAGAATGAGGGAAGGGAAAGTAGCAATGATCCCAGACAGTTCTACCGACTCTTCCGATTGCAGTCTCTGAAGAATGAAAAATCTGAAACAGATAACCTCAGGTTATTCAAGCAGGCACAACAATCAGCTAGGGTTCGTTGTAAGTCCTGGCCACTAAGTTGAATCCTTTCTCTCCTCTGGAGCTTCTCTGAGGTCCTTGGGCTTCATTTCAGAAAGAGTTACACAGAGAGAGGAGAGGCAGAGAGAGAGAGGTCTTCCATCTAATGGTTCACTCCCCAAATGGCCCCAACGGCCAGAGCTGCACCGATCCAAAGTCAGGAGCCAGGAATCTCCTGGGCCAATCTGAAGCCAGGAGGCATGAGCTTCTTCCAGGTCTCCCATGTGGGTGCAGGGGCCCAAGGACTTGGACCATCTTCTACTGCTTTCCCAGGCCATAACAGAGAGCTGGATTGGAAGTGGAGCAACCAGGTCCCGAACTGGCATCCATATGGGATGCTGGCACTGCAGGCCAGGGTGTTAACCCGCTGCGCCATAGCACTGACCCCATCTGCAGTCTTTATTTGGATGGGCTCCCATGAAGGATCTTGCAACCAGAAGGTTAAAAGAGGAAGAAGGAGGTGGAGGAAGGAGGGTAGAGAAGTAGCCTGGGCTGGACAGTGTTCTCCAGAAATGAATGCCCTTTGTTAAACCTCAGAACATTACCTTATATGGAAATATGGCTGGCAGATGAAATTAGTGAAAATGAAGTCACACTGAACTAGGGTGAGTCCTTAATCCAGGATGACCACTGTCTTTACGAGAAAATGAGAAGAGGCACAAAAAGGAGAACACTATGTGAAAACAGATCTGCAGGGAGAGCACCATGCGATGGTGGAAACAGATTAGGGTGATGTGTCCATAAGCCAAGGGATGGTGAGGATTTCTGGCAATGGTCAGAAGCCAGAAGATGGAAAGAACACTTTTCCCTTACAGGTTTAAAAGGAGCATGGCTCCTCCCATACCTTTGTTTTGAACTTTAAGCCTCTGAGAAATGATAAATTTCTTTAAGATTTTTTTATTTTTCATTTAATCTGAAATGCATAAAGATAGACACAGAGTGATCTTCCATCTGCTGGCTCACTCCCCAGATGCTTACAATAGCTAGGGCTGGGTCAGACTAAAGTCAGGAGCCATGAATTTCATCCAGGGATCCCATGTGGGTGGCAGGGACCTAAATACTTGAGCCATTACCTTCTGCCTCTCAAAGTCTGAATTAACAAGAAGCTGGAACAAGGTACAGAGCTGGGACTCAAACCCAAGCTCTCCAATATGGGATGTAGGTATCCCAAATGGCATCTTAACAGCTACACTAAAATAAGGCAGAATGGTGATCAGAGATATGTGGTGGAAGAGGGAGATAGAGGGGAATATTTGAAGATGAGAGAGACTTGACCCTTCATTACTGGCTGTGGAGGTGGAGGAAGCTAAGGCGTGTGGGACAGCCAAAAAGAAAATGGATCCTCAGCCCTAGAGTTGTATGAAACTAAATTCCACCAATAACCTGGATGAACAAGGATATATATTCTCCCATAGAACCTAAAAAAATTAAAGGAACATAGATCTGCAATATCCAGGCTTTGGTGTGCGATGTTCTAATCTGAGACTCAGCCAAGCTTACCAGATTTCTGACCTAAGGACATTGTGACATCATGAGTTTGTATTTTTTTTTTTTTTGACAGGCAGAGTGGACAGTGAGAGAGAGAGACAGAGAGAAAGGTTTTCCTTTGCCGTTGGTTCACCCTCCAATGGCCGCCTCGGCCAGCACACTTGCGGCTGGCACACCGCGCTGATCCTATGGCAGGAGCCAGGTGCTTCTCCTGGTCTCCCATGGGGTGCAGGGCCCAAGGACCTGGGCCATCCTCCACTGCACTCCCTGGCCACAGCAGAGAGCTGGACTGGAAGAGGGGCAACTGGGACAGAATCCGGCGCCCTGACCGCGACTAGAACCCGGTGTGCTGGCGCAGCAAGGCGGAGGATTAGCCTAGTGAGCTGCGGCGCTGGCCTGAGTTTGTATTGTTTTAAGCTGCCAAGTTCATGGTAATTTTTCACAGCAGAAACAGGAAACTAGTATACCTAACCAATCTGGTTCCCTCAGGTCGTAAATCCAGGTCAGGTTCCTCCTGTGGAGAATGAGATAGATTCCATCAATTTTCCTCTCCTACTCATCTGTGTCTTTATTTGGCATAATGCAATCTGCTTTAGAATGAATTAGCCCAGCAACTAAGCTTTGTTATTGGCAAAAAGAAGACTCAAGTCTGTTCACCTAACCAAATTGTGTGAGGAAAAAAAGTTGCCAAATATATATATATATATGTGTGTGTGTATACATATATATACACACATATATATATGGCTACTGAACCAATTTCCCAATACTGCCTCTTAAGTTTTTATTTTTAATTTTTATGCATGTATTTTCATTTCATTTGAAAGATGGCAAAGCCAAGGCAACTTCGGCTGGTTGACAAGGTCACAGCAGAAGGTTTGTCTCAGCAAGGCGTGAGAAGTACAGCTGTACAGCTGTGTTAGGTCTGTTGGGAACTACACGCTGCATGGGAAAGCTGGAGCTTCCTGGTGGTCCCGCTAATGCTTGCTGTATTCCTAATTTTAGGGAAGAACGCTTAGTCTCGTAACCCCCAAAATGTCCATTGTTTTGTAGAATTTTAATCAAGCAGAATGTTAGTGTAGGAGAAAGGGTTAATGCTTTATGCAAGGTTGAACAGTTTGTGGAAAAGAATTAAAAGGCAACAGGCTCCCTGGTCTATACTTCTCACTAGAATAAAGATAAATGTTATTAAAGCTTTAATTCAATACGTGCTACAAATACAGCAACGGTTAGCGTGTCAAAACTGTAGCATAGATCTAAGTGAACCTTAAATAAGTACAACAAAGAAATTAAAGAATTACAGAAAGAACTGCAAAGAGGGGATACATTTAAAAAAGGGCCTGCTTTGAACTTGAGGCTTCTAGTAAAGATTAGATTAGGAAGGTACTATTCTAGCTTGTATAGCCAATTTCTGCTTAGCTCGACAGCACTCCAGGCCTTGGCTTGTGTGGGCAGCCTGTCTGTGATAGTAACCCATGCTCTGAACTTGCCTTTGAAAATCGTTGTCTCGCACCTGTGATTGTAACCCATGCTCTGAATATGCCCTTGGAAATCAAAGAAATTGTAACTAGATAAAAGTGGACAACAAACTTGTTATTGTAGGAAGAAAAAATCATTATGTGACATGATATAATAATGAAGTCTGGGGCTCGAGAGCAAGAGCCATGCCATCAGCCTTGCTGTGAGAGTGCCTCTCATTTATTTGAGCGCCGACACTCACACCTTGGGGCCCCTGGACTGGCTGGAGCTGGTCTCTGGCAGAAAGTCGTGCAGAGAAATCTTCCATTTTCTTGTTCACTCCCCAAATGCCCATGACAGGATCAGGTTAGGTCAATCAGGTCACAACCAAGAGTCAGGATCTCAAATTGAGTCTCCCACATGGGTGGTAGAGACCCAACTACTTTATCCATCATCTACTGCTTGCCAGAGTGCATTTTCAGGAGCTGGATCAGAAGCATAGCTAAGACCTGAACCAAGCACTCTGATGTGGAATGAAGGAGTTAAACAGACTTTTCAAAAAGGCATTTTTCAAAAGAGGAAATCCAAATGGCCAACAGACACATGAAAAAAAATGTTCGGGATCACTAGCTGTCAGGGAAATGCAAATCAAAACCAGAATGAGGCTTCCCCTCACCCCAGTTAGAATGGCTTTCATCTGGAAATCAACAAACAACACATTGTACAGAGGATGTGGAGAGAAAGGTACCCTAAACCACTGTTGGTGGGAATGTAAACTGATAAAGCCACTATGGAAGACAGTATGGAGATACCTCAAAAATCTGAATATAGACCTCCCATGTGACCCAGCCATCCCACTCCTGGGAATTTACCCAAGGGAAATGAAATCAGTAAACAAAAGAGTTATCTGTGCCTCCATGTTTTTTGCAGCTCAATTCACAATAGCTAAGACATGAAATCGACCTAAATGTGCATCAGCTGAAGACTGGATAAAGAAATTATGGGATATGTACACTATGGAATACTGCACAGTGGTAAAAAAAAATGAAATTGGTCATTTGCAACAAAATGGATGAATCTGGAAAACATCATACTTAGTGAAATAAGCCAGTCCCAAAGGGACAAATACCATATATTCTCCCTGATTTGTGATAACTAATAGAGCACCTAAAATGAAATCTGTAGACATGAAATTGACACTTCAAGAAGGGATGACTTCGGCTTCCCTGCGGTTTGACGGAGCCCTGAATGTTGATCTGACAGAATTCCAGACCAACCTGGTGCCCTACCCCCGCATCCACTTCCCTCTGGCCACATACGCCCCCGTCATCTCTGCTGAGAAAGCCTACCATGAGCAGCTTTCTGTAGCAGAGATCACCAATGCCTGCTTTGAGCCGGCCAACCAGATGGTGAAATGTGACCCTCGCCATGGTAAATACATGGCTTGCTGCCTGCTGTACCGTGGCGACGTGGTTCCCAAAGATGTCAATGCTGCCATTGCTACCATCAAGACCAAGCGCAGCATCCAGTTTGTGGATTGGTGCCCCACTGGCTTCAAGGTTGGCATTAACTACCAGCCTCCCACGGTGGTGCCTGGTGGAGACCTGGCCAAGGTGCAGCGAGCTGTGTGCATGCTGAGCAACACCACAGCCATTGCTGAGGCCTGGGCTCGCCTGGACCACAAGTTTGACCTGATGTATGCCAAGCGTGCCTTTGTTCACTGGTACGTGTGGGAGGGCATGGAGGAGGGAGAGTTTTCTGAAGCTCGTGAGGACATGGCTGCCCTGGAGAAGGATTACGAGGAGGTTGGTGTGGATTCTGTTGAAGGTGAGGGTGAGGAGGAAGGAGAGGAATACTAATTTTCCATTCCTTTGAGCCCTGCAGCATGTCACTGAACTTCAGCTTCAACAGTAGCTGACAGCCATTAGACTTTCCCGGCTACATTGTCTTCACTCAACTGTGATCATGTCCGTTTTTCCATGTGTACCTGTGAAATAATTTGCATCATGTCTGAAAGTAAAGGCTTTAAGAAAAAAAAAAAAAAAAAAAAGAAGGGATGACTTGAACTGCCCTTGTCTTGACTGTTGGGGAACAGTTTTGTCTTTTTTTTTCTTCATATTATTTGTTGAACTCTTTACTTAACATAGAGTTTATCATATGTGTATAAAGTCAATTGAAAATAGATCTCAGTAAAAAAAAAAATAGGAGTGGGAATAAGAGAGGGAGGAGGAAGTTTGTAACTCTAAAGCTCTATAGTTCTGCACACATTCCTATGGAATTACTTCTAAGGGTTCAGTTTAAAAACTTGTTATGAACTCCAAATCCCATTAATCTTGATGGTAAAAGTGCCATTTTAATGGTTAAAGTGATGATATTAAGTGTTAAAGTAAACATATAGATAGGAGTAAGCGCTAAAATGCTCATATAAATAAGATCAAGTACCTGGTAATAATAGATAGAAATAAAAAGGAGAATGTTCTAACATGGGAAGCAGTCCACATAGCAGACTTAGCAGCCTTTTCGAGTGAAGGCTTAGGAACTTTGTTTCCTTTTCAATTGGAGCCCCCCCCCCAACTCTGCCTGTCAAAAAAGAAAAAAAGAAAAGCCCATGAGAGCATTTCAGGCAAGGAAAGCGAAGACACTGTAGCAAAAAATGTTCTACATGATGGAACTCAGTGAGTGAGACCCCAATGGAAAGAAGTGGCTATCAAAGAAGGATGTACTTTTCTCTAAAGGGAGGAGAGAACTTCCACTTTGTTTATGGCCTTGTCCAAATAAGCATGGAGTTTGGAGCATTGGATCCACTCTCAGTCTTGTAAGCCTTCCCACCCTTGGAGCAAGCCACCCCATCCGCAGAGCATGCTGCCTTTCTGCTGGAGGTTGATTGGTGGTCCACCTTGGCAAACTGAGTCTGGAGCTTAGTGAGGGGAGGGGAGGGAAGCAGCATTCCCCCTCAGAGAAGTAAGTGCATACCTGCTCCAAATAAACTCTCCAGGCTGGATACAAAGTCAGTGAGAACTGCAAGGTTCTCCCTCAGAGAAGATCAGCAGTGGCAGGTGTGCTGATGCAGGCTGCTCTCATCCTGCTCTGGAAGATTGTATCCCCACCAGCCACCAGCTGTGGGAGTCTTTGCTGCGCCATGAATCTCTCTTATGGTCCATAGGCTTTCCACTGAAAACTTCAACTGTCACCTGGGAACATTGTCCCTCCCCTGTTTTTCTGGCTTCTTTCTGGGATCAAAACCAGCATGTCTTTTTTCCATTCAACCATCTTTGATCTAGGTCTCTGTGTATCTAATTCAGTCTTCATTTTTTGAACCAGTTCTCTTCTGCTACTTTCTGAGATATGGACACAAGTATAAAGTTCCTAGTTTTCCTTAGAGTTTATTTTTATTCTAATTTCCTTCCCTCTTCCTCTTTGTCTGTCTTTCTTTCTTTCTTTCTTTCTTTCTTTCTTTCTTTCTTTCTTTCTTTCTTTTTCCTTCCTTCCTTCCTTCCTTCCTTCCTTCCTTCCTTCCTTCCTTCCTTCTTTTCCTTCCTTCCTTCCTTCCTTCCTTCCTTCCTTCCTTCCTTCCTTCCTTCCTTCCTTCCTTCCTTCCCTCCTTTTCTTTCCCCCTCTGTTTGTCTTCTTTTCCTCAATTTTGCCAAGTTCCTAAGTAAGAGTTTCAGATTTACCCATCTTGGTCAGGGGTATACCCCTGTTCTAATCAATTATGGTCTTGGGGATAGGGTCATTTGTACAAACATGGCACTAAGCTTTCATTTCCATGGGTGAGAGAAGGGGAGTCGATGTAAAAAAAAAAAAAAAAAAAGATTACTGCTGTGCTTTTTGCAGCTATTCTCAAGGGTTACATAGAGTCAGAACAAAATGGGAATGAAAGCACTATTTTCATGGAGAATTTTCAACACATAAAAATAGAGACATTAATATAATGAACACCAGACACAGTCACTCAGATTCAGATGCCACATAATGTATATCTCCAAAACAGATGAATATTTACTCACATAACCACAATTGTATTAAGAAACCTAAAAAGTCAACAGTACTCCCGTGGTATCATACTTAAGTATCCCCAGTGCAGGGAATCTTGTATTTTTTCAAACCAGGATCCAAACAAGATTAGTTTTCTGCCTACTTCATAAATCTCTTTTTAAATGACAGTGGTCTTCACCCCACATCCAACTCAGTTTTTATGACCTTTGGGGAAAAAATTGTGTTTTTTGTATTGAATGTCCCTTAATCTGAATTCTTCTGTCTGCTTCCTCATTATGTATGATGACTTCTTGTTCTGTTCTCACAAATAAACTAGAAATCAGTTACAAGGGCTGGGTTAGTTTTCAGGTTCAACCTTTTTGGGAAGTACATTTTGTGGAACTGTTCTTTGTTTCCCATTGCATCACACTGATAGAAATTCAGTTTCTGGTGCTCTATTCTTAGAGAGATGAGGATTGATCAGTGGGTTCACCTCTCTCTTGTAAGGTCATTATCAAATGTTTGCCTAAAGTTTTTATCCAATGGCACTCATTGCCTGAATCATTTATTTTACTATATATTAAAATGGTGATTTTTGCTCATATTCTATGATAAATTTATATTCTTTTATATTTATTATCTGGGATTCTTACATAGAAAGCTTTTTTTCAATAAACTAAGGAAGGCATTTAATCTGAGAATAGAATACATATGTTAAATAGCTTCAATGATATATGTGTTTTTTTCTAAAAAAAATCTCTAAGATTATATGGTTACCATGAAGTATAGCTCACAGAGGAAACACAGAATGAATTATTGATCCTTTTTAATTGCATATTTTCATAGTAAGGGTTAGTATTTTATTTATGAACTTATGGTGACAAATGTATTGTTTTTATTTGAATGGAGAGATTTCTGTCTTTTTTAGTACAATGAGAAATATTTAGGCTTTATATGTTGAGTTCAGGGTTCTCCAAAATCACCCTAAGACTCAATAATCAGTTAGGAGGGCCCAAAGAACTCAGCAAAGCTAATACTCATGATTATGACTTATTACAACCAAAGGATGCAGGTTAAAATTAGTACCAGGAACACACACACAAGATAGAGTTCAGAATACAGCACACACAAAGTTTACTATTGTCTTCTTCCGGTGGAGTTGTGCAGACAATGCTTATTTCTCCCAACAGAAATATGTGCCAATATACATGAGATATTATCAACCAAGGAAGCTCACTTGAGTCTTGGCACTCAAAGATTTTGTTGGAGAGTCATCATGTAGACATGGCTGACCACTCATGTGGCAAACCTTAATCTCCAGCCCCTCCAGAGATTGAACTAACACCACCTGGTCCATAACTCCCATCATAAATCACATTGTTGACACAGGCTATTTTGTATAGCCTAAGGCTCAGGCAAACAAAGAGATTCTTGTCAGGCAGGACACAAGTTGAGGGCTCAGACATTATCTCCATGGAGCTGGAGAAAGGGTCAAATCTTTGAGCAAGGTTAATCCTTCATCACACAATGTATTAGGGGACTTCACAAAATTAATGGAAAATGGCATTAAAACATTAAAAAAATATTAAAAATAAGCTTTATTTCTCAACATCAGCTCTATCAATTCAGGACCAACGATTTAGTCCATTCCTGAAGAACTGATGGTCCTGGAATGTAAGCATGTTGTTGCAGTCTTTTAAAATTATTAACTGAAGAAAAATGGGTACCCTTTAAAGATTTTTGGAAGATTAGGAAACAAAAAAGTTAGAAGGAGCCATATCAGGACTTTGAGGTGGATGCACAATGATTTTCCATGAAAATTTTCATAAAATTGCCTTTGTTTGATGACAGGAATGAGCAAGGGCATTGTCATGGTGGAGAAGGATTCTGGTAATGCTTTTCTGGACTTTTTAAAAAAGATTTATTCATTTATTTGAAAGTCAGAGTGTGAGAGAGAGAGACAAGAGAGAGAGAGGTTTTCCATCCACTGGTTCACTCCCCAGTTGTCCACAATGGCTGGAGCTGTGTTGATCCAAAGCCAGGAGCCAGAAACTTCCTCTAGGTCTTCCCACACAGGTTCAGGGGCCCAAGGACTTGAGCCATCTTTTATTGCTTTCCCAAGACATAGCAGAGAGCTGAACCAGAAGTGGAGCAGCTGGGATTCGAACCAGTACCATACAGGATGCTGGCACTGTGGGCAATGGCTTTACCTGCTTCACCACAGCACTAGCCCCTTGGATGTTTTATGACCAGAGCTGGGCCAATCTGAATGTCTCATGGGGGTGCAAGGGCCCTCACACTTGGGCCATCTTCCACTGCTTTCCCAGACCATTCAATTATTTCCTCTCTTATGTCAAAAATCATCTTTAATATACTAAGCTGATCTTCTGTATATTAAGATAATCGAAAATGAATCTTGATGTGAATGGAAGGGGAGAGGGAGTGGGAAAGGGGAGGGTTGTGGGTGGGAGGGACGGTATGGGGGGGAAGCCATTGTAACACATGAGTCGTACTTTGGAAATTTATATTCATTAAATAAAAGATTAAAAAAAATCATCTTTATACCAACCTTGGAATCTAACTTCTCTCTTATCTACAATGATCTCCTCAATTGCCATATTTCCTGGGAATTAAATAGTGAATTGTCCAATATCTTACAAGAGAAACTGGGATGTGGAAATAAATCTCTGACAACACGGTCTTTGATCAGGGTACTCCTTTATACCAAGGGGAAGAACAGCAGGACTTGAGGTACAACATTGACCTGATACAAGAAAGTTCCAAGAAAGATACACCCTGAGTGTGGTATAAGCAAAGTGGTGAGAGAAATGCACAGCTGGGTTAAGAAGAACTTATAAGAGGAATAAGGATGAACCATGAGCATTTGGCCAGTTTTCATGCATACATACTTGAGATATATAATGATTACCCATAGACACTCAAGTGAAGCAGTTAAATAGGGAGAGAACTTCACACCGAGTTTGTAACAAGTGACAGTGTCTGATGGTAATTGTGAGAGTTTAGTAAGTGGAATCCAGTTTAAACCATTGGATTACAGGTACGCTCACATGGTTTATTCTATCTGGAATTAATAATTATTTAATAAATAATGTTGAGTTTGGTTTGGTATCTCATAAAGATCTTCACAATTACCCAAGGATTAACTCTGACCCTCAGCTAACAGACCACATGATTATCTACCTTTCTGTGCATCTATCAAGGAGGAAAGACAGCAAACTAGAAAGGGATTTTCTCATCAACACAAGCTAATATAACTGGATAGAATTTTCTTGATCTTCCTTCATGGAAAAACATCACTGCTATCTTCTTGGATAGCAGCTTAAAAGGATGCAAGAGTCTCCAAATTCAGTCCTAATTACATGTTTTCTTCTACTCAAAGAGACATTCTTTTTTTTTTTTTTTTTTTTTTTTTTTTTTACAGGCAGAGTGGACAGTGAGAGAGAGAGACAGAGAGAAAAGTCTTCCTTTTGCCGTTGGTTCACCCTCCAATGGCCACCATGGCCGGCGCACTGCGGCCGGTGCACCGCACTGATCCGATGGCAGGAGCCAGGTACTTATCCTGGTCTCCCGTGGGGTGCAGGGCCAAGAACGTGGGCCATCCTCCACTGCACTCCCGGGCCACAGCAGAGAGCTGGACTGGAAGAGGGGCAACCGGGACAGAATCCGGCACCCTGACTGGGACTAGAACCTGGTGTGCCAGCGCCGCAAGGCGGAAGATTAGCCTAGTGAGCCGCGGCGCCAGCCGAAGAGACATTCTTACACTAATTTACATACTCAGGTATCCCTCTCACTTGACCAAACCCTTCACCAAAAGTCATATTGTGTGAAAGTGTTAAAAATGGCCTTTGTTCATCAGTGGCAATGAGCCTTGAAGGCTGTCCTCCAGTGGTGTCCAATAGCTTCTGTTCTCATTGATGTCTTCCATTTCTCATGTCGTTTGACCTGTGGAAGTCTTTTTCAATTGGCCCATTGTTATAAGGCCACCACAAAACACACCAAACACCAGAGTTAGAGGAAAGGTTTATTGTTGGGTGGAGGAAGCCCAATGGGCCCGGGGGAGAGGGCAAGAAAGTAAGAGAGAGTACACATGTGTGGAAAACAGGTCCTGTTAAACCTTTGTCATGGGGCAGGAAAGTAGGAGCAAGTAATCCCATTAGGGTGGGAGTGGAGCTGACACCTGTGGTTGGGCCATCTGGTCACCTGGCTTCCAGCAATGGCAGTGGGGGCTAGAGCCTAGGATTGTGTCCGGGGTGTAGATCACGCCACATCTAAGACTGCACCATTTTGCTAACAGTGTGTCTAGGTGTATCAACTCTTCAGCATCCAAACACTTTTTTCTTTAAAAAAATTGTATTTACAAAAAATTGTATTACAAATTTCATGTATTTCATATATATTTATTCAGGAACATAGTGACGCTTCCCATCCTACCCTCCCTTCTGCCCACATTTCCACCCTTCTTCCTCCTCCCTCTCTTATTCCCACTCTTAATTTTTACAAAGATCTGTTAACTTTATACCCAACACTAAGTAAATAGGTCAACAAATAGTGTGGGGAAAAAAAAAACAACACTGTTCCTCAACAGTTGAGACAAGGGCTGTTAAAAATCATCACAAACATTTTTTAAATTTTTTTGACAGGCAGAGTGGACAGTGAGAGAGAGAGACAGAGAGAAAGGTCTTCCTTTTCCATTGGTTCACCCTCCAATGGCTGCTGTGGCTGGCGCGTTGCGCTGATCCGAAGCCAGGAGCCAGGTGCTTCTCCTGGTCTCCCATGCGGGTGCAGGGCCTAAGCACTTGGGCCATCCTCCACTGCACTCCCGGGGCACAGCAGAGAGCTGGACTGGAAGAAGAGTAACCGGTACTTACCCGGCGCCCCGACCAGGACTAGAACCCACTGTGCCGGTGCCACAGGCAGAGGACTAGCCTATTGAGCCGCGGCGCTGGCCTCACAAACATTTTTTGAGCACCCTTTCTGAGCTTAGCATTGACTAACTAGAGGCAACATCAGCAGAAATACGTAGTCATTAAAATGAACAAGGTGTGCTCCCTGGAAAAAATACCAGTAGCCATAGAAGGTAAAGACTAGGGATATCTGGCAATACATGAGGTTGCAGTAAGTTTCCTGGGAGTTGCCTTTTCCATTGTAGCCCCAGTGAGGACCATCACTAAATCCATTGTGACCCCAAAGGTACTCTCATTCACTTCTCTGAGTCACATCAAAGCCGTTTATAGCCTGAAGGGTCTTGGTCACTTCATCACTTCCGCCCTTCTCATTTCCTGATCTGATAAAACTGGGTGAGTCCCACAGAGCAACCTCACACCACTCCCACACCACTAGAGGAAGAGATATTTCCACAGGCCCTTTCAAGTCAGCAGCCTTCCCTTCCCTTCTCAGAGCCATTCCTTGACTTGGAGTTGGATGTCAAGCTAGCGGGACAGCCTAAAATACAACAGGGCTCTCCATGGATCTGTCTTACTACCATGGCCCTCTGACCAAGCAGGACTGTGAAACCTTGTTGCTCCAGGAAGGGGTGGATGGCAACTTCTTGTTGAGAGACAGCGAGTCTATACCAGGAGCCCTGTGCCTCTGTGTCTCGTGAGTAGCCTCAGTTTCCACACATTTGAAACTATATATTCAAAGTCATCATGGCAGCCACATAGTGAAGGAATTGGGCTTCTCTCTGACTTTGCTGGGACAGGACGTGCATGTTCTCCCATATGCCCTTTTGCCCCTGGTGTGAATGCCACCTTTGTAATCTCTGCAGTAGCAGAAGCAGGGCTGTGGATGTGGGCGAAGGGGAGGATTGCAGGAAGCATGGGAGGTATGAGGAGTGGAGAAAAGGTAGAAATAGCAGAAAGTTCCTCTCCTCCGGAAGTCTGTTTATTTAATATGGAAAACATGTAGGGCTCTTTATGAAATTCTAATCACAAAGACTGACTGTGCTATATCGTGCTGCATCTCCTTGCAGTCCTTAGAAATACTAATGATACTAATGACATTTCACATTGTGTTAGATTTGTAAAGGGCCTCAATTTACATAATTTCCTTTCATCCTTCCTGTGGTCTATCAAGGCCAACAGAAGCAGTCCCCTCTAAAAGTGAAAAAACAGATCTAGATTTCTCAAATGCCTTGTTTGGGTTAAAAGTCATCAGCCATTCCAGAGTCTGAGTTAAATGTGAAATTCCAGGCTAGCGTATAAGAACTGCTCTGCTGAAAGAAACTGTGTATTTGCCCAGTTTACAGTGCAACCCCAAGATACATCACCTTGCATTAGTTAACAGGTCAAAGGTTACAAAATATTTTGTAGAGATCACCAAAACTTTTATTCTATCTACTATAGGAATTAGAACTCAGTGTCTCTTGTCAAAGATGAGAAGTTACTTGCTGACATTTGGTAAAGCATGGTGAGGGAGACTCTTTTGTGGAACCATTGTGACAGGTATAGGATTCACTACAATAAGGACTTGCAGTAGGGGAGAGAAATTGAATTCAACTCAGTATATGCATGGATTTGTGGGAGCTGATAATTAAGGAACAAAGCGAGGGTGAGAGAATAGGAAACTATAGGGGAAAACATAGAGGTGAGGGGGATTCTGGCCAAACCAGTCAGCTTGTCTTGCTGAAGACAAGCCAGGCTGATCAGACATCACCTGGGGGATGGCAGAGGATGAGAAACCTGGTTAGATATCAAGAGTGACCAGATATTAAGGGTGATGGGCACTTGTCAAACTGACTTAGAAAGGTTCTTTCCTAAAGTGGCATTTTAAAAGGAAGTGGGCATATGGGCCCATGAGAAGGTTCAGAAGTCTGACCCCTGTCAGGCCATGTAAAGAATCTTTTCACTCTGTAAATGAACTTCTGTACTTCTCAGAATTGGGAATCTATGAGGACAAAAGTGGTTGTTATTGCCAATGAGAGAGAAAGTCAAAAAGTTCATGAAATATGCAATTAAAAGATGAGTTTATTTTGGCATCAAAAATTGAAATACATGCATAGTTTTTTCATAATATGCATTTCTATGAACTTTTTGAAGATCCCATGTAAAATATGAAGGAATATATCTTTCTTAAAATGGTACTGAGGATACAAATATGAGAAAGATAGACTTAAGGTATTGTCAGTTTCTATTATCAAGTTACAAGTGGTATTGAGAATACTTCCTTATATTTCTTAAGCATTGGTAGTTCCTTTTATGAGAATTACATATTCACATCTTCTTAGCTTCAGTGGTTTATCTTCCTTTTACTTCTCTTCTCCAAATTCTGTGTACAGAGGTCAAACATTTTCTCCAAAGAAGACACAAACACAAAAGAGGAAACACACACACACACACACACACACATTCCTTTAAAATGAACTTTACATAAACTAACAGAAGTTGGTTACTCATTGAGGAGAAAAAAAACACTGTATTCAAGTATGGTACGATTCAAGAAATAATGGATGACTTCATGTTAGGAAAAATATTAGTGTAATTATACATTAATAGATTAAAAGTTACAAAATGCAATTAAACACACATACAGACATGGGCATGCATTTACAAACTTCTAACAATACAGGGTTCTACAGATACTCCCTTAACCACAGATCAGGTGCAGCACTAGAAGAATTCCTGCTAAGGGCGTCACTGAGTCAATGCTGCCCATCACAGTACTACCATGTAGCATGTACCAGGAAATCCTAACAAGTGTAATTAGCACATGGGGTAAATAAAAAAATGTAAAAAGGTAAAAGAAAGGTACAAAATTATTCTTTGACATTGTGGTGATTTTATATCTATAAAATCTAAGATGCTACTGAAAAGAAACTGCCAAAAACTTTAAGGAAATTCAGTAAGGGCTTCTATTTATAAAGTTAAATTATAAGAGGCAAGTGTTTGACACAGCTATTACGAGACCCACACATCCCATATCAGAGTGGCTGGGAGTCAGACCAAAGAATTTGGGTCCCTTTGCCAATGTGGAGGGACTCAGTTGAAAACCATATCAGTTCATCATAAATTAGTCTGTAAGTTCAATATGTTTCCAGTAAGAAAAAGAAAAACACCACCATCCGAATATTTTTAATTTATAGAAAGGATAGTGAAGTGTATCATGGTAGAACCTGAAGAAATGTTTAGATTTTTTAAAAAGAGAGGAGAGAACTAGCTCTACCAACTATTAAAATACATTATAAAGGCATAGTAATTACTATGGCAATCAAAAGAGTTTGATACTGAAAGATCAATGGAACAGAATATAGAGTCCAGAAATCAGACGGCATTTAGCATCTGATAATGAGGTGCCTCAGATAAAGAAGGAAAAGACAACTGATAATTAATAGTGTTGGGACACTTGGCTGGTGACTTAGAAAAATATAAACTTAAATCCCTTCCTATTTCTTTAAGTAAAATTCAGTCAAAATAGTATTAATATAGATCTTAGTTTTTAAACTAGAATGCATATTCATGGAAAACACAAGCTGTTAAAAATATGCCACTGGGAAACCTTTTCTAAACAAAGTACAAAACCCAGAAACCATGAAAGATTGATAAATATGTGGGGGTTTCAACAGTTCATGGAAAACATGCAACATCTTTTAGTTTAGTTTCATTTTCCACAAACTTTTGGAAACCCTCTCATATGACTAATATAGAAACCTCTGCAAAGGTTATTGATAAACTGATAGAAAAAATTAACCTTTGTAAACATAAATACTTTAGAGAATCAATTAAAGTGCGTATTCATCTCTGATCAGATGAATAATTATAAATATTTCCTCCCATCTGCAAATTGTCTTCACTCTGTTGATTGTTTCCTTTGTGGTGCAGTAGTTTTCTAGTTTGGTATAATCCCATTTGCCTGGTTTTTCCCTTTGTTGCCTGTGCTTTTGAGGCCTTATCTCAGAAGCTTTGCAAAGACCAATTTCCTAATGTGTTTCCCCTAGGTTTTCTTCTAGTCATGTCATAGTGCCCAGTTTTATATTTAAGTCTTTAACATTTTTAGTTGATTGTTGACTATGTAAACTGTTCATCTGACAAGGATTACCCAGAACGTATAAGGAACTGAAAAACTCAAGAGCAAAAAACAAATAATCCAGCTGTTTAATTAGGAAAATGATTGGAGTAGACGTTTCTCAAAGGACAAACAAATGGTCAACAAGTACACGGAAAAATGTTCAACATCACTATTCATCAGGACTCTGTAAATTGACATCACAATGAGATAACATCTTACCCCATCAAAAAATAGAAAAAGTGCTGGTGAGAATGTGAGGAGAAGAGAATGTTGCACACCGTCGTTGGAAATGTAAATTAGTACAGCCATTGTGGAAAACCGTACAGTTTCCCTAAAAAACTAGAACTAAATGTGACTCAGAATCCCATGACTGGATATTTATACAAAGGAAATGAAATAAGCATGCCAATGAAACATTTGCACTCTCGTGTTTACGTTAGCACTGTTCACAATAGCCAAGATATGGAATCAAGTGTCTATCAACACGTGAGCAGAAAAAGAACATATGAAGTGTAGAGTGTAGATACACAATGGAATATTACTTAGACATAAGAAACAAAGAAACTCTGTTATTTGTGGTGTTTTTTTTTTGTTTTTTTTTTTTTTTTTTTTTTTTTTTTTGGACAGGCAGAGTTAGACAGTGAGAAAGGTCTTCCCTTTTGTTGGTTCACTCCCCAAACGGATGCTACGGCAGGTGGCGCGCTGTGCCGATCCGAAGCCAGGAGCCAGGTGCTTCCTCCCGGGCTCCCATGTGGGTACAGGACCCAAGCAATTGGGCCATCCTCCACTGCACTCCCGGGCCACAGCAGAGAGCTGGACTGGAAGAGGAGCAACTGGGACAGAATCCAGCGCCCCAGCTGGGACTAGAACCTGGGGTGCCGGCGCCACAGGCGGAGGATTAGCCATGGCCAAGTGAGCCACAGCGCCAGCCAAAACTCTGTGATTTGTTACCACAGGGATAGAATAGGAGATCATTGTGTTAAGTGAAGTAAGCCAGCCACAGAAAAACAAATGCCATGACAGCTATTTGGCATAGCAGTTAAGATGCTGCCTGGGACACCTATATCCCATAGTAGAGTACCTGAATTTGAGTTCTGGCTCTGTTTTCAATTCTACATTCCTGGTGATGTGTACCCTGGGAGGCAGCAGCTGGTTACTAAGCACTTAGGTCCCTGCCACATGGTCACATGGGAGACTCAGATTCTGTTCTGGGCTCCTAGCTTCAGCCAGGAGTAGTCCCAGCTATTGAGGGCATTTGGCAAGGGAACCTGCAGATGAAAGATTCTCTCTCTCTCTCTCTCTTCTCTCTCTCTCCTCTCTCTCTTTTTCTCTCTCTCTCTTCCTGCCTCCTGCCATTCAGATAAATAAAACTAAAATAAATTTCCACAAAAATTTTAAAGAAAGACGATCACCAAATGCTCACTCGTTATGTGGAAGCTATGAAAGTTGATCTCTTAGATCTGGAGAGTGGAATGGTGTTTGCCAGAGGCTGCGAAGGGCAGTGAAGAGGGGAAATGAGAGGAATCGATGGGTAAAAAAGTGAGAGTCAGATAGAAGGAAGACGTCCCAGTGCTCTACAGCACAGGAGAGTGACGATAGCCAACAACAACCCCATGTATACTCAAACAACGTAAAATTTTATTTTCTGACACAAAAATTGTACATATTTATGGGGTACTGCATAATGTTTCTATACATGCCTACATTGCACAGTGTTCACTCAGGATAAACATATGTATCTCTTCAAACATTTAGCATTTCTTTCTGGTAAAAGCATTCAAAATCTTTCCTTCCAGTGTTCTTATAGAGAAATGCTACATTAGCATCTCTAGTGACCTTCTGTGCAGCAAGACATCAGGACTTCTTGCTCCTGAAATATAATCTAGTGCCCATTAATCAACCTTTCCCGTTTCATCCTCCTCCCTACTCTGGTAACCACTATTATATTATTTTTATTTAAAATATTATTTATCTGAAAGGTAGAGTAGCGGACACTCTCCCTCTCCCTCTCCCTCTCCCTCTCCCCCTCCCCCTCCCCCTCCCCCTCCCCCTCCCCCTCCCTCTCCCTCTCCCTCTCCCCCTCCCCCTCCCCCTCCCTCTCCCCCTCCCCCTCCCCCTCCCCCTCCCCCTCCCCTCTCCCTCTCCCTCTCCCTTCCATCCACTGGTTCACTCCCCAGATGGCTGCAACAGCCAGGTCTGAATCAGGCTGAAGCCAACAGCTTCTTCTGGGTCTCCCACGCGGGTGCAGGGGCTCAGACACTTGGAGCATCTTCTACTGCTTTCCCAGGCTACAGCAGAGAGCTGGATCAGAAGTGGAACAACTGGGACTCGAACTGGTACCCATATGGGATACTGGTGCCACAGGCAGAGGCTTAGCCAACTATACCACAACGCCGGTCCTGCTTTGTTCTTTTTTTAGTGTAAGATTGCTGTTGGCTATTTGGGGGTCTTTTTGTAGTTCCACACAAATTTTAATAGTTTTTTTTATAGTTCTCTGAAAAATGTCTTTGATATTTTGATAGGGATTGAACTGAATCTGTAAATTGCTTTGGATTGTATGGACATTTTAACAATATTGATTCTTCCAGTCCACATCTATAGGATATCACTGCATTTCTTTGAGTCCTCTTCAATTTCTTTCATTCGTGTTTTATAGTTTTCATTGTGCAGATATTTCACCTTTTTGGTTAGATTTATTCCTACCAATTTTTGGCGGGGAGGGTAGCCACTGGAAATGGGATTGCTTTCTTGATTTTCTTTTCCAGATAATTTACTATTGGTGTGTAAGAATGTCTCTGATTTTGTATGTTGACTTTGTATGCGGCAAATTTACTGAATTTATTTATTAGTCCTAAAAGATTTTTAGTGGAATCTTAGGGGATTTCTGTGTTTTAAGTTAAATCATCTGCAAGCAGTGACAATTTGACTTTCTGCTTTCTAGTCTGGATGTCTTGTTCCAGATCTTAGGAAGTCTTCAACTTTTCCCCATTCAGTATGGTGTTAGCTGTTGGCATGTTAAATACAGCTGCTATTACACTGAGGTACCTTTCTTCTCTACCTAATTTGTTCAGTTTTTATCATGAAGGGAAGTTGGATTTTATGTATCTTTTAAAATTATCTTATGATTTTAAAACTATTTTAATTTTTTCTCTTGTTTGAAAGAGAGACAGAGATGATAAACATAGAGATGATAGAAATGATAGAGGCAGAGAGAGTTCTAACCACTGGTTCACTCCCCAAATTCCCACAGCAGCTGAGGCTGGCCCAGGCTGAAGCCAAGAGAGTGCAACTCAATCTGAATCTCCCATAATGGTGGCGGGGTCTCTGGAATGAATTCGGCTTGATTGTGGTGAATAATCTATTTTGAAAAAAAAAAAAAGTTATTTCAAAGAGTGTCACGGGGCTGGCGCTGTGGCTCACTAGGTTATTCCTCTACCTGAGGTGCCGGCATCCCATATGAGTGCCAGTTGTAGTCCCGGTTGCTCCTCTTCCAGGCCAGCTCTCTGCTGTGGCCTGGGAAGCAGTGGAGGATGGCCCAAGTCCTTGGGCCTCTGCATCTGCATGGGAGACCAGGAAGAAGTACTTGGCTCCTGGCTTCAGATCGGTGCAGCTCTGTCTGACACAGCCATTTGGGGAGTAAACCAACGGAAGGAAGACCTTTCTCTGTTTCTCTCTCACTGTCTGTAATTCTACCTGTCAAATAAAAAATAAAAATAAAAAAGAGTGTCACAGAGAGAAAAGGAGAGGGAAAGAGACAGAGATAGGGAGACAAATCTTTTGTCCTCTAGCTCACTCTCCAAATGGCTACAATAGTCAGGTCTGGACCAGGCCAAAGCAAGGATGGATGGCAGGGGCCCAAATGCTTGAGCTATCATCCACTGCCTTCTCAGGTACATTAGCAGGGAGTAAGGTTGGAAGTGCAGTAGCTGGGATTCAGAATGGTACTCCAAAATGAGACGCAGGCATCCAACCAGTAGCTTAATCCACCATGCCACAATGCTTGTCCCTGAATAGTCTTTTTAATGTGCTAGTATTTTTTTCTGAGAATTTTTGCACATATGATCATCAAGGATATTGGTCAATAGCTTTCTTTTTAATTGCATCCTGTCTGATTTTGATATTAATGCATAGATGGTCTCACAAGATGAATTTGGGGGACCAAAGCCATGGCACAGGTTAATCCTCCACCTGTGGCGCCAGCATCCCATATGGGCACTGGTTCTAGACCCAACTGCTCCTCTTCCAAAACAGCTCTCTGCTGTGGCCTGGGGAATCAGTAGAAGATGGCCCACATGCACCCACATAGGAGACTGGAAAGAAGTACCTGGCTCCTGGCTTCAGATCAGCATAGCTCCAGCCGTGGTGGCCGTTTGGAGAGTGAACCTCGGATGGAAGACCTTTCTCTCTGTCTCTCCCTCTCACTGACTGTAACTCCTTCTCTCAAATAAATAAAATCTTAAAAAAAAAAAAAGAGAGAGATGAATTTGGAAGAATTACTTCCTCTTCTATTTTTTGAAATAATTTTGGAAAACAAGTATTAAATTTTCTTTAACTGTGTGGTAGAGAGGCTAGCGTTGTGGTGCAATGGGTTAAGTTGCCCGCTGGCATCCCATGCAGGAGCCAGTTCAAGTCCCGGCTACTCCATTTCCAATCCAGCTCCCTGCTAATGTGCATAGGGAAGTCATGGTAGATGGTCCAAGTACTTAGGTCCCGGCACCCACATGGGAGACCCAGAGAGAGTTCCAGCCTCCGGACTTTGGCCTGGCCCAGGCCCAGCCATTACAGCCATTTGGGGAGTGAACCAAAGGATGGAAGCTTTCTCTATCTCTCTCCCTCTCTCTCTCTCTGTAACTCGGCCTTTTAAATAAATAAATAAATAAATAAATCTTTGTAAAAAAATATATGGTAGAATTCAGCAGTGAAGCCATCTGGTACTGGACTTTTCTTTGGAGTTTTTGTTGTTGTTGTTGTTGATTCAATCACATTACTTATAATTGATCCATTTAGATATTCTATTTCTTTTGATTAAATCTTGGTGAGCTGTGTGTGCGTCCAAGAATTTGTCCATTTCTTCTAGGTTATCAAATTCATTGCCATTCAATTATTTAGAGTAACATCAAACAATCCCTTGTATCTCTGTGGTGTCAGTCATAATGTCTTCATTTCCAAATCGATTTTATGTATTTGAAAGTTTCCTCTTTTTTCTTGGTTGGTATAGCTAAGGGTTTGTCAAATTTTGCTTACTCTCAAAGAATCAGCTCTTTATTTCACCGATACTTTGTATTGTCCTTTAGTGTCTATTTCATTAATTTATGTTCTGATTTTTATAATTTCTTTATGTATACTAATTTTGGATTTGATTTGTTCTTGCTTTTCTAGTTCCTTGAGGTGTAGCCATAGTTGTTAATTTGAGATGTTTCCGGTTATTTTGATGTAGTGATTAATTTCTATTAACTTCCCTCTTAGTACTGCTTGCTTGATAATAGTGTCAAAGTTTCCTACAAATTTTGGAATGATTAATTTGTTAATAATTTTTAAAGATTTATTTAAAGAGTTACAGAGAGAGAGAGAGAGAGAGAGGGAGAATCTTTCATCCACTAGCTCATTCCACAGCTGGTCATGACAGCCAGCATTAGGCCAGGCTGAGGCCAGGAGTCAAGAGCTTAAACCAGGTTTCCCATGTGAGCAGCAGAGGCCCAAACATTTGGGCCATCTTCTACTGCTTTTCTCAGGTCATTAGCAAGGACCTGGATCAGAAGTAGAACAGCTGGGAAATCAACCTGTGCCCATATGGGATGTCAGCATTGCAGGCAGTGGCTTTACCCATTACGCCACAATGCCAGCCCCTCAATAAATTTTCAGGTTTCCTGCTTAATTTCTTTGTTGGTCCATTGGTTGCACAGTGATAAGGTGTTTAATTTCTATGTATTGATAATAGTGTCCAAAGTTTCTCTTGTTACTGATTTATAGTTTTATTGCATTGTGTCCAGAAGAGATACTCAATCTGATTTTATTTTTAAACATTTGTTGAGGATTGTTTATGACCTATGTTCAAAGATTCCATGGGCTCTGGAGAAGAATGTGTGTTCTATGGTTTTGGATGGAATATTCTGTGAATTTACAATAGATTCAATTGATCTGGGTCTAATTTAACTTTACTGTCTCTTTGTTAATGATCTGTCTCAATGACCTGCCCATTTCTGAAAAGTGGAGTGTTAAATTTCTGTATTCAGTCTGCATCTCCCTTTAGCTCTATTAATAATTACTTTACATATTTTGGGTGCTCTGATGTTGGGTGTAGATATATATATATTTAAATTTATCAGTGATCTTCTTTTCTTTCTTTTTTTAAAAGATTTATTTATTTATTTGAAAGGTAGAATTACAGAAAAGCAGAGGCAGAGAGATAGAGAGAGGTCTTCCACCCACTGGTTCACCCCCCAAAATGACCATAACAGCCAGAGCTGGGCCAATCCAAAGCCAGGAGCCAGGAGCTTCTTCCAGTTCTCCCATGTGGGTGTAGGGGTCCAGCGACTTGGATCATCTTCTACTGCTTTCTCAGGTGCATACAGCAGAGAGCTGGATTGGAAGTGGAGTAGCCGGGACACTAACCGGCACCCATATCAGATGCTGGCACTACAGGCAGCGGCTTTACCTACTACACCACAGTGCCAGCCCCAGGGTGTAGATATATTTACAATTTTTATTTCCTCCTGCTGGATTGAACCCTTTATCATCACATAATGACCTCCCTTGACTTTTTCACTGCTTTTGATTTAAAAGATACTTTTTCTGGTAGGTGGATGGCTGCTTTTGCTTTCTTTGGGGAGACATTTGCATGGAATATCTTATTCTACTTATTCCACTCTTAGTCTACTTGTGTCCTTAGAGGTGAAGTGAGTTTCTTGTAACCATCATGCATCTGGGTCTTGTTTTTTAATCCATTCAGTCACTATATGTCTTTTAAATTGGAATATTTAGTCCATTTACATTAAAAGTAATTATTGGTAGTAAGGTCTTACTACTTGCTTTCTAGTTTGTTGTAGTTCTTTCCTTTATTTCTCCTTCTCTTACAATTTCCCTTTATGACTAAGTGTTTTCTCCAGTAGTCTGTTTTGATTCCTTGCTTTTTGTGTTTGGCAAGTCAATTATAGATTTTTGATTTGTGATTACCATGAGGTGTACAAAGAACATCTTTTCCTTCTAACAAGCTATTTTGAAATGATAGCGACTTTGCATTGATTATAAACATAGCAGAAGAAACAAAAAAGAGGTAAGAAATACTAATACTGTTCAGCATACAAAAAAAAGCATATGAACAAAATTGGCATTTTGAGATTTTATTCTTGTTTATAACCCTTGTCTATACTCTTGAGGAACTTGTTAAATTCTTTATTTAGTGGAGGGTTAAGCTTGTGATTATAAAGTAAATTGAGGGGCCAATGCTGTGGCATAGCAGTTGAAGCTGCTGCCTGCCGTGCCGGCATCCCATATGGGTGCCGGGTTCTGGTCCTGGTTGTTCCTCTTCCAGTCCAGCTCTCTGCTGTGGTCTGGAATAGCAGTGGAGGATGGCCCAGGTCCTTGGGCCCTGCACCCGCATGGGAGACCAGGAGGAATCTCCTGGCTCCTGGCTTGAGATCAGCATGGCTGGCTGTTGCAGCCATTTGGAGAGTGAGCCAATGGAAGGAAGACCTTTCTCTCTGTCTCTCTCTCTCACTGTCTGTAAACTCCACCTGTCAAAAAAAAAGTAAATTGAAAGTATGTAATTGTAAAAATTAAAAGAATAATAAGAAATGAAGGAGAGGGGAGAGGGAGACAGGGCAGGAGGGAAGGTAGGGTGAGAAGTATCATCATATTCTTAAAACCATATAAATGAAATGCATGAAATTTGTTCCCTTTATATAAATTTAAATTTTAAAAAACACTAATAATAACTAACAGTACTAATAAATAACTCTACACTTACATTCCATTCCTCTACATTTGCATTTTGAATTTTTTATGTCCTATTGCCTCTTTGTATTTTATTTGCTTGCATTTTACTTTTCATACTAAATGTGTGACTGGTTCATGCACCATGCTTGCTATACTACAGCATTTTTTTTTGTTTGTGTAGCAACTCTAAACATTGAGTTTTCTACCTTCTCTATTGTCTTACTAATTAACATCCCTTTCTTTCAGTTTGAAGAATTCCCTTTATTATTTCTTGTAAGACACATTCAGTGGTAATAAATTCTCTCAGCTTTTGTTTGCCTTGAAGTCTTTTTCTTTCTTTCATATCTAAAGTCTTTGCTGGGTACAGTGTTGGCCGTCAGTTTCCCTCCTTGAACACTGTGAAAGTCACATCCCACACTTTCCTGGCCTATAAGGTTTCTGCTGCAAAGTCTGAAGTCAAGCAAATCAGGGTCCCTTTGTATGTTCTTTGTTTCTTTCCTCTTGCAGATTGGAGAATTCTCTCCTGGTTTTTAACCTTGGAGAGTTTGATTATAATATGTCTTGGGTTAGATTTGGTTGAATTGAATCTGATTGGTGACTTTTGGCTTTTTTTTTTTTTTTTTTTTTTTTTTTTTTTTTTGTCCCTGGATAGTTGTATTTTTCTGTAGGTTTGGGGAGTTTTCTATAATTATCTCAAAATATGATTTCTACCCATTTGGCATTCTCAAGTCCTTCTTGAACACCAGTTATTTGGATATTTTCTCTTTTTGTGTTGTCCCTAAGTTCTCAAAAGCTTTCTTTATTCGTCTTGATTTTTTTTTCATTTTTCTCTCCCAACTGTACATTTTCAAATAGCAGTCTGAACTCACTGATTATTTTTTCTGTTTGATCTATTCTGCTATTGATGCCTTCTATTACATTTTTAATTTTACTTAGTATATTTTTCAGTTTATCTCTTTGTCAATTCTCTCTTCTAAATTATTAAGCCATTTCTGTGTGTTCTTTTGAAGTTCATTGATTTTCCTTAATCCATTTATTTTAAATTCTTCATGCAAGCATTTGATAATGTTAGCTTTAAGGTGTTTAGTGTCTGACACTTAATTTTGTTTCTTAGATGAGTTCATGGTTTCCTGAGAGTTCGTGGTGCTTGTTGATGTATATAAAGTCATCTACACATCAAAAAGTGTTATTTTTTGCAGTCTCTGTAATCTGGCTTCATTTGTGGCTACTCTTCCAGAAATTCTGAAGAGTCTGTTTACTTTTTTGTCTGCACTAGGGAGGACCCTAAGACATAGTTTGCTGCAAATACGTTGCTGGTGCACTGTCACTGCCTGAGTTACGCCCTGAACTCAGACTTGTCCTGAGCCCACAGATGCTGTGCCACTCAGAATGAAAGATGGAGGCATTCATAAAGGAGTAATCCACCCGTACAAGCCTCTCTCGGGGCTGTGGCCACCAATGCCATCATCCAGAGCCCACAACCCACCCAGACCAGTGCGGCACAGGGGTGGGACCAAAGCCAACATTGTGTGGTCTCATCTGTGTGCTGCCGAGGTGCACTCACAGCCCGAGGCTGCTGCAATCGGCCTGAGTGATGCTAGAGGGAATGTAAGTCTAATCACCTGGGTCCACAAGACTACAGTTGGCACCAAGGCAGTTCTAGAACCTCTTCTGCTGTCACTGCCTCGGGACAGGGGCCATTAGGATCTGCCTGGTGGGCTGAATCCCAAGAGAGCATTGTAGCTCCTTGTAGTCTGCCCAAGGATGAGAGAAGGGTGATAAAGGCAGCCCCTTGGCCACTCAGTCTAGTATTCAACTGGGGCACACCTGGGGTTCAGGGTCACAAGGTCTTGCACAATCTTAGAGGTGCATGCCAGAGCCATATGAGGCTGAGATGATGCACAGGTCCATATGAGGCTGAGATGATACAGGCGGAAACAAGTCCATCCACTGGAGTGCAGACCTCTGCTGCCAGGGGAACTCTAGAGGCTGGTTCCTTCTGCACTCACTGGTTTTGGGGTAGAGCCCTTGGGACTTATAAGGCACTGTGTCTCACAGATGTGGCCTCTGAGCTCTAAGGCAAGGTACTAATTTCTCTTTCCTGCCCTAACCTGCAGTGACTGGAGTCTTACTATGCTGTCTACTAGCAACTGGAGGAGGGATGGTGGAGACAGTCCCTTAGCCACCCTGTTAAAGAGGGTCCAAAATGTTAGCCCACAGGTACAGGCCTGGGGACAGGGGCTGGGGGAACTCTATATTTTTTAATCTTGATGGGCCTCACACTGGATTCCAAGTCTAAATTCTAAAGTTAATCCACCCTCTCTCTCACAAGAGGAAGCAGAGGCATCTCTCCACACTGTGTTACTTGAAGCTGGGGGAAGGTTGATGCAGGCAACCCTTCTTTTCTGGTTTTCTATGATGTGTCTCATTGTTATACTAAAACCAGGCACTGAGGTCTCTCACCTGGCTTCGACAGGTCTTGTAAAGGCAACTTGGTGTGTGAATTGATGTTCAGATTGGTACCTCTGTGGGGAAGTGCTTATCCACGCTTCCTAACAGCTGCCATCTTGCTGGAAGCCCTGAAATGGGACTTTTAATACTCCCAACATAAATAAATTAGTTTTAGAGGTGCTGGATATGCAGATTACACTGATCGGATACTTATACATTGTATACATGTATCAGAATATTACTCCATACTGTATAACAGTGTACAATTACCATGTATCAATTTTTGAAACTATATAAAACAGTTCTTGAAGCTAAAATAAATGGGTAATACAAAAGCAGGAAACTCAGAAAATTAGGATGAAAAATTATAGAGCTCACTCATAATTAAATAAATACAGATTTAAATATGAGACACTGTTTTGTGTATTCAATGGACAAGAAATAAAACTACTCATAAGTAAATAGAGTGATGAAAATAGACACAACTGCATATACTAATGTAAACTCTTTGATTAGCAGGCAATGCAGACAAAACATACAATGCATGGATGTAGCCTTGACCCAAAATTTTCACTACAATTGTCACTGCACAAATATGGGCAAATTGGATACAGTCAAAGCAACCTTAAGAAAACATTTGTACTATCAGTAGAAGACTATCCAAGAATGAACAAACATTTTTTTAAAAAAACTTATTTATTTAATTGAAATTCAGATGAGAGAGAAGGAAAAGCAGAGAGAGCGAGAGATCTTCCATCCACTGGTTCACTGTGCCTATCTGAAGCCAGGAGCCCCGAGCTTCTTCCAGGTTTCCCACATGGGTGCAGGGGCCCAAGGACTTGGGCCATCTTCCACTGCTTTCTCAGGCAACAGCAGTGAGCGGGATTGGAAGTGGAGCAGCGGGACTCTAACCGTTGCCCATATGGGATGCCGGCATGGAGGGGGTGGCTTTACCCCCCCTGTCACGGCACTGGCCCCTGAACAAGATTGAGTAAGTCCATATATGATGTGAAAAAAATCCTCCAAGATCTATTGTTGTTGAAATAGGCAGGG
Organism: Oryctolagus cuniculus; assembly: GCF_964237555.1. NCBI lineage: Eukaryota > Metazoa > Chordata > Mammalia > Lagomorpha > Leporidae > Oryctolagus > Oryctolagus cuniculus. The sequence continues at coordinate 36,315,058 of NC_091438.1, forward strand.
TACAAATTATGATATCATTTGTGTAAAAAATGGTTATATACTTGTATAATCATATAACATTTCTAGAATATATATAAGAAACTTGTCATATAGTAGTTATATCTGGGAATTTAGTAGTGAGTTGGAATAAGTAACTTCTTTGTACTGTTTACATGTTTTATAGATGCATGTATTTCTTTTGTAATCCAATAACTTTTTATTAAAATGTGATATAATCATACTATCTACCCAAAGAGTGTTCTAAAGCCTAATTGAATTCTAAGAAGATTCAAATAGGGAACTTGAAAATTTTTTCAAAGAAGTCCAAAACCTGTTGGATAAATAAAACAATAGTAAAGTATGAATTCCACAAGAGACTGTTATGCACAAATTCAAGGATAGAAGAGATGAAAAGGAAAGACTTCATAGAAGAGGTGGAATTATAAGGGGGATTTAAAGAAGGATAACATTTGGTTACATAAAAATGGGTTAGAGGACACATTTTGGAGGAAGAGAGAACATAGGAGAAAAAATCTAGAAGAAGGATTTTTTTTAAAAGCATATGTGCTTCATACAAGGTAATTGAAAGGTAATTTGGAACCCAGCTTTTGGAAAAGTAGTTTGGGATAGGACTGTAGAATTCCTTTTTTTTAAAAAAAATATTTATTTATTTATTTATTTGAAAGTCAGAGTTACTCAGAGAGAGGAGAGGCAGAGAAAGGTCTTCCATAGGCTGGTTCATTCCCAAATTGTCCGTAGTGGCCAGAGCTACGCCAGTCCGAAGCCAGGAGCCTGGATCTTCTTCCAGGTCTCCCACACAGGTGCAGGGGCCCAAGGACTTGGACTATCTTCCACTGATTCCCCAGGCCATAACAGAGAGCTGGGTTGGAAGTGGAGCAGCCAGGACTTGAACCAGCACTCATTAGGGATGCCAGCAGTGCTGGTAGCAGCTTAACCCACGCCACAGCGTCAGCCCCAGAACAATGGAATTTCGAAAGGGTGTTTCTATAGATAATAGGGAAACATGGAACATTTCTGACAAGGGAAATAGCAAGGCTAGTGTTGAGCTTCGGGGACTTCAATCTGATAAAGAGCATGTACTGATCTTGGGAGATGGTGGCAGAGACTGCTGGATGGGAGATGACGAGGGGCTAACCATGGTGGAACAACAGTGGGAACAGAAGGAAAAGAAGTCATGGGGGATATGTCAAAGACAGGACAGACCTTGGCCAGGATCTCAGGCTATATGGTCTATTGGAAGTTCTCTCAGAAAATGGATATATATTCTCAAGTGTATTAGCCCAGCAGGTACATTAAAGCAGATATCACTAAGTGCTTAGAAATAAACCAAATAGAAAAGCAAGAATAAATATTTGTTGGGCACCTGCACAGTCAGGTCTCACCTGCCTACTTCAGTTACTGAAGGACAGACAAGATGTCATGCACCTGCAGCCTTAAGGCTGAGGCCAAATGCCTGTCATGGCTACCTCATCCTAGCCATTGTGAAATCTTCTTATCGCACAGATCGACATGAACGGTTCCATAGTTGAATAGTTGTTGTTCAATAATAATTTAAAGTCTCCCATATACCAGGCACTGTGGTGGACACTTAGTTGCTACCCCCAACACAGCATGGAGACTAATGGGGAAAATAAAGAAGTAAACAGACACCGTGATACATGTAATAACTGGGATGATTGGACTACCATCAGGACTCAATGGGAGCTAGGGGCAAAGAGCGACTCATTCTCCAAGGGCTGGAGAGCCTAACGAGAGAGCCTGGACTTGGAAGATGAATGGAACCTTCATGTATTCATTCAGTCAGCATACACTGAGTGCCTGTTGTGTTCCAAGTAAAGTCCTAAGCATTCGTGAAACATGATAAATGCTTCAGGGAACGTTGCTTCCCTCATGAAGTTCTGCTCCACTGAGAGGAGAAATAAAACAGTCACATGACAAAGGAGGGACAGAGATACTACTTTAAGTTGGGTACAGGATAGATTCCTTTGAGGAGGTCACATAAACCAATACATCCTCCCATTTAGAATGCTACATAGACAAAGCCAAAATCACAATTGGAACACAAATATCAGGCTATTTGTGTACACCTATATAGAAATAGCCACCATGTAGATATTTTCTATGAGCCAAACCTTTTGCAAAAAGTATTACATGTTTTATTGCATTTATCTTTTGCAAAGCCCTTTGCAGTAGGTGATGTTAGCTTATGTTGTGAAGTCACTGTAGCTTCATATTCAATAACTTGCCCAAGGTCAAGCTGTTAATATGTCATTATGTTCTCTGCCTTTACCAGTCTCTTCAGTTTAGGGTGGTTACTTTGGAACCATGTTTGCAAATACCCAAGCAGGCTTGATGGTGGCCCCTGGTATGGTAACACAGAGAAGGTTAGAAATACTCATGCAGGAAAGAAGACACAAGAGTGGACCTGGCAGTGCAAACACTGACCAGAAAGCTATGCAGTAACCACAGACAGGAAATGCTATCTGATCTTACAACATGATAGAGCTTCTAGAAAATACCAACATGTAAAATGTTATCTGTGTAACAAGGCTTTTTCATGAGTGTCGGCAGGTTGGAACTGGTTCTGCCTTTGTAATAAAATGGGTAGGTATTTTAGCAGGTGCAAAGGATTCCTCTGCAAGTGTGAAGGGAAGGGAAGGACCTCCTGAAGCTGTACACAGGCTGCTGGTGAGAGAGAGTAGCGTGCTAACCTACTGCATGTCATTAAGGAAGATAATGGCGGCACCGTGGCACAGTAGGTTAATCCGCCAGCATCCCATATGGGCACCGGTTCTAATCCCAGCTGCTCCTCTTCCAATCCAGCTCTCTGCTATGGCCTGGAAAGTAGTAGGAGATGGCCCAAGTCCTTGGGCCCCTGCACCCGCGTGGGAAAACAGGAAGAAGCTTCTGGCTCCTGGCTTCAGATTGGTGTAGTTCTGGCCATTGTGGTCATTTGGGGAGTGAACCAGCGAACGGAAGACCTCTGTCTCTTCCTCTCACTCTCTGTAACTCTACCTCTCAAATAAATTAATAAATAAATCCTAAAAAAAAAAAAAAAGAAAGATAATGGCTGTATCTTCCCATTTCCCGGGCATCCACCACTCTGAAATTCTGAGATATTTGGAAAGATGGTAGAGCTCAGGTAGAAAAGTAAGAATTCGAACCTTTCACTGGATATAAAGCTAATGTAAGCTCATCAAATGCATAAAAAAGTGTAAAAAAAGCATAAATTAACCCAAATTTACCACTCAGAAATTACCATTTCTTTGATATTTCAGCACACATGTCTCCAGACTGTTCTCTATGCATAGATGAGGAATTTTTTAAAAGTCCATAGAAAACACATATTGTAAAATTAAAAATACTATCCATGGATTTCAGTTTTTTGTGACAAAATAAAGTGACCTAAAATTTTTTTCATGGACTTTGAGCCCTATAATATATGCATAAGTGGTTCATTATAAATGATAATTGGCAAACTGTTTTCTATGTATTGTAGGTATCTTTTCATATCAAAGAAAGTCAATTACATCATCCTTGCATGACCACTTAGTATTTTATTGATTGGTTATATCATAACTTATACATAAGCATATATTTAGGTTATTTCCAATTTTCTCCAATGGATCAAGTATAATTTGGAGCAATGGGCATTTTTGTACCTTCATCTTTGAAAACTTGTCCAAATCTCTCCTTAGAATAAAGTTCCAGACATTAAAAACTTTTCATCCACACTGAAAAATTAGTACAACCAAAGTTTGCACCAATACACCCACCCCCCAATCAAGGGCAGTGAGAAGGCACAAGGTCACTCTTTTTTTTTTAAGTTTTTATTTAATGAATGCATTTTTTCATAGATACAACTTTAGGAATATAGTGGGTCTTTCCCCCATACCCACCCTCCCCCCTCCAACTCCTATCCCACCTCCTTCTCCTTCTCCCATTTCCTTCTTCATTATGGTTCATTTTTAGTTTAATTTTATATACAGAGGACCAACTCCATGTTTAGCATAGATTTCAATAATTTGCACCCACACACACACACAACATATAAAGTACAGTTTGGGAACAAAATTTGCAGTCAATTCTCATAGTAAACACATTAGGGACAGAGGTCCTACCTGGGGAGTAAGTGCATAGTGACTTCTGTTATTCCTTTAACAATTAACACTCTTATTTATGGCATCAGTTATCACCCGAGGCTCTTGCCCTGGGCTGCCAAGGCTATGGAAGCCTTTTGTGACCATAGACTCCATCGGTATTTGGACACAGCCATAAGTAATGTGGGCGCTCTCTCCTCCCTTCAGAGAAGAGTGCATCCTTCTTTGATGACCATTTCTTTACACTGAGGTCTCACAGAGATCCTCCGTGTAGGATATTTTTTTGCCACAGAGTCTTGGCTTTCCATGCCTGAAATGCTCTCACAGGCCTTTCAGCCAGAACCAAGGTCACTCTTAAAACTTTCTCTGTTGGCTTGGGTTCCTGACTCGGGTAATGGTATAGGAAAATGTACAACACATAATTGACACCACAGGGTAGAGTCAATTCCATTTCCTTCAACTGACTTTTGAGGTTTGGCTATAATAAGACTAAAAACTTGAACATGACCAAGTTTCGCCACCAGATCAGCCACAGCCTGAGACCTGCAGTCAACCTGTGGATTATTTGCAAACCAAGCAAGGGCTCAAACATCTGTGTACCTCATCTTGCATGTTGACCGTTCCCAGGGAGAAACCACACTGTAAAGAGTAAAACCATTCACAAAAAGGTAGAAACTTAGTAGTCCTCTATTCTAGCCTTTTCAAACTTCAGCTGAGAATTTAATGTCAAACATTTTTGATTGTACTTTTTTGACAGGCAGAGTTAGTGAGAGAGAGAGAGAGAGACAGAGAGAAAGGTCTTCCTTTTCCATTGGTTCATCCCACAATGACCGCTGTGGCCAGCGCGCTGCGGCCAGCGCACCGTGCTGATCTGAAGCCAAGAGCCAGGTGCTTCTGCTGGTCTCCCATGGGGTGCAGGGCCCAAGCACTTGGGCCATCCTCCACTGCAGTCCCGGGCCACAGCAGAGAGCTGGCCTGGAAGAGGAGCAACTGGGACAGAATCCGGCGCCCCGACCGGGACTAGAACTCAGCAGATGATTAGCCTATTGAGCCACGGTGCCAGTCCCTGTGTCCATTTTTTAAAGAAAAAAAAGTACAAAAAGAAAATGATCATTCAAGAGCTTGCTGATGAAAATAGTATTTCTTCAGATTTGAGATGTTTTCTTGTGGTCTTTTTAAAATACCTCTTAGTATTTGAATTGAAATTTGTATAAAATGTTGTGTCTAGTGTTTTTGCTTTGTTTAACATTATCATATCATATCATGGTGTTTTTCACTGTTATAAAACATTTTTTTTTTTTTGACAGGCAGAGTGGACAGTGAGAGAGAGAGACAGAGAGAAAGGTCTTCCTTTGCCGTTGGTTCACCCTCCAATGGCCGCCGCGGCCAGCACGCTGCGGCCGGCGCACCGCGCTGATCCGATGGCAGGAGCCAGGAGCCAGGTGCTTTTCCTGGTCTCCCATGGGGTGCAGGGCCCAAGCACCTGGGCCATCCTCCACTGCACTCCCTGGCCACAGCAGAGAGCTGGCCTGGAAGAGGGGCAACCGGGACAGAATCTGGCGCCCCGACCGGGACTAGAACCCGGTGTGCCGGCGCCGCTAGGCGGAGGATTAGCCTAGTGAGCCGCGGCGCCGGCCGTGTTATAAAACATTTTATGCTATTTTAATGTCTATACAATAACAGATACCTTTGTAAAAGTACATAATTTATTTATATATATTCTAATATTGGTTATATAAGTGATTTCTAATTATTTGTCATCATAGATTCTAACAATATTTTAATCTTTATGCTTAACTCATTTTCATTTTTCTGACAACTTATATAGAATGGATTATTATACATTCAACATTTGATTAAAGTAATGGAGAAATTTTTATTTCTAGTGCACATTTCTAAATTGCCTTCCAAAAACCTTATAGTAAAAGGTGGGCATTGTGATAGAGCAGTTTAGGCTGCCCACTTGGGATGCCCACATCCCATTTTAAGGGATTCCAATTTCATTTTAAATGAAATGAGAATCTGTGGAGGATTTTGAACGGAGAAGCAGCATGGTTTGATTGGTGTTTTTAAATTATGACTCAAGGCGCTATGTGGGGAACAGATGGACACAGATCAGGGAGACCACTGCCATCGTCTAAGTTAAAGATAGCCGAAGCTAGTGCAGTAATGATGGAAGTGACACCCTGTGGTCAGGTTCCCCTCATCGGGGCAATTAACAAATGGCATCAAGGTACTGGGCTAATGGCGTATGTCATGGGATATAAGATGGTTAAAGTCCTTCTGGGTTCTATTACACCAGGGCAAGAGAATTGGCATAGTGCTTGAGGTAAAGCTATTTCTATACTGCTATTCCTATCAAAAGAAGGAAAACTGTTTCTGACTACCTTGCTGTTAGGAATTTTTAATAAATAAATAGAGAAAAAGAGCATTTTTCTTTGATTAGCCTTACATTCTTTTGCTAGAGGTCAGTGGTTTAATCTGCTACTTGCAGCGCCGGCATCCCATACCCACACTGGAGTGCTGGTTCGAGTCCCAGCTATTCCACTTCTGACCCAGCTCCCTGTTAATGCACCAGGGAAGTCAGAGGATGCTAGCTCAAGTGCTTACACTCCAGCCACACACATAGGAGACTAAGATGGAATTCCTGGCCCCTGGCTTGGCCTAGCTCCACTCTGGCTGTCACAGCCATTTGGGGGAGTGAACCAGTGAATGGAAGATTTCTCCCCCACCTCACTCTGTATGTCTTCCTCTTCTCTCCCCCTCTGCCTTGCCTTCTCCCCCTTTCTCACTCTCATACCATTATATTCCCTTGGCTTAGAGTAGTAAATTGTGCCCACAGTGGTCTCTCTCTTTCTCTCATTTAGTGCTAACACCTTCCATATACTATTCTTGTGTCCCATTATTTCCACTGAAATTAAGCCATCCAGTTTCATTACAACGTTTCCACTGTCAACTCAAGCCTTTAGAAGATAGCAACAGCTTTGAGAGATGCTGGTGCCCTCTTCACCTGTACTTCAGTGAATCTGACACTTGGAGAGAGATGGGGAGTGACTAAGCAGTCTGCAGGCAATAGGGCCACTGCAACATGCCCATTGCGCTGAGTCATCAGATTCCTTTCTCTATTGAGTGCCAGGGAAATTTTGACATTTTGATCTCTTGAATCCAGGCCAGTATTGAATACAGGCTTCAGTTGGCCAGCAACAGTGTTTGTGCCACTCCCAAACACGTAAGCTCATATATTATATTCTAAATCCTAGGTGGGTGTACTTCTATTGATGAATGCATGCAGAATAATCTTTTATTTCATCCTTCTTCCTGAACACCCTTATTCTCTCTCCAAGCATATCTTTGTATACATGTCTCCTGTTAGCCGAACTCAATAAGAAATACAAAGGCAAGAGAACTTGGTTGGAGCCTGTATTGGTTAGAGCACAGAGCAGAGTGGCGAAGGTTAGAAAGAGAAGGTAGAGGTATAGAGCCTATTCCACACTAGTATATATTTGTCTTAAAGAGGTAAAATTTGAAATGCCTAGGAGACATCCAAGACAAGTTTATACGTAGAGAGTTGGATAAAGGAGTCTGGAGTTCAGGGGCAGACTGGAGTTGGAATGCAAATTAAAATATAATTTGATACAATGGTCTTTCCATTCAAGAACATTACACTGTCTTTATTTGGTGAAGTGTTCTTTTACGTCTCTTTGTAAGCTTTTTCCAAGTACGCTCAGCACATCTCTTAAGATCGTTCACTGCAATTTGACAAATATTTGGGTACATACTCCAAGGAGACATCATGATTTTCTGGCCTTGTGAAACTCATAGTCTGGTGTGAGTTGCAGACAGTATTTTATTTTTTATTTTTTTTTATTTTTAGTAATGCATTTTATGTGAGTCAGATTCAAAAAAGTCTTTGAACATACAATTTAAAATGTTAATAAGATTTCACATAATTTTTTCATACTTTTTTAAAGAACCATTGTGTAATTTATACTTAGAACACATCTCAAATCAAACACCAAATTTTCATTACAAACACTTAATTTAGATTTAGTAAAATATAAAACCTAAATTGCAAGGGAAGGAAAATCTAACTAGTGCCAAGTCTCCTTAAAATGCTCAAGCAACTAAACATCAAAAGAAATGTATCCTTCTAATACTTGTCTTTGCATTTTCATTGAAAAAACTGGCTCATCGTCTTTAGAATAATTGATTAGTCTTTGACACAAAATCATTGATTTCATAAATATGCTTGTTCAAGTTAACTGAGTTCTCTGTTTTATTAATTATGATTAACATCAAATTTAAAGGGGTATTGTCAGTTGAAAAACTTAATGTGCCTGCAAGAAGTTCAAGTTTTTCTGGCAGTTTTCTATAACCAATATACATAGCTTTAAATTAGAATTAAAATAATCTGCATTGGCTGCTGTTTTAAAATATGTAAATATCTTATGAAAAGTTTCTATGTCAGCATTTTTACATAATTATGTAAAAAATAAGCTTAGAACTTCAAACTCCAAGAATACTTCTACTTAAGCAATTTTTCAAGACAATAAATCTTTACAAAACTCTGCCAAGATTCAACCACTGGGCATGGGCAAAGCACCCAAGATCACTGGATTTACTGTCTATTTGTTGCCAACAGTTCTGAAAAATGTCAATAATTGTAGTACTGACGCATATAAAAGGACCATTTTTAACAATGCTATCTTTGATAAAATATCTTCACTATGTGTTGCACAGATAAAGAAAGAATATACATATCACTTTCACTGTAAAATTCTAATAAACCCATTTATAACCTAACATAGCTGGAGCACTTTTCATTGTGATAGAAACTATATATTTATGTAAAATTACTCTTTGATTTAGGATTCAAAAATATCTGTGCAGCTAGCTTCATTTGGGCAGAGGGAGAACAAATTTAACATTTGGTCATATTTCCATTTAACAATTGTTCTTGGGGTTTTTTTGTACAGCAGTCTTAACGAATTTTTAGTTGGCCAAAATGTTTAGATTCTGTTTAAAGTATTTTTATTTTTAAATTTTTTTTAAATTTAATAAGTGTAAATTTACAAAGTGCAACTTTTGCATTGTTGTGGCTTTTCCCCCCATAACCTCCCTCCCACCCGCAGTCATCCCATCTCCCACTCCTTCTCCCATCCCACTCTTCATCAAGTTTCATTTTCAATTATCTTTATATACAGAAGATCAACTTAGTATATACTAAGCAAAGATTTCAACAGACTACACCCACACAACCGCACAAGGTATAGAGTACTGTTAGACTAGCAGTTTTATAGTTAACTCTCATAGTACAACACATTAAGGACAGAGATCCTATGTGGGGAGCATGTGCACAGTGACTCCCATTGTTGATTTAACAATTGGCATTTCTTATTTATGATGTCAGTAATCACCCAAGGCTCTTGCCATGAGCTGTTGAGGCTATGGAAGCCCTTTGAGTTCACCGACTCTGAACTTGTTTAGCCAAGGCCGTATCACAGTGGAGGTTCCTTCCACCCTTCGGAGAAAGGTGCCTCCTTCTTTGATGGCCTGTTCTTTCTGCTGGGGTCTTGTTCACCAAGATCTTTCATTCAGGTCGTTTTTGCCACAGTGGCAGACAGTATTTTAAATCCAATATTTTAAAATTATGCAGGCATAAATTAAATCCAGTATGGTAGGAAGTAGGCTTGTAAAGTAATGGATAATTTTTTTCAGTCTTCATTCCTTTCCCCAGTGGAGCACCCTGACTCAAACGACTTGGCCTGAAGTTCTCAGTGCTGGAAATCCACTCTGCTGCCTTGTACCACCAGCTCTCTGAGCAATGTCTTGGATGGCTGAGATGGTGCGTGGGCTGGTTCTCATGGTATGTGGCTTTTAGGGACATTGTGATATCTGCACTATCCTAATTGTCATAGATACAGAAGAAGATTTGGAGCCAGTACTTGGCTAGTGGTTAAGACACCAGTTGGGGTGTCTGCATCCTGTATTGGAGTGCTTGGGTTTGAGTCTTGGCACAACTCTCAATTCACCTTCCTGACACCGAGCATGGTTGGCAGCAGGGGGTGGCTCAAGTACTTGTGTCCATGCCACCCGTGTGGGAGACCTGGACTGAGTTCCTTGCTCCCAGGCATTATAAGGAATGACCTAGCAGATGGAGCTTGCTTGCCTCTCTCTTTCTGCCTCTCAAAATAAATGAATAGAACATTTTTAAAGAAGACTTGAGACTTGTTAAGACAAGAATACCCTGAGCAAACCCCACCTCCTTTCACTCCTTTTCACTGCCATGAAAATCAGCCTCTGGTCATCCTGAACATAAAGAGGGAAAAAAAACCAACAACTCAAGGAGCCAAGTTTTTAGGCTGTATTCATTTTAGGTGCATTTCTTGGAGGATATGAAACTTTTTGTCCAGAAAAGAAACTAAGTGAAATCTTCAAAAAAGAGAACTACAAAGAACAAAACATAACCTTTCCCTCAAAATCATTGAGCTAGAAAGGATTGACAGAAAAAATAGCAAGGACTCAGAGGTGCACCCATGTATCAGTTTGTTTTGTTTTTGTGATCAAGGCTGCTTCAGAGCAGTAATTATGTGGAATAGAGACAATTCACTACCAATCTCACTAAGTAACGACATCTGTAACTTACTCTCAATAGAGATACCGACTCCTACAAAAATCCAGAATCTTCAAAAAAGATCTCAAAGTCGTAGAACAAGGGATGGGATTATTTGACGATGAATGAGTCAAAGGAAAGTGTTTAGAAGTGGCTTATATTTTTTTAAGATTTTATTTATTTATTTGAGAGATAGAATTACAGACAGTGAGAGGGAGAGACAGAGAGAAAGGTCTTCCGTCCGTTGGTTCACTCCTCAATTGGCTGCAATGGCCGGAGCCATCCGAAGCCAGGAGCCAGGAGCTTCTTCCAGGTCCCCCACACGGGTGCAGGGGCCCAAGCACTTGGGCCATCTTCTACTGCCTTCCCAGGCCATAGCAGAGAGCTGGATTGGAAGAGGAGCAGCCAGGACTAGAACCAGCACCCATATGGGATGCCAGCGCTGCAGGAAGAGGATTAACTTAATGCGCCACAGAGCTGGCCCGAGAAGTGGCTTATATTTATGTCCTTACCATGCTTCAACTAATATAAATAAATATGAGGACATCATGTGTGCTCTCCCTGCCCTTCCTTCCCCCCTTCCTCCTCCTCCTCCTTCATCCGCTCCTCTGTCTTTTCTTTATCTTAAAATTGAATTTTAAATTATTTTATTTTCAAATTTTGCTGATTAAATTTTGTGGAATGTTTTGTCATTTTGAATACTGTATTTTAATTAATTTAATCTATAATACTACATATCAGGAAATTTGTACCTATTATATTTATTTTCAATTTCAATTATATTTTACTTGTTTTGTTTATATTTCAAACATATTTAAATGTATTAAATACTTAGTTTCTCTGATCTTTGCTTTTTAATAAATTATAAGGTAATGCCACCATCAGTTTTATTCCAATATTGTCATCTCAAAGAATGAAAATGTGAGCTCATAGATTATACACATTCCAATTTTGTTAAATTTTGCCAAATTGTTCTAGAAGACATTAATATCTAATTATATTCCCATCAGTAGTAGTATATACAACTTTGTATAGCTCCACATCACAGCCAATATTTTACATTAGCAAATCTTACTTCTCAGACAACCTGTGTAAAATGATGCCTAATTAATGCTGAATTTGTATTTCCCTGGTTGATAGTAAGGTAGAACATCTTTTCACATGTTTCTTGCCATTCACTTGTCTTTTTCTTATTGTGCTTTACTGTTATTGTATGTTTGTGTTGCAATTTTCTTTTTTGCAGTTTATGGGCTTTTTCAGTTTATTAATAGTATAATTTGATATATAGAAGTTTTAGTTTAAGAAAAGTAAATTTATTAATCTTTTCTGTGGCTTGTACTTTTTGTGACTTAAGATTTCCTAACTTAACTGAAGGTCGTTTTGTTGTTCACTTAAGTTTGTTTTGCTTTTTTGTAATTGGGCCTTCAATTAGAGTATGACGTGGGAATCCAATTTTGTCTCCACATGAAAACATTTCCATTACCATTGATCCCCTCCCTCCAGTCTGCTATGTCAGCTCTGGTATTTACCAAGTTTTCAGACATGGTCTATTTCTAGACTCTCTTCTATGCCACTAATAATTTTTGTTTGTTTCTCAGAACCGGTTCACTATCTTAATTATGGCTTTATAAGACTTGAGACCTGTTAAGATAGCAACCAGTCCTCCTCCTCAGCCTCTCTACCACCCAGTGTTTACTCTGAATTTGGGCAGAATTTTCTATGCTGAGGCTTTTGTGCAGGGGAAAGAAATGACCTGACTCTCATTTGCAAGCACTTCCCAGGCTGTTGTGTAAAAACAATGATTAATGATGTCAGAGAGAGATGGGGCAGGGGGAGGAAAGAATTGCTGGACTATGTCCTTGAATAGATGCCAGGAGATTGAAATCTGGTGGAAACAGAGGGGCTAGCTTTGGAGAGCGACAGGTCCAGTACACCTACGGTAATAACGGCAGAGTCCACGAGGGCACACGCTGACGTGGTGGTGGGAAACGGGAAGTTCTCTGAGCGGGGGAGGAGACAACAGATATGGGGAGAAAGGAGAAGATGCCGAACCATTGTTGAAGAAAACGGGAAGTAAATGATTGACAGGAAGCATCTGGAGCCTGGGTGGGGTTCATGGTCACTAAAGTGAAAGCAGTCCACTTGGCTGTGTTCCCCCTCAGCCACACCCAGTAGCATAGTGTTGAATTTAATCAGGGTTCTGCTTTCGCTATTTGGACAAATAAAGTGAAAGAGAGAAAAGGAGTTAAAGATAGAGATGTTCCTTGACTTAATGGAGGGGTTGCATCCCGATAAACCTATCATAAGTTGAAAACCTCATTAATTTTTTTTAATTTAATTTTTTTTTATTTTTATTTTTTGAAAGGCAGAGTGGACAGTGAGAGAGAGAGAGAGAGAGAAAGGTCTTCCTTTGCCGTTGGTTCACCCTCCAATGGCCGCCGCAGCCGGCACGCTGCGGCCAGCGCACTGCGCTGATCCGATGGCAGGAGCCAGGAGCCAGGTGCATTTCCTGGTCTCCCATGGGGTGCAGGGCCCAAGCACCTGGGCCATCCTCCACTGCACTCCCTGGCCACAGCAGAGAGCTGGCCTGGAAGAGGGGCAACCGGGACATAATCTGGCGCCCCGACCGGGACTAGAACCCGGTGTGCCGGCGCCGCAAGGCGGAGGATTAGCCTAGTGAGCCGCGGCGCCGGCCGAAAACCTCATTAATTTGAAAATGCATTTACTACACCTAAATTACAACTATCCTACCTTAGCAACAGCAAACTGTGGAGCATCAGTTGTCTAACCTTGTAGCTCTCTGGGAGCTGCAGTTCCCCGCCACAGCCCAACATCACAGGAGAATATCTATTGGACCACCCGTTGTTAGCTCAGAAAAAGATCAAACCCCAAAGTATACAGCTTCTAGCCAATGAGAATCACTTTCACACCATGATAAAGTAAAAAATAAGTGGAACCATCACTAGAGACTGCCTATACAGTATTCAGGGGAGTGGTTATAACAATGGACAAGCAGTCTAAATCGAGAAAAGGGGTGGAGACATAAGTGAGGACCAGTGAAAAGCGGAAGAAGCAATGGACTGGAGGATCCAAGATGTACAGGGATTGTTGGGGTCAGTGCAGAGGAAAGGGAATGGGATGGGTAAAAACAAGAGCACGAAAGGGTCGCAGCTGTGGGCAGCTCCAAGGTCAAGGTTGTGAGCAGTGCGTCACAGCATGCAGCTGACACAGCCACCAGGGGCCTTGCACTCACAGGCCCTTGCTTGGTTGAATGCTCTGCTGCCACCATCCCAAAATTCCCAGTGATTTTTAACAAGGGGCCCTACCTTTCATTTTTCCCTGTGCCCTGCAAATTATATGGCCTGTGCTGGTTCAAATATGGGGGTGAGTGAGGTAGGCAGGGGACAAGAGCTTTGGGGGAGTTGCTGGACCTGAGAGTTTGGGTGTGGAATAATCAGAGAATTGAAGTTATCAGAAATTTAGACAGGGACAGCACTGTGGTGCAGTGGGTTAAAGCCCCGTTCTGCAGTGCAGGCATCCCATATGGACACTAGTTTATGTCCCAGCTGCTCCACTTCCTATCCAGCTCTCTGCTATGGCCTGGAAAAGTACTAGAAGATGATACAAGTCCTTGGGCCCCTGCACTTGCTTGGGAGACCCGGAAGAAGCTCCTGGTTCCTGGCTTCGGATCAGCCTAGTTCTGGCCATTGTGGTAATTTGGGGTGTGAACCAACAGATGGAAGACCTTTCTGGCTCTACCTCTCTCTGTAACTCAAAACCAATATTAAAGAGTGTGACAGTGAGCTGGGGTCTAAAACCTAGAGAAATGCCTCACGATAACCCAGGGGTCAGGAGTTGTTATGTGGAGGAGTGGCGGGTGATATAATCCAGTGATATAATCAGCCAGGCTTCAGCTGTTGTGGCCATTTGGGGAGTGAACCAGCAGATAGAAGACCTCTATCTCTCTCTGCCTCTGCCTCTCTGTAACTCTGCCTTATAAATAGAAAGAGAAAGCAGTGTCCTGAGGCAGTGACAGGGCAGGTGTCCTTGAGAGCAAGAAGGTGACAGAAATGGTTAAAGAAAGGTGAAATAGGTGGGGGATTTTGATGATGGTGAGCCTTGGGTTCCAGAAAGCACAGTGGAGGAATTTAGCCTTGGGCATAAAGGTGACACAGAGGCTGCACAGAGCCTTGTGGGATTAAAATGCAGGATAAGGGTGATGTGCAAGACAGGGCTCTTAAAACCACTGATAAGCAAGGATGCCGAGATTCGCTGGGGGAATGCACAGAAGAGAGCCTGAGCGTGCGGGGAGGTGGAGAGGGGCCGGTGATGGGGGCAGAAGCATGGTCTTTTCAGAAATCTTCAATATCAGCCCATACTGGAAAAATAGCTTTTTCTTTCAAAAGTTTCATAAAAGGTATTTATAAAATAAGTAGAATGGGAATCATTAAAAATAAGTTTGTATGCTTAGCCACTAATATTATAATTGCATGTCTCAGTCTGTTCCCTGTTCCTTTAGCAAAATGGCGTAGGCTGGATACCTTACCAATAATAAAAGTTCATTTCCCACAGTTCTGGAGACTGGGGAGGCCAAGATGCACGGGGCCGCAGGGTCGGCGTCTGGTTCCAAGGAGGTGCCTTGTGTCTCAGTCCTCCCCTGACAGAGTGGATGAAGGGACGGGAGGCTCCCTTAACCCCATTCCACAGAGGAGACTTAATCAGGTCCCAGAAGGCCCCACCCCCTAATATTGCCATAGTGGGGATTAAGCTTCACCATGGACCTTGAAGAAACACAAACACTCCAACCATAGTATCATGGGAAATGGGTACGACCTCACCGCTCCATTATCTCTTAGGGTGTTTCGCCATGAACGTTCCAAAACACATCTAGGCACTGTAAGCTCAATAAATCAATTTCTTGTAAAATCTTGTTATAATGGGGCTTGTGACTTTTTTATATTTTTTGAAAAATAGACCATTTTTTGAGAAATACTATCATTTTAGCCTGAAGTATGTGGCTTTTAGGCTAATTAACATAGACCTCCATGTGTCTTATTCTTCCATGGCCCTCTCCTGAGGCTTTTCCTGGGCTGATAATTCAACAATGTAATTAAATTAAATTCATTTACTTGAGGATTTAACATAGGTTCTGTGATCCTCAGGTTTCAAAAACAAACCATAGCTGGCACCGCAGCTCACTAGGCTAATCCTCCCCCTTGTGGTGCCGGCACACCGGGTTCTAGTCCCGATCGGGGCGCCAGATTCTGTCCTGGTTGCCCCTCTTCCAGGCCAGTTCTCTGCTGTGGCCCGGGAGTGCAGTGGAGGATGGCCCAAGTGCTTGGGCCCTGCACCCCATGGGAGACCAGGATAAGTACCTGGCTCCTGCCATTGGATCAGCGCGGTGCGCCAGCCGCGACGGCCATTGGAGGGTGAACCAATGGCAAAGGAAGACCTTTCTCTCTGTTTCTCTCTCTCACTGTCCACTCTGTCTGTCAAAAAAATAAATAAATAAAAATAAATAAATAAAAAAAAAACCCAGCCAACCAACCTATGTAATGGAGGAAATGCAGCGTGTGGACCTTGTTTGCATTTGAATTTGAATACCTTGTGAAAAGCCATTTTAGGGATCTCTTCCCAAGCTGGAGTCCTTTAATTGTCTTATGTGCACAAAGACACCTATAAAGCATTTTTGCTGCTTGCCATTTGCTTTGAGGAAATTGATTGGTTTATCCTGGCTTTAAGAAACCCCACAAGGGGCCAGAGCCGTGGCTCACTAGGTTAATCCTCCGCCTGCAGCACCAGCACCCAATATGGGCTCCGGGTTCTAGTCCCAGTTGCTCCTCTTTCAGTCCCAGCTCTCTGCTGTTGCCCGGGGTGGGGGTGGGGGGCTGTGGAGGATGGCCCAAGTGCTTGGGCCCCCTGCACCCACATGGGAGACCAGGAAGAAGCACCTGGCTCCTGGCTTCAGATTGGCATAGTGATGGCCATAGCAGCCACTTGGGGAGTGAACCAACAGAAGGAAGACTTTTCTCTCTGTCTCTCTCTCACTGTCTATAACTCTACCTGTCAAAAAAAAAAAAAAAAAAAAAAAACCCACAAAGGATTGAAATTTAAAGTCAGTTGCCAACATCTCCAAATAATTAGTGATGAATTCTCCTAAATGGTGTTGGCTGTATCCTAAAGCTGAAAGTAGCTCCCTGGCTCACTTATTAATCTTTTCACTCTTTAACATAGATGCGAGGAGGGAAAAGACTCACCCTATAGTGTGAATCTCATGTCAATGTCTTTGGTTTCGTCTTTTTACATTGTAATGTCGTACCTGAGCAAGTGTAAACAAAGGAGCATCACACACTGATAAAATTCGATGGTCCTTATTGCCGGCGGTGGAGAGTGGGCTCATGCCCTAAAGAACTCTCGACCCTGAAGCCCAAAGCAACAGGGTTATAAAGGCAAAAACCACAAAATCGGGAGGGGAATACATGGTTGCTAGGATCGGGGGGAGTACATGGTTACTGGTGGGGTCAAGCTGAGCTAAAACCTATGAGAAACTAGTATCAATTATAATCTTGACAATACCAGTTACAATCTTAACAATTCCAATTATAATCTTGACATTAATCCAGGTATTGGTTTTAATCATATGTAAGACATAGACAAATTACATTTTTATTATTAACCCAGGTGCAGCCTATCCACTTCCAAGCTTGAGCGATCATGTTAGGGGGTTTCTATGCTCTTCCAAGTGTGATGTAGTGGGCTGCTCTTGTTCAAATGTTTTAGATCATAGTTTCAGACCAGAGTCTCGGGGGGGGGGGGGCACCTTCCCAGAATGGAGTCTCAAGTGCTCCAAAATGGAGTCCCTACTGTCAAGGTGTTACTTCAGTAATATTTATGTGAAATCAGAACCTGTACAGGAGTCCATGGAGATGTTTAATGCATAATTTTTCTCCTGGAAGAGCTTTATTAATTAATAAATTAATAATGTCTCTTACCATAGATGACATCTTGGAGTTAAAGAATTATAGTAGTTTATGCTATTTCTTTTTTTTTTTAAAGAATTATTTATTTGATTGCTTCTCAGCCTTTTAGCTAAGATCAAGTGTAAGAATTATTTATTTGAAAGTCAGAGTTACACAGACAGAGAAGGAGTGGCAGAGAGAGAGAGAGAGAGAGAGAGAGATGTCTTCCATCTGCTAGAGGCAGAGAGAGAGAAGTCTTCAATCTGATTGGTTCACTCCCCAACTGGCTGCAACAGCCGGAGCTGTGACGATCCGAAGCCAGGAGCCAAGAGCTTCCTCTGGGTCTCCCACACACATACAGGGGCCCAAGGACTTAGACCATCTTCCACTGCTTTCCCACATGCATTAGCAGAAAGCTGGATCAGAAGTGGAGCAGCCAGGACTCGAACCGGCACCCATATGGGATGCCAGCACTGCAAGTAGCAGCTTAACCCACTACGCCACAGCACCAGCCCATTTATGCTATTTCTTGCTTTGAGTTGCAAGATTGGGTCTATTATCTAATGCATGATTGGATTATTTAGCCAATGGCTGCTTTTCTAATGAGGAATGAGTGTACAGTAAATCAGTTCATCAGCCTAAACTCCCAGTATTCTCTCCATGAACAGCACTATCTCTGATGAACCAGTGACAAGACATTCAATGAGCAGCATGACTCACCCATGTTCTGCATGTTCGATCAACTTCTATCTTAGTGAAAATAACAGAGAGAAGTACCAAGACCGTGGGAGGTGTAAAATCTCTCTTCTTATCCTCTTTGCTAGCATCCAGACCTCCATATCAGAATAAGGGTCCCCATTTCTTTATTTTTTTTTATTATTTTTTTGACAGGCAGAGTGGACAGTGAGAGAGAGAGAGAGAGAGAAAAGTCTTCCTTTGCCGTTGGTTCACCCTCCAATGGCCGCTGTGGCCATGCGCCGGGCGCACGGCGCTGATTTGAAGGCAGGAGCCAGGTGCTTCTCCTGGTCTCCCATGGGGTGCAGGGCCCAAGCACTTGGGTCATCCTCCACTGCACTCTCGGGCCACAGCAGAGAGTTGGCCTGGAAGAGGGGCAACCAGGACAGAATCTGGCGCCCTGACCAGGACTAGAACCTGGTGTGCTGGCGCTGCAGGTGGAGAATTAGCCTATTGAGCTGCGGTGCCGGCCTGAGGGTCCCCATTTCAAAATCTAGCTCATTAAAACTCCCACGGATGGAAGGGCCTGAAGATGGTCACTTTTCGTTTTTGGAATCCAAGATTGACAGAGGCAGTGAGTAGACAACACAGTAGGACAAGTTACCTGGATTTGGATATAAGAACGTTGTGATTCACACAGTCTTATTTTCACAGGTTTAAAAACTTTGTCTACACATACCGAATCTTCAGAGAGAAACATGGGTATTACAAGATAAAGGTAAGAACTATAAGGACTCCTGCAACAGCTAAAAGGTGGGAGAGAAGAATCTGAGATCGTCTCCTGAACCTAGAAAGTGACCACATACAGACATAGTAAAAGGGAAGTGCCATGTAGCACCAAGACTCAGAACAAGGGTTAAGCTTGTCTTTCTATGAGACAGAAGATTACTGGAATTACGGCCGCTTTTACCCTGGCTATTACTCAAACGTGTGGAGGCACACAACTCTGGCTCCTCCAGCAGCCAGATGCACTCACCCGGACTCCATGCGAAACCATTATTGAATTTGGAAGCTAAACAATGAAGCAGGATAGGAAGGGAAGGTGGGGACAGTCTGAAGGTTTTGGAAATCAAGTGTATTCCAGTTATACAGAAATATAAAGGAGATCATCAAACAACCGGAAGGATTTGATTCATTTTTCTACCGGAAGCTAAGCAGAAAAATCTTTTTGTTTCTTTTGAATTTAGTTATCTGGTTTAAGAAGTAAAATATAATAAATGTAAACATTTTAAATTACTTATAGAAAATACTAAAATAATCTTTCTGAAACACTTCCATAAGAAGTTCATTAGATTTTTTTACAAGATTTCTCTGAGACTTCAATATGCTGATGGGCATTGTGAATATTTGCAAGCAACCGGAATGAACAAGGCTACCCAGACAACGTATTTGCATCTATAATGTTTCTTTTTCCATATATCTGGGGGATATTATTGAAACAATCAGCAAAATTCTGAAATGATCAGCAAACACAGGTTGAGCATCTCCCAAACCTGAAAATCTAAAATCTGAAATGTTCTGAGATCTAAAATGTTTTGAGCATGGCTATAACACAATTGGAGAAGTTTCCAATTTGTTTCACCCATAGAATTATTTAAAACGTTATATAAAGTTACCTTCAGGCTATGTGCATAAGAAACATAAATAAACTCTGTTCAGACTTGGGCCTCATCCGCAAGATGAGGTATTCCAAAATCCCAGTGCATCTCAAATCTGAAACACTTCTGGTCCCGAGCATTTTGAATTGAGGATACTGAACCTGGGGTACTGCAGCAAGGCTGATTCCTGGTTTGAACCACTGCAGTATGGTTATAGAACGTTCTTACATTTTTTTGGAAATACTAAAGTATTTAGGGCGAAAGGGATATTTTTCCTGCAATTTAAAACTCAAGAAGTGTTTTTAAAAGGCTACACACCTGGGTATATGTACATTTATCATTTTTGTGTGTGTGTGTGTGTGTGTATGCTTATAAAGCGAGAATAAAATTATAATAAAGAGAATAAACATTTGGGTTGTGAGTAAAGAATCTATATAGGTTTTTACAATTTTTTTTTAAAAGAGATTTGTTTATTTGAAAGACAGAGAGGGAGGTTTCCATCCAGTGCTTCACTCCCCAAATGCCAACCAGATCCAGGGCTGAGCCAGGGGCCAGGAACTCCATCCTGGACCCCCAAGAGGAGAGTACCTGGGCCATCTTCCCATGTACCTAAGACAGCTTCCACTGCCTTCCCAGGTGCGTAGGCAGGGAACATTAGCAGAGTCGATAGGACTGGATTCAACCCTCCAATACGGGATGCTGGCATCACAAGCGACAGCTTAACCCACTGTGCTACAACTCCCGCTCCTTCACTCTTTCTGCAAGTTCTCTACATCTGAAATTGTCTCACAATAACAGATCTTGTAAAGAGCAAGGGATTTGCCGGCGCTGCGGCTCACTAGGCTAATCCTCCGCCTTGCGGCGCCGGCACACCAGGTTCTAGTCCCGGTCGGGGCGCCGGATTCTGTCCCGGTTGCCCCTCTTCCAGGCCAGCTCTCTGCTGTGGCCAGGGTGTGCAGTGGAGGATGGCCCAAGTACTTGGGCCTTGCATCCCATGGGAGACCAGGAGAAGCACCTGGCTCCTGCCATCGGATCAGCGCGGTGCGCTGGCCGCAGCACGCCAGCCGTGGCAGCCATTGGAGGGTGAACCAACAGCAAAGGAAGACCTTTCTCTCTGTCTCTCTCTCTCACTGTCCACTCTGCCTGTAAAAAAAAAAAAAAAAAAAAAAAAAGGGCAAGGGATTTCAAAACGCTTTCTCTTTGCTGTGCTTCTTTTGGGAAATTCTGGATAATCCCTCAATGCCCTGTTTTGTCTCTGACCTGGAAAACACGGAGCAGATCCCAATCAACGACAACTCAGACGCAAAGAGCTGTTTCTTCAAAGGGCAACTGCACTGTGGCCAGAGGTCTGCGGCGGATGATGCTCTGGGTTCAAGTGAGTGCATTCAGGGGACTTTCCTGCAGCAGCCACAGTGTCAATCTCCATGTCAGTCATGTCAGTCTAGAGGTTAACCAGACCGCATGCCAGAAACTGCTGCTCTCCGTGGCCCAGCCCGGTGGCTGCCGGAGAACCACAGTGCATAATCAAGAAAACCAAACACATAAGAGCAGAGAAAGCCAGTTCTTTTTGTTTTTAGGTTATTTCTATGAGGTCTTATTACAAAATAGTCCTGGATGAACAGCTGGTAAGCAGCATACCACCATTTCCAATTTAACTGAGTTGTGGTGATGTTCGCCGTTTCAGTTTCAATTGGGGCTTTGTTTGCCTGCAGATTCTGAATTGATCCAGCAGGTAAGTCACACACGTCCCTTTCCCACCAGAAGCCAACCTCTGTTCATTCCCTCAGGCAGCAAAGCTTGCCAACAAGGCCCAGGGTCTGGCAGTGTGTCTACACCAAGAGCGGCCCTACATCCACTTGCCATGCAGACTGCAAACCCAGCCAGGGATCCACTGGCTGGAAACCCTCTTTTCTCAGAGTAGTTCTAGTCAGAGGTCAGTCTTGAAAGCAAGGACTCCATGGCCAGCACTGCGGCTCACTAGGCTAATCCTCCTCCTGCAGTGACGGTACCCTGGGTTCTAGTCCCGGTTGGGGTGCCAGATTCTGTCCCGATTGCTCCTCTTCCAGTCCAGCTCTCTGTTGTGGTCTGGGAAGGCAGTGAAGGATGGCCCAGGTGCTTGAGCCCTGCACCCACATGAGAGACCAGGAAGAAGCACCTGGCTCCTGGTTTTGGATCGGCACAGCGCTGGCCGTAGCGGCCATTTGGGGAATGAACCAACGGAAGGAAGACCTTTCTCTCTGTCTCTCTCTCTCTCTCTTACTGTCTAACTCTGGCTGTAAAAAAAAAAAAAAAAAAAAAAAAAAAGGCAAGGACTCCTGTAAACTGCAGCTGGTATGAACTGCTAGCCACTCTGTCAGCTCCGTGTGGCATCCTTGAAAGTCACTGTTTTGAGAAGTGTTAGGTTTCGCACACACTTGCACTAGGATAAGCGGTCTCCTTTCTTGTACTTTTGCAGACTGCAGAAGGGACTCCAAAACAGGTCTTTCCAAGCCTAAAGGAATTGATCTCAAAATTTGAAAAACCGAATCAAGGTCTGGTGGTTCAGCTTTTAAAACCAATCCGGAGAAGAAGCTTCAACAAGAAAAGATCAAAACCAGAGTTGGATGCTATTTATGGTAAAAGCTTTCATTCAGGGTCAGGAAGGAGCTTTAACCCCACTTCCACCAACAGCTTGCTTTGTAGAATCAATGCAAAACAAATACCGTTTTCTGTGCCACTATCTCTGAAAAGCTTCAACCTGCTAAGAGCAATTTCTGTTGAGTTGAGAAATGAGGTCTTCTAGGCCCTGAAGGTGGCAGGTCACAGAGCTTTCTGTCCTTGGACAGCCCGGATAGCAGGAGTGCTCACTTCGAATTCATTCTGTAACCTTGTGTCAACAATTAGCCTTTGGCAATTAATGGACAAGTAGACAGATATGCAAATAGGAGGAAGCACTTTCAGGCTTTCCCAAGGTTCATCCTGTTACCTTTTGATCAACATTTGCTAAGCATTCATGTATAAAGTGCTAGATGACAAATTACCTCAGATACATCTCTAAAGGTGGTAAGTCTTGGTGGAGGATGAGAGACAGCCAGGAAACCTGAGTACAGAAAATCCGTAGTGAGGACCCCCAAATCACATCGCAAGTAGCGATTCTTTCTTCCTCATATTCTTGGAATCTTCTCTCAGAAGAGAAACTAGGATGTGTCATTTGCAACACAGTCTGAATTTAATGCAGACTTCCAGAGGCATGTATGTGTAATTCTGTTTTCTCATGGTGAACTGTATGGTTACCTGCTCAATGTGTTCCCAGTCACCAGTGGGCAGGTAATGATGATGAGAGCAGATGGTCTAGCTAACAAGGACAGAGGACAGAGAGTTATCGAGGAGTTTGCAATCATCCCAAACCTATTCTACTCTGTCTTCGCCAAAGTCACCCTTCAGGCTGCCACAGTGAGCTTCTCACCTCCCTAACATGAGTAAGCATGGGGTTTTAACAGTTAAAACAAAAGCCCTTCCCAATCCTTGTTTCTCTGTCCCTGCTCTTGCCAGTGCAGAGGTTAGTGCACCCATGTATACACAAAATCACTTAGTGTAGGTCCAGCTTCAAATGGAGTCCCATGGCCATTTTCCACCAAAACTTGAAGAACAAGAACCAAAAAAAAGGCAACAGAGTTAGAAATCCAGGCCTGTACCTGTACTGCAACCTTTGGGCTAGCCCAGATGAGCTGATGGCATTGGTGGGGGCTGTTGATGGCATTTGTCTTAGCAATAAGAGCAACACAAACACCCGGAGGCCCCTCAGCGCTCTTGCCTAAGAATTGGATGAGATTCTCAAGCCCAGTTCCCCGCACTGGTCTGCACTGGCAGCCTCAGCTGCAGCAGGGAAATACCCTACCATTGTCCTCATCTCCTTCCCCCTTCCCTTTGCCTCCTTAGAATAAGCGTCAGATGTTCTCCCTCTGAGAGACGCCCAGGTTTTCTGCTGGTGAATGGAGACACCTGGGGTGGAAATTCTAAGGATTCGATTTTAAGAGAATCCCCTATTTTACCAGGAGAGTTCCCTGTGGTACCCCGGCTGCCTCTGAAGATGACACTGTGATGTGGCTTCAAGATGGTGCTGTGTCTGGGGAGATGTCTTCTTTCCTGGAAGGGGTTGGTCAGTGTGGCCCCTGCTGTGGAGTCTCATGGCGTGTCTTATGCTTTCCTCCCAGAAAACAGTGGCCATGATTATGTGCATGTCTTGCCTTGAAGATATGGAGCCTGGACAAAGCAAGTTCAAGAAGAAATGAGGTGGCAGCTCTCATCTGGTGATTCTCTCTCCTGCAGGTGTTAAGTCCAGAATGCCAAGCTCCAGTGGACAATTCAGACTTTCCTGGCCTGGGTAACTGAAGATCTTCTATCTGCCAGCCCCAGAGAAGTCACTCCCCACATCCCTGCTTCCCATGTGTATTCTAAAAGCAGTTTCCAGCCAGCCCCCGCCACCCCATTCACCTCTCTTCCTTGTTGGAATCAGACAACCTGGACCTACTCTCCTTGCCTTGTTAAAGGTCCTACCACTGCTTTGTCACGATTGTTACTCTCCTTCTGACAAGCTGATCAGAGAGGGGTGCACACTTGCCATTGTGATCAGAGCCATGAGTTCAAGCCCTGTGGCTGCCTTACTTTGGAAAAACTTCACCCCTTCTCTAGGTCTTAGTTTCTTCATCTGTAATGCAAATGGTTGGGTGGGATGATGCACACTGCCCCAAACCCCCTGTTGGACCTGGTTGTATTGTGTGAATTTGGGGAAGTTGGGAGTGATGGAAATTTATACAGCATCAATGGGATCAGGATCTCAGCTGTCACCTTCTGCGTAGCTGTCTGTGTTGGTCTTGGTCATGGTGAGGGCCTTGATCCACAACACACACCCATCTCCAGCCAGGTATATTTTCTCTCTAGCTCTGCTCCTTTCTAATCTTGATCTTCTTGCCATCAACCTGGACACACTTTCTTCCTGTTTCTATTCAAGCACCAACCACTTCAGCAGTAGTTGTACAGCATTGTAGTGTAGTTCTGTACAATGATACATACTCCCCCATTTGTGATTTCTCTTCCCTTCGAGGTTCTCAGTGTCATCAAAGCATGATTGGATCTCCCCTGAGCCTTCCACAGCATGTAGAAATATGTGTTGCATACAGACGTGTCTCGTTCCTAGAGACTATCGATTGGAAGCACATCTCTGAAAAGTTTGTTGCATTGGTAAAGCCCCTTCAATTTTTCTACTAGTTCAAAATGGTAATCAAGACCACCTTCATTCTGAATGTACCAAGTTCTATGCCGTTTCTCTTGCCATCTTCAAAACTTAACGGTTCACTTCACTCCACTGGTTTTCCAAGTTTATTGAAGAGAGGAACTCTAAATTTCCAGATAACGTGGACAGGAACTGTGGCTGGGGCCCCAAAGTATGAATAATTTAGAATTCCTGGGTCACAGCAATCCATGGTTACTACAAAGACAAGGAGTGAAATGCCATATTCAGAGAGCTGTGGAAGCCAAATCCTTCTGGTCAATTCAGTAAAGGATGCTGGAAGCAAGCCTGCTCCCTGGGATTCAGTTCTGTATCTTGAATTCTATATACTAAGAAATATATTCCAGTTTCTAGAGCCTAGAGCAATCTTTGGCACATAAAATATATTCAATGAGTATTTCTTGAGTAAGTCAGTATATAAAATGTTGCCTTTCTGGATAGCAGAGGTTTGTTTAAACTTTATTTACTTCCAAATCCAGTGGCTCAAGACTATTAGTTCAGGATCCAATGATAACTCTCCTAGAAGTATTTTTTTTTTCTTTTCTTCTTGCGCACCTGTGCAAAGTACCTTATACAATGCATGGCCTCCAGGAGCTTCCAGTACCTTTCTCAAATGAACAAGGCATATTAGACAGCTAACGTTGACATTATGCTATAATGCCAATAATCCTTGACATTTTTTAGAAGACCTTGGACAGCTTACATGAGGAACCACTGAAAACTCAGGTTATATGGGACTGGGAAAGGAAAAACAAATTATTCAAAGCAATGCCAAGTGTTTGAAGCGCTGTTCTATGAAAGTGGATGTAGACTCATTGGCTACAAGGACAGGCAGCAGAATTCAGACCAATGGATGAGTGTTTCTAGCAGGGCAGTTTTAGCCAAATGTAATAATGAAGACTGAATCCACCAGAGCTATTCTGCATCCTAACAGTCTGCTCTGTATTCTGGTTCCAGTGAGGAGGTGATATTTTCCAAGGATATGGGAAAGATAATCTCTGTCTTTACAAGAAGTTAGACTGCCTTACTGCTAAGGCATCTTCCAACTCAAGGAGTCTCAGGTTCTAGTCCCTTAACAACCAGACTGGGATATCCTCCCTTCCTTTCTGGATTGATGTGTGGAAAATTGATAATTCTTACTCACCACAACCATCAGTCCATACGTGAACTCTATTTTGTTTCATTTTTCTTCCCTTCATCCCTAACTTTCAATGTTCACCCATAGAAACCAGCTATATACATCTATACTTGATGTACGTTGTTGTATATGTATGTGCCCTTATAGAATATACAGTATTGTTTTTGAATTTGTATCTTTGGCATTTATGTACATAGTATGGTACTATTGCTCCAATTCTGTTACTACTTTTTTCAAACAATACTGTTTGATTCTGTTCCACATTATTGAGTGTACATCTAATTCAGTGCCTCTAACTGATGCATGGAATTCCATTGTGTGTATCCACCATATTTTGCTCATCTGTTACTCTAGATATAGATACTGAGATTGGTCCCAATTCCCCGCTACCATAAACAACACTGTGATGAACATCTTCCCATGGACCTCCTTACAGAAACATGAGAGCTTCTCTGGACTCTATGGATGGGTCATAATGTATGCTCATATTGAACTGTGATGTAATCAAACATATCAAGTATCCTTGCTTTATGTTTTGCATGTGTGTGTGTGTGATTCTTGTTTAAGAACTCCTTCCCTGCCCTGAGAGCATAAGAAAGTTACTCTTCACTTTCTTTACTGACTTTATACTACTACCATCTGCAGTTAGGGTTTTAATGAGAGCAAAGGTTTTATTCTTTTTCGCTGAATATCTCCAGTACCTAGAAAAGTCCTTCACGTGTAGTGGATGCTCAATAGTATTTGTTGACTAAGTGGTGTCAACCTTTGCATTCAGTAAGAGGTAAAAATCCAACTTTGGGCCGACGCCGCGGCTTACTAGGCTAATCCTCCGCCTTGCGGCGCTGGCACACCGGGTTCTAGTCCTGGTCGGGGCGCCGGATTCTGTCCCGGTTGCCCCTCTTTCAGGCCAGCTCTCTGCTGTGGCCAGAGAGTGCAGTGGAGGATGGCCCAAGTGCTTGGGCCCTGCACCCCATGGGAGACCAGGAGAAGCACCTGGCTCCTGCCATCGGAGGAGTGCGGTGTGCCGGCCGCAGCGCGCCAACCGCGGCGGCCATTGGAGGGTGAACCAACGGCAAAAGGAAGACCTTTCTCTCTGTCTCTCTCTCTCTCACTGTCCACTCTGCCTGTCAAAAATAAATAAAAAAAAAAATTCAACTTCGTATCCTTTAACGTGCGTTATTGAGCTAGCTTCCCTATTTCAATATGTTAATAATTCAACTTGCCCTTTTATGTTCCTCCTTTATAATATATGACAATGGTTCTAGAACTCTCCCTTTCTAATGCATTATTGTCTTTTTTTCTTAATAACTTACATCATTATCTGTGGGTAAGACAAGAGCCTTCTCTTATTTTTTGAAGCTGTCTTAGCTATTCATGGACCTTGACTTGGCTGTACTTGGTTTAGAATAAATATGTTAAGTTGCTCAAAGCCTCTTGCTGAAATTTGGAATGAACTTGCCATGAATTTGTAGGGTGACTAGAAAACAACTGACAGTCTTGTGATTTCCCCCACGAATAAGCACGCTGCAGCGTGTTTTTTTTTTTCTCTTTCATTTGTAAAGTTTCACCATAGGAGTCTTGTATATTCTGGTTGACTAATTTTTAATTATTTCTGGTTGTTACAAATTATATCATACTTTATTACAGTTCTAATAGGCTACAATGGTAGCAAAATTCTTGCTGTGTTCCTGGATCCACTGGTTTACTGTTGGTTCTATTGTATTTTCTATGTAAATGGTTTGCTAGCTATACATAATAACTCTTGTTGTCTTACATTACATATGCTTATTTATTTTTCATGCTTATCTCATTTGCCAGAGCCTCCATATACATTAAATAGTAATTTTGATAGTGATCATTGTTGTATTGTTTTCAGTGTTATAAAAATACTTTGAACTTTTATCCATTATAAGCATGTTTGTTTTAGGTTTTTAGTAGATAGTCTTTATCAAGGTTATTTTAGAATTTTTATCAGCAATGTTTTGAAATTTACTGTGAATTTTTTCTGCATCTACTGAGATAGTTGTATTCCTGTTATAGTCACTCCATCATAAAGTTAAATTACATGAATAAAATAACTGATGTACCATTGCTTAAGTGGATCATATTGTATAATTTTGATAAACTGTTGGATTTAATATTTCATTTGAAACTTTTGCAACAAAACTCACAAATGAATTTCCTTCATCTTGATTATACTAATCATATAGAGTCAATTAAGATCTTTCTCCTTTTTATATTTTCTTCAACAACTTTATCAGGTCAGAATTATCTGCTCCTTGAAATTTTTTTAAGATTTATCTATTTGTTTGAAAGTCAGAGTTACACAGAGAGAGAGAGAGAGATCTTCCATCCACTGGTTCACTCCTCAGATGACTGCAATGGCTGGGATTGGGCCAGGCCAAAGCCAAGAACCAGGAGCCAGGAGCCTCTTCCAGGTCTCCCACATGGGTAGCAGTGGCCCAAGCATTTGGGCTATCTTCCACTGCTTTTCCCAGGTCATTAGCAGGGAGCTGGATCAGAAGTGGAGCAGCCGGGGCACAAACCAGCACCCATGTGGGATGCCAACATTGTGGCAGTGGCTTTACCTGCTATGCTACAATGCCAGCCCTCTTTTAAACATTTTAGTACTTTCTTGCAGAGCTGAGTTTGCAGCTCTGGTGATGGTGGTGGTGGAGGAGTCTCCTATTACTTTTTAAACATCTTCAAAACTTAGGCTGGCGCCGCGGCTCACTAGGCTAATCCTCCGCCTTGCGGCGCCGCCGGCACACCGGGTTCTAGTCCTGGTCGGGGCGCCGGATTCTGTCCCGGTTGCCCCTCTTCCAGGCCAGCTCTCTGCTGTGGCCTGAGAGTGCAGTGGAGGATGGCCCAAGTGCTTTGGCTCTGCACCCCATGGGAGACCAGGAGAAGCACCTGGCTCCTGCCATCGGATCAGCGCGGTGCGCCGGCCGCGGCGGCCATTGGAGGGTGAACCAACGGCAAAAGGAAGACCTTTCTCTCTGTCTCTCTCTCTCACTGTCCACTCTGCCTGTCCAAAAAAAAAAAAAAAAAAAACCAAAAAACTTCAAAACTTATTGGTTAATTCAATTAATTTGTAAGTTTTTTTTTTCTAAGAATGTGTCGACTTTATCTAAGCTTTCAAATTATTGGCACATAGGTCATAATATTTATTACTTTATGCTCGGATGAGACTGAGCATTAGCACATGCCCACACCTGCATCTTACTTACATCTCACTCTTGTCTTGTTAAGCAATTTTATCTAGCTTATTGTATTTCAAAATCAGCTTTCAGTTTGGGTAATCGTTTTATTGTTTTTAGATTGGCATTCTCAATAGAATTGATATCTTATTTTGGGGGGAATCTATCTAATTTTTTTATTATAGTTTTCTAATAAATGTATTTAAAGCTATGAATTTCAATCCAGATACTTCAGATTTATCATAAATGGCATCACTGCAGTTCAAGCCATGGTATTTTAATTCCTGTGAAAGTGTCCTCTTCAACCTAAGGACTAGTTAGTAGTTTGTAACCATTTTGAAACATAGGCTTTAGTTTTGCCTGAGATTTCAAAGCAGACGTTGGTAAGGTGAGGTCAAAGTCTGACTTGTATCTCCCAAGGCTTCCTTACTGACTCAGCCAATGTGAATGTTCTATGAATACAAGGATGCTTCAAAAGTCCGTCAAAAAACGGACTCATAAGTTTACTTTGGTGCAAAAGAAGTTTGAAATCTATGCTTTTTTTTTTCCCCATAATACACATTTTCCATGGCCTTTCTGCAGACTCCTTGTAGTCTCCATTCCCATCACCTCTAGGCATAGTCAACATTACAGATCCCACTAAAACAAGGACGTCCATAAGTTCACCAGTTTCCATCTGTTTGACTTATCAGAGAGGTGAATCTCTCAGTTTAACTCAATATTAACTTTCTGGTTACAATTTACTGATTTGTCTACACCATCCTGCCACTCTTGTTTTAACATTTTTTAGAATTTCTAATTGACACATAAAAGCATAGGGTACCCTGTGATGTTTTGATCCATCTGCGCCTTGTGCAGTGTTCAAATCAGGGTAAATATATCCACCTGCTCAACCTTCACTGTGGTGAAATATTCAAAATCCTTCCTTCTAGCTTTTGAGCTTATTGAAGTGTATATATTTTATAATTATTTTATGATCTCAGTCTGTTTTTACAAAGTGCTTCTCTGATGATTTCTTGCTTTAGTTGTATTATATTTAATATTAAAATTGTTATCCTAATTTTCTTTTCATTCATAGTTTCTCAGGCATCAGATTTTCTAAGCCTTCATTATCAAGTTTTTTCTTATTTTTTAACATCCCCTTCTGTAGACAAAATATTGCTGGATCTATTTTCTTCCAATTTAAGATCCTCTCTTTTGTCTGGTGCACTCAGTACACTTACAGTCACTGTCATTTGCTTTGCTGGAAGTCATTTCTGCTATCCCGTTCCATTGTGTCCATTTACTACACATCTTGTTTCTTTTTCCCTTTCCTTTCCTGCTTTTAATCAAATAGATCAAAATTATCCCTGCTAATCTGAAAGCTCCATTTTAAAAAAGATGGTGGTTAGGCCAGTGCCGCAGCTCACTTGGCTAATCCTCTGCCTGTGGCGCCAGCACCCTGGGTTCTAGTCCCGGTTGGGGTGCCGGATTCTGTCCCGGTTGCTCCTCTTCCAGGCCAGCTCTCTGCTGTGGCCCGGGAGTGCAGTGGAGGATGGCCCAGGTCCATGGGCCCTGCACCCACATGGGAGACCAAGAGGAAGCACCTGGCTCCTGGCTTCAGATCTTCGCAGTGCGCTGGCCACAGCACGCTGCTGTAGCGGCCACTCTGGAGAGTGAACCAATGGAAGGAAGACCTTTCTCTCTATCTCTCTCTCACTGTTCACTCTGCTTTAAAAAAAAAAAAAAAAGATGGTGGTTATCCATAACTTAATAAAATTTGTATTTTTCCTTTTTTTTCTGTACAATATAGCAAATGTGTCTATTGCTATCATAGACATTGTTTTTATATCACCAATGTCAATCCCACCCAATTTTCTGATGTAATCAAAGAGTTTGCGGAAGGGAACAAAAATACTTTGAAATGCATGTACAATTTTTTCATGATATATGTTTTCCAAAGTTTTTGGAGACCCCTTTCTCTGTTTGCTGATATATTTTTTTCCAAGAGCATCTTTGTATTTGAAAACTTTCTAACAGAATCATTTAAAGTGTTCTTATTAAAGATGGTCTGGAGGCCAGCGCTGTGTCTGATCCAGCTCTCTGTTATGGCCTGGGAAAGCAGTAGGAGATGGTCCAAGTCCTTGGGCCCCAGCACCTGCATGGGAGACCTGGAAGAAGCTCCTGGCTCCTGGCTTCAGATAGGTCCAGCTCCAGCCATTACGGCCATTTGGGGAGTGAACTATCAGATGGAAGACCTCTCTGTCTCTGTCTCTGTCTCTGTCTCTCTGTCTCTCTGCCTCTCTGTAACTCTGCCTTTCAAACAAACAAATCTTAAAAAAAGAAAAAAAGAAGAAGATGGTCTGAGATGGAAGAGATAGGAGAGGTGGAGGAGGGAGAGGGAAAGAGAGATCTTCCATTAGCAGGTCCACGCCCCCAAACACCTGAACTCCAGGACTGAGCCTGGACCACTACTACCAATCCAGGTCTCCCACGTGGGTGGTAGGGACCCAAATACTTGAGTCTTGTGCATATCACATCTTTTATTTCTTCCTTCACATGCTATTTGTGAATAATTTTAGGAAATTGTAAGCATCTTAGAAATAGTGGGGCCGGCGCTGTGGCATAGCGGGTTAAACTGCTACCTGAAGTGCCAGCATCCCATATGGGCGTCGGTTCCAAGCCCGGCTGCTCCACTTCCTATCCAGCTCTCTGCTGTGGCCTGGGAAAGCAATGGAAGATGGCCCAAGTCCTTGGGGCCCTGACCCCACGTGGGAGACCTGGAGGACACTCCTGGCTCCTGGCTTTGGATCAATGCAGCTCTGGCCATTGCAGCCATCTGGGGAGTGAACCAGCAGATGGAAGACCTCTCTCTGTCTCTACCTCTCTCTGTAACTCTGTCTTTCAAATAAATGAATAAATCTTTGAAAAAAATGAAATAGTATTTATCTCATATATTAATATTATTGTAAAAAAATCTCCTTTGGAGGGAAGCAACAGGAAGCTGTAATACTGAAAATTAGCCACACGAGGGCAGACCGTCATCAAGAAACCCAGCACCGCACGGTTGCTGTTTTTAAGCACTGGCGAGTTAACCACAATGGCTATATATCCTGATGTTCTTTAGGCAGGTACTCTCCAGTTGCTCATCTCCCAGTTGAATGCTTTGTCTTCAGTGTCGATGCCAGCCTTCCCCGAGTTTGCAATTTCAGCGACAACAGCCGAACTCCCACCATTTCTACAGCCGGCTGAAATTACGGAGCGTCAGAGCGGATTCTTAGCAATCCCCTTAGGAACGAATGTTTTCAGCAGGTGCTACTGTCAGCTCTGTCACTTACTGGGAGAGTGACTGTGGGTGAACTGCTAAACTCCCCGAGTCTTTGATTGGCCTCAGCTAGAAAAGAGGGATCATGCATCGTGGCACCCAGGGTTGTCGTGGCGTCCGGTGAGACGACCCTGGCACAGGTTAGCCTTTGAGAAATGGAGGCTTTGTCCAATGAGGGAGCTGAGCTATACATTGCAGGCTGGGCTTGGTCAGGTTGCCCTTGCACTATTCTTGGGGAAAGCAATCGAGCTGATTGTGTGCATTGATGCGCACCATTCCTGGGGAGTCTAGGAGCTTTAGAGATGTCCCGGAGCTCCAGCTGAGAGGGAGGCTGCGAGTGGGAAGCTACAATGTTACAAATGGGAACACAGCGGCTCCCACGGGTATAAAAGCGCACCCCTTCCTACACCGGGCCAGACAAAATGCACCTGTCGAGAGTTAATAAACGCTCTGGCTGCAGGCAAAGGAACCACATCTGGGCCTGTTCATGCTTTTCCTCACCCCTTCCCTGCACAGCAAAGATTGGGCCCAGAGCCTGTCTGTGGTCAGAGGCTCTGAGGATGGGCGTTGGAAAAACTCAGTTCCAACACTTCATTGAGCCCTTGGGCCACACCGGGCACTGTGCTGGGAGATGAGGCCACGACTTCCCGCGTCATGCAGCAAGGGCTGCAATGGCCAGTGCCTGGGCTGCTCCAGGAGAGCAGGGGAGGGCTGGGGATAGGGGGCTGGGAAAGACCCCTGGAGGGAGGGGCACCTGAGCTGAGGGCTGAAGAATGATGTAACGCAGCCTGGCTAAGTCGGAGGTAAGAGAGGGGAAGGCGAACCGGTGGTCCAGGTAGGAGGGCTGCCTTCCATGAGGGCATGGGGGCGGTTCTGGGAGGCTGCTGGGGTTCAGCTTGGAGCAGGGAGGCAGGCTTGACCAGTAGAGTCTGCCAGGTAGGCTGGGGCTGGGGTGAGAAGACCCGCAGTGCACAGTACCTGTTGGACACCTGGCTTGTGCCTCCCAGCAAGACTTCCTGATGTGTCACAACACAGGGCAGCTACAGAGTCGCTGAGGGCTGAGGGCAAGGCATGGGCAGTCC
Organism: Oryctolagus cuniculus; assembly: GCF_964237555.1. NCBI lineage: Eukaryota > Metazoa > Chordata > Mammalia > Lagomorpha > Leporidae > Oryctolagus > Oryctolagus cuniculus. The sequence goes on from NC_091438.1 coordinate 36,349,056, forward strand.
GGTCCCCCAGCCTCGCCCACCCGTCAGCTTCATTGCACAGAATGGTTACTTCCCAGGGGGCTGGCGCAGCCTCTCGGGGAGATCCAGCTCCTATGTCACACCTTGGCCAGGTCTAGGGAGCAATTGTCAGGTGTGCCACCCACACTTCCTGAGAATGCCGGAAGACAGGAGCCAGGATTCAAATCAGGTCAGGCCCATGGAGCCAGCGTTTTCCAGATCCCAGGAAGTGATAGGAGGCTCATGTAGGGCGGGGGCCCCAGTTTCTCAGCAGCCCCACCGGGTTTCGGCAGGCGCGGCGGGCTCAGGATACAGACAGCGCTCAGCCACGTGGCTGAGGTCACAAGCCCTTCCCAGGGCCGACAGAGTCCCTCCCATCAGTGGCCTGTGGTGGCCGAGACCAGCCTGAAAACCACAGGGAGTTCTCAGTGGCTGAGAGCTCGCCCAAAAGCAGGCTGAACGCCAAGAAGTTCCTGACCACGAGACCAGGCCAGCAGGAGAGACACCATCACCGGGAGCCTGGGATGAGCAAGGTGGCCAATGGGTGGCCAACAAGGTGGCCAACTGGTGGTCTTCAGGGGGAAGGCAGCTAAGCAGATGGCCGCGGGAAGAGCCGGCTGTGCAAACACGATTAAACAAGGTTGCGCTGTGTTGGGAGGCTGCTTGTTGTTTTCAGTTGTTTCATTCAGAGATGGTTTTATGGTCAATTGCAAAGGAAAACCACTGGCAGTGTGGTTCCTGCTCTGTGTAGGCAGCAGATTCTCCAGGCAACCCCCACGGGGCAGGACGCAGCCCGGGGCAGAGCTGACCCACAGGGTCTGCCCAGCTTGCGTCCCGTGTGTGTGCGGCCAATGGCCCAGGGAGTGAGTGCTTGGCGGGGAAGAGCATGCCCAGGCCCCCTTGGGCTGGACTGTTTATCCCGGCAGCAGCTGGAGATAAGCCGGGCACAAAGGCGATTGTGTCTCCCAGGGGTCGCTCCCTGGATACAGCAAGCAGAGGAATTTTCTCATTAGTAGGAAGTCAGCGCAGGGGACTCTGGGCTTTCATGGTGGTGGGGGTGGGGGTGGGGGGGTCTGCAGGCTGCAGTGCCAACGGCAGCAGGAGGAGGGCATCCCGGAGGGGGCAGGTGCCATGCACACTTGGTCACTTGTTCCCACTCACAGGGGAGCCAAGGTGGGGTGTCCAGAGCGAGGAGCCCAAACCCAGCAGCAGGTGCAGCAGGGAGCACTGTGCAGAGCCCAAGGGACCCCAAGGACCAAAAGCTCAACGAGAATCCACTAAAGTCATTGCTGAGTTCTGCTGCTGCGAGGCTGGCCTGCTCCTCACTGTAGCGCGGAGATGGGGGTGTGCAAGGGGAGACACAGAGAGTCCAGCCCAGAGCTGGAGAACACGCCCAGGATTCACCCGCTGCACAGGGACTCAGCGCCTGGGAGCAGAGCAAGCTGCCCACGAAGGAGTGCTCTTGACCTTGGGGCAGCATCAGAGCCCATAAATCTGCACCCCAGCTAGGGTTCCCCGCTAGCACCTGCATACTTGGGGAAGGAAGCTGATGGGCTCCCATTCAGTGTCTTCTGTCAATTTCTGTACACATAGAAGAAATGGATGTTCCTTTAGCACTCCACTGTTATTTTTTTTTTCAAAATTTATTGGAAAGGCATGTTGGAAAGGCAGAGAGAGGAAAGGAGGATGAGGGAGAGGGGCATCTACCACCCGCTGGTTCACTCCCCAGTTGGCTGCAATAGCTGAGGCTGGGCCAAGCCGAAGCCAGGAGCTAGGAGCTTCATCTGGGTCTCCCATGTGGGCAGCAGGAGCCCAGGGATTTGAGCCATCCTCGGCTGCTTTCCCAGGCGCAGGAACAGTGAGCTGGATCAGAAGCAGAGCAGCTGGGACTCTGATATAGGACGCTGGCGTCGCAGGTGGAGGCTTAACCCTCTAAAGCACCGCACCAGCTCCTGGTCTGCTCTTCCACACCCAGTGACAGATCTTGTGAGCCTAACTCGCAGGCGGGCAGAGACAGGGTATCCTGTGTACTCCTTCTTTGCCAGTGTCAGCAGCGCCCCACAGAGCTGGTGGTGGGCAGGGAACTGGATAGCTGGACCGAGTGGAGGCCTCTGTGCCCAGCTTCCAGACCAGAGAGTGCTCTGCTTTGAGCTCCCCGTTAGCAGCGACTGGCACACCCATGCTCACGCTTACAATGTCCTCCAAAAATGTTGACAATTCTGCCCTCTCCCGAAGCTATTACTTGGCATAACAGAGAGAAGGAAAAGCATGTTCAAGGCACATTTCACACCTGAGCGCCTGCAGCAAGGATCCTGAAGCCATCCAATGGGAGAGGTCGTCCCAGGCACTCCGGTCAAGAAAAGAGGCTGTCATTCTCAATGCTTTCAATGCCTTTCCCCATGCGCGGAATGTGTGGGGCTGGATTTTGTGTCGCCCACCCCTGCTTCCCAGAATATCCCGTGCCCGCCCGGCTGCAAGAGAGAGCAAGCAACCCCAGAGAGCCCAGCTGCTGCCTCCCGGTTCCTGCTCTGGGAGGTCCAGCATGGGAGTGGAGTCAGATGCAGGGAGGGCACTCAGCCATGCACCGGAGACTCTGATGAGCGGAGCCCAGGAGCCCCTGGCAGCCGCCCTGTGAATCCAAGCCCTGGCGGAGTCATGGTGGCCAAGCAGAGGGCCGGGCAGGACAGCTCTGGTGTCTCCCGGTACCCCTCCTCCCTCAAAACAGATAGGACATCACTTCCCTTCTTGATTTCTTTCTTCCTTCGAAGGTTAAAGGCCTGGCCACCTCTCAGCGGGGTGAGCACTCCGTGGTCTAGACCAGCTCTTATCCAAGCCACATTCTCCCCATCAGTGGGCGTCCAGGCTCAGCCAGTCCAGGGAGGCCTGTGGCAGCGAGGCCCTGGGCAGCCCCTAGGTCAGCAGCTCTGGGTATTTTTGCTAACATGTATACTGGGGAGGCTTCCCTATAAGAATCTGATGGAAGCTCTGGCCCACCCTGAAAGAGGGTGTGCACACATGCCCCCCTCTCCATCCCTTCATTGGTGGGAGAGGACTGTGTAACCCAGCTTGTGACTCTCAGGCCTGGCCACTGGCCCTTCCACCTGAATGGCGGTGGGGTCTTACCCGCGTACACCATGTGGAGCCCTGCAACAGTGACAGGTCTGGTGGGCAGAGGGACACTCTGAATGGTGGCCAGTGGAACCATCTCCTGAGAAACTGTCTGTCCCTCCAGGGCGTTGGATGGGAGCTTTGATGGCAGCGCCCACCTCCCCATCTCCCTCTCTCCGGCTCACACACAGCCAAATGCCCTGCTCCCTAGAAGGCAACCCCAAGGAAGCCACTGCTCCCGGTGGTCAGCCAGGAGGCAGACAGACAGAGCCAGCAAACCAAACCAAACCAAACCAAACCGTTTTATTGTGCAATTCCCATCTACCAGAAAATTACTAAAAATATAAATATTAATTTTCTAGAAAATCCTCAGATCTGTAATCTTCCTCCTTCCCCGGACTGGGGCAGCTTTCTCCTTTTCACAGGTGGTGGCTGCCAGCCCTGTCTTCCTCTTGCCCACGTGCTGACAGTCACTCTCTCCCCCTATGCAGGGTCCCCATTCTCCTGCCAGGTTCTGGAAGCTCATGCCTTGGTCTATCAGGGTAAAGATATGTGCTGAGTAGGGGGGCTACCACGGACTTCAGGGAGAAAAGACTTGGGGGGCCCAACTTCCTAGAAGAAAGGTCCTTGGTGCCACCTCACCACCCTGCCCTCTTGGGGACTGGCTGCCCGAGGGGTGAGCTCCCAGAGAAGCTGGATCCGCTTCGAGGGGGCTGTGGGAACATGGCTGCAGAGCCCTTGGGTGGACTTGCAAATCAGGAGGGCTTTGGATGGAAGAGTTGGTCTGAGCCGAGCCCTGCGGGATTGTCCCTGCTGGGCTGTGAGCAGCACCTGTCCCCTCCAGCCCCAGGCAGTACCTGCAGCATCTGAGACCAGATTTCACAGGCCTGCAGGAGCCAGGCCACACTCGCCTTCACCAGGGAGAGAGGAGAGATGTAAATCCACAGACAGCGTGTGCAAGAGCTCACATAGCCACAGAACCAACAGTGCAGGAAGGGGCAGGGCCCATTGCCAGCCACTCCTCCGAGGCTCCCGGCTCTGCAGCAGTAGGTGTGGGAATCTCACCTGCAGAGGTGGCAGGGAGGCGATGCACTCGTCCCAGAGCCCAGGAGCAGGCAGCCAGATAGTGGATAGAAGAGCAGACGCCTCTGCCCGGCCTGCCCTGGCTGCATGAGCCCCTCCCAGCCTTCCCCCTTCCTCAACCCTGGCTGTCCCTTCTCCCCGCGAAGCCCCTCCGGGTGGAATGCACCCCCTCGCTGGCCACAGGAAGACAGCAAGATAGGACCTCTGGTAGGAAACAGACACAAGAGCAAGTTCGCCTAAAACCAGTTTAGGTTGGACTCACTTTGTCAGTCCCAGCCACAGATGCTCCAGGGGAAGCGCAGAAGGGAAAGGCAGGCCAGACGCGGGGGCCTCGGGCGACTTCTGCGCAAGCGCATACACGCCTCCCACGTCATCAGTTCGAAGTGGCTGCTCCCCGACACTGACCTCGTTCCAGCCCGTCACATGCTCTGGCCCTCGTGCTTGCCACGCCAGCCCCTGGAGTCGGCTCACTTGCTGGAGAGCTGCTCTGACCCCCAGTGACTGCTCTTCTTGGTCCTGTCCTCACTGCCTTTTCTACCTGGACTCTGCGTTCCCTCCTTAGGGCCCCCTGCAGGCTCCCGGGCCCTTCCCTCTACACACATCCTGCGTACTCACGTGCTGCGTACTGACGCTTCCGCTGCACCTGCCCCGCGCACCCGGCGAGGGAGCCTCGCTTTCCCTTCTGCGCAGGTGCCCCAGACACCCTGATTCCCTGAGTGCCTCTTCCAGACAGGCAGCGACTTCATTGTGGGTTCTGCCTCTGACTCTACCGCGAACATCTTGAGAATCCCGGGTTCAAGTCTCGGGTGAGCCCTCAGTGTCTCAGGCCTGGTCAGCATCTCCCCAGAGCTTCCAACCCAGGGGCAAAGGCAAGGAGGGTCCCAGGGACACGTGCTGCCTTGGGACTCCAAGAAGCCACGGCTGGGCAGTGGTCAGGGTGTGTGGCTTTCCAGGCCTGGGCCCATCAGTAAGCCAGCCCCATCATCGCTCACCCAACCTTGCTCCTTGTGGGGCAGGGGGCCCCTGGGCCATCAAGGAGGACAGAGAAGGAAGCAGGGCACAGAGGGAGAAAAGCAGGGGAGTGGGCAGTGTAGAAGGGACAGGAAAAGAGAATTCCTGCAAGGGCCATGCTGCCGGCCCTGCGGCCCTGCAGGTCAGCGGGAAGCCAGGGCGTGCTCAGCCCTGTTGGAGCTCTGGTATCCAAGGACTGCAGTAGACTCCCAGAGGGGCTTACGGGAAGAAATTCGGGATGGGGGTGGCACCCGAGTCCCTGTGCCTCTGCAGACTCTAGTTGGTACTACTCAAAGATTTCCTAGTGTGCAGCGACCCACGTGGGAGAACCGGCCGCACCGTGCTGCGCATGTGCACGCAAGACACAGACACCGCGGAGCGCAGGGCCTGTGTGCGCAGTGGAGGAGTGGGTGGTGCTTGGTGCGGGACACTACTCAAAGGACAGCAGATCCGGGTGAGGGCCCTCATTGTCTTGGCTGGAGGTCCGTGCCCCTGGAGGGGGACTGCTGTTCCCCCAGGACTCGCCCAGGCTGATGGGGCTCAGGCTGAGTTTGAGGCCGGGGGAGGAGGCCCTTCTGTGCTCAGTCGTCTTTAGCGTGGCTTCGTCCTGGCTGTCCTTGTGGATGAGGTCGGGGACCGAGGACAGGGGCACCTCTCCGTTGGGCAGAGTCTCGCTTTCCTCTCCCATTTCCGGGGTGGCCACCTCTGGCTGTGACGTCTCTGCTGGGGTAGGCGGGGCCGTGGGAGGGGAGTCCTGGGGCTGCCCGAGTGGCAGCTCTGTCCCATACTCCAGATTGCTTAGGACAGGCTGCGAGGAAATCAGCATGTCCTGGGTGGTCTTCAGGGCCCGGGGGGTTCGCTTCCTGGTTATGGGAGGCGGAGGGTCCAGCCGAGGGAACGCTTCCTGCAGGACTGACCTGTAAGGTAGAGCACAGTGGACATTCAGGCTTTAAGGACGCCAGTCCACGCTGCGTTCTCACCTCTCTAACCCCACCTGTACTTACAACTCCCTCACTCAATGAGAGTGAGCGGTACGCCCTGGGCTCTCGTTCTTGGTTTAGCTGGTGGGTCTCAGTAACTTGTGCACAAACGGCTTTTGGCCCGTTCCAGCCTCATGCAGATCAGCACAGCGCCTTGCCTCCAGGAGGCGGGATCACTGGAGACCTGCGTCAGGGCAGAGCCGCTGCAGTAGGCCCCGTGCAGGAGGTGCAGGTGTTCCAAACAAGGCCTGGGCAGCACCTGTTGGTGCAATCCGGAAGGAGGGCAGGGCTATCTCACCCCCATCCCAGGGGCTCGGTGTGGCTGGTGGTGGAGCTGCTGCGCCTCACTTGGGGTCAGACCCAGCTCTCTGCCAAGTACTGACTGACTTCTGGCTACTCTCCCCGTCTCTGAACTCGAGTCATCTGCAAAGGGAGACATACGCTCCCTGCTAGGACTATTGTGAGGATTAGAAAAAAACAAGGCAGATACAGTGTGTAGCAGTGCTAAGGCCACTGGGCACGCAGGACGCATGAGCTGTGGCTATGGAGGTTGACTCTGGCGCTTGTGAACACGACCCAGCCTTCTGCTTCTCTTGACATGACTTTCACTTCCCAGCCTTATGCCTTTTCTCCCCTGGAGACGCTGCATGAGCCCACGGAACTGCAGGGATAGCGGGCAGGTGGGAAGGGGCTCACCTTTCATCCTCCAGCCAGGCCCTGGGTGCCGCATCAGTCCCATCAGCCAGCTGGGCCTCGGCTGTCTTGTTGATCTCCGTCACGCCCACGCTGCCGAGGCTCGAGAGCTCCTTTCTCCGCAGGAAGTCATTGACTTTGGCCCCCACGGCTTTGCCCAGGTTCTTGAGGTGCTGGCTGCTGCCTACCCAGAGTCCCGGCACGCCAGCCTCCGCAGAGCCCAGGGCGGCAGAGCTGGGGGCTGCAGGCCTGGACAAGTGGGGGAAGGAGCGGCTAGACTGGAGCTTTGGAGTGAGGGCTGTGTTCAAGTTCTCAAACATGCTGTGGTCCACTGGAACAGAGAAGGGAGAAAGGACCGGCTGAGAGCGGGGAGTGGACCTTTGTGCCATCGCCCGGCTCTTCTCACACACACCCCCAAGATTCCCTGAGGTTTTGGAATTACAAGGGGTCTTCAAAAAATCATGGGAAATGCACATTGTCATTAACCTTGCATGAATTTTCAAACATTTCGAGCACCCAATTAAACTTATTTTTTCCCCTTCCATTTCCCATGAGCTTTTGCAGTGCTCTGGTGTTCAAGAAAGACCCAGCAAACATGCTCTTGAACTGCAAAGTGGAGTTCTCTTGATGGGACCACAGGTTCTCGTTCTGCTCCACCCAGGGCAATCAGTGACTAACTGTGGCCATAAAACTAACTGATTTCTTTAAGCCCGCCTCCTTGATTCACAGCTTGACCCCTTTATTTGGGGTCACCAGGCTCTTTGAAGTAGAGAGAAAATAAGGATGGAGCAATGGAACATGACGTTGTAACACAGCCATGGGCACATGCTGGGCTCTCAGCCCTGGGGCAGCAGCTGGTGGAGAGATGGCAAGCATGAGCCTGGTGCTGGAAGTCCCGAGTGTGATTTTCCATATGGAGAATGGCCTAGCAGTTCCTCATCTCCAGGGGTAGAACCTGGGGGCAGAGGGGAGGCCAGCTTTGGTGCAGATATCTGAAGTGGTGGTTCAGAACCAGTGGACACCACCTGGCCAGTTCCTTGGTGCTGGGGCACACTGCCAGCCCACTTAATCTTTTACCACAGTCTAGCAGGTTGGGACATAGTAAGGCAAGGAACTTGGGGCCTGGGATAACAAACTGTTGTTGTCTGAGGTCAAATAGCTAGTTACTGGCAGACTTGCAACTAGCGTGCAGGTCTTCCAACCCAAAGCTCAGGGCTCCTTCCCCCACTTTGCCTTGCCTTGCATCATGGAATGGCTGCCTGAAAGGACCCTTCTCCCAGGAATCTGTCTTTGGCTTGAATAATTAACTCAAAGGACTGGGTGCAGACCCACTGGATGATAAGCATTTACAAAGCAGGGATCATGCCTCCCTCATCTTTGTGTCTTCAACAGCTAGCCTGAGTCCAGTACACTGTAGGTACTCAGTCAATACCTTTCATCAAATTGCCACAACTTGTTTCACAGATGGCAAATTGTGGAGGCCTAGAGGCCTGCTCCAAGGTTCTTTGTGGAAATGGCTGGAGCACCAGGCTCTAAGCCACGCTGTGTACACACTTGCACCTGGGCATCCTCTCCCTCCCTAGAAATTCAGCTCCCTAATCAAGGCAACCAGACCCACCCTGGGGCCTTGACACTGGGCCCAATATTTCTGTCCATACAATGGCCCCAGATATTTTGTGCATCTGGTCAACCAGGTTCCTTTTCTTATCAACACTTCTGCTAAGTGCCTGTTCTCCCTGAGCCTTTCCTAAAAGAAACTGGGTTAGGGTATACATTTTCTTCTGTTGAATTTTTGCATAAAGTAGTTTTCTTGGACTTGCACTGCTGAGTCCTGGGCCAAGGGGAGCACCCCACTTTGTTGTGGTTTCGGCAGAGGTGGTGCCTCTGTGATGTCACCTGCTTGGCTGCCCCAAGCCATGCACAGGAGAAAGCTCCATGGCAGGGTGGGTGACGTGCCAGGGAACTCTGAGTACAGCATCCCTGGGCTCCGGTGTAGTCCCAGCAGGATAACAGGAGTCCCCAGCTCACCCATAACGAGCAGGCTTTTCTCCTAAGACTGCACTTTGTCACACCATTCACTGTGTTACAATCTGCCAGCGACATCCCCCACCCTTCTCATTGTCTTTAATCACATAATCCGTAAACTAGCAGAGATGATTTGGAAATTAAGTCACTTAACTCTCCTCCCCCACTACTTCACACCATGTGAAACGCTCCAGAGAGAGACACTGGGGGATGCAAATCCTCCACCACTCCCTGGATCAATTGTTCAGGTGGTGCCTTCCTTATTGGGTTTAAAGAGAATTTTCAGAGCAGACACACTCGTTTCTGCAAGTATAAGCACCAAGAACAACAGTCAAGGTGATCTGTAAATTATGAGTCCCTAGTACTATTTTTAAAGCACACTCTTGCTAATGGATTATGCACCATTTTGTTTTTCCTGTACTGCTTGCTCTCTGCTCTTCATAGTGTAGTCTACAAAATACTCTGGATTCTTAATTTAAAGACAGCCTATTATACACTCTCGTTACACCTGCCTAAATTCTTCTGGCAAATTCACCTGTCACTCTAATAAAATAGTAAGATCCGAGGGTGCAGTAGCATCTTAAGTGCTTTTAATATTCTGCAATGCTAGCTTAGAGCTTTGGACAATAGTAGGTATTTAATAAGTGAGTTTAATTGAACCTGACTTTTGTATGAGTTCTTAAAAATTGCACCATGGGCTTGACAGTGTAGAGAGACTGCTGACAACTCCCCACACCCCCTAAAAACCACTCAAAAAATCCCTCTATGGGAGTGGTCTGCAGGAGACTCGCAATGTCAGGCCAGGAGAAAGTGCCCTTCTCCCCAAAGTGGACCTCTGGCTGCGGGCTTGCTCCATCGCCCCATCCGAGAGAGGCACAACACACTCCTTTCCTGCTGCAGCCCCGGTGAGCCGGGCACTCTGTCCCTCTTGCCTCAGGACTCGAGGCTTGGTGGTTCAGGAAGCAATGATGATGGAGGAAAGATGACGATGGGAAACAGCTGGGTGGCCCTCCCCGTGGCACCCCCCAACATGCACATACGCAAGCAGAGAGGGGGGCATCCGGGGATGTAGGTCATCCACAGGAGGGGGCGTGCCTTACCTGTCCGAGAAGGGCTCGGAAAGCAGGTGGGAGACAAATGAGAAAGACACGTTTTACGCAGAGACCAGTCACTTTGAGAGTGTCACCTCTTGCCTGGGCCACCGACACACCGAGGGGACACTATGCCAAGACCGAGGCCCTGCTACCAGCACAGAGCCACCCTAGAAAGGCCAGATCCCCATCAACCGCTCAATAACTAAACCCAAGCAGCGTTGGACTTTGAAAACTCAAAAGAGGCCCCGGGAGATTCAGCCTCCTGTGCTGCCTGCCAGCCCAGTCTTGTGAGCCCTCTCTGCGTTCAGTATCTCTGAAGTCGGCAGGGGGAGAAACGTGGAAGAGCGAGGCAGCAGAGTGGGATTCTGCATCCCGGAGTCCTGTGTGTATCGTGACTGTGTAAATCACTGGGCTGTACTGACAAGATGTCAACGATGTGGAAACCCATGAGGCTGAGAGGCTTGCTCAGTGACGTCACACTGGCAGAGTTAGGTGGTGGTGGGGGGAGTCAGAAGTACGCTGACTCCCACGCTCATCATCTTTCTCTACACCACAAGGGTCCAAATGAAACTCCCAACACCCATCATGTCACCAAAGGGCGCGGCTTTAAGTAACACCCCAACGCAGTCTAAAGCTCCAAATCGGACTCTGGGGCAGGAACCGGACTAGGAAGTCTCCCACTGTCTGCCGAATAGGAAAGCACCAGGAATGAGAGAACTCTGGGCTGCTCGGGCAGAAGCTGAAGCACCGCACTCACACACGCGCCACACCACTGCAAGAGGAGCCTGTGGCTGTATCTGTCGCAGCCAGCACAAGATACCCACCACGGAGACCTGACATACCATCGTGTATCTGGGTGGCCAGTTGTGACAGTCTGGAACGGGACACTGCCAGTCAAGTTCAAAGTGCCCACCTCCTCACTGACCCTCATTGCACATCACACCTGGGGGTTAGCCTTGCTTTCTGTAGAGAGGGACTTGGCACCTTGGAGTCAACAGTCTTTAGCAGCAATCTTTCTACAAGCCAAATGGTCTAGAGGAAGCCACCAACTCTGGTTTAGTCCCTTGCTGAAAAGAAACCAAGCCGTAGAAAACAAGATCTGGTCCCTACTCATAGGAAATACACATTGAAGTATTTCGGCATGAAAAAAGACATAGTGTTTGGGGGCCAGGGCTATGGCATAGCAGGTAAAGCTGCCGCCTGCAGTACTGATATCCCATATGGTGCCAGTTCGAGTCTTGGCTGCTCGACTTCTGATCCAGCTCTTTGCTATGCCTGGAAAAGCAGTGGAAGATGGCCCAAGTCCTTGGGCCCCTGTGCCCACATGGGAGACTTGGAAGAAGCTCCTATCTCTTGGCTTCAGATTGGCCCAGCTCTGGCCATTGCGGCCATCTGGGGAGTAAACCAGCAGATGGAAGACCTCTCTCTGCCTCTGGTTCTCTATAACTCTGCCTTTCAGATAAATAAATACATCTTAAAAAAAAAAGAGCCAATGTCATGGCAATAGCTTAAAAAAAAAGTCTAATCAGTCCAACAAAACACTTAAGCACACACACATGTGGCAGAGAGTAGGGAAGAAGGAGAATTGATCAAGCAATTGAGGTAAAATGTTAGCAAGAAGACAATCTGGGTGCAGAGTATATGGATGCTCTTTGTATTGATTTATTTTTGCATTATGAATTTGAAAGTATTTCCAAAGAAAATGTACCCTAAACCAAAAAGCTGAAACTAAAACAAAAAATATTCAGTAGCAGAGGCTGGGCAGGTAGAGGAGAAAAAAGGGGAAAAGGTCACTCAGAAAGGACAGGGGTTCCCAGGGCTGGACGTGGGGGCTGCACAGAAAAGTGGTAACAATTTAGAAGGGAGCTGGGGGACAAACAGCCAGCATCACCATCCTATTCCTACTGTCTCCTTCCCTCTCTGGGTGTTCTCAGGTCAGGCCACTGAGGGATGACAAGCCAACAAGGCTGCTATGTTAATCTTGCACCAACAATCCATCGCGCACAGGGCAGACCCCACTGATGAGCGGAGTCATGGGACTTTGTGATGTCAACCGCATTCGGAATGTTTGATTGTCCCGACAACCCGGCCAGGCCCTAGGGAGCAGGTGTGTGATCTCCAGACCCTGCAGTGGTCAGAAATGGAGAACTTCTCACTTCTCAGCATCTCTGGCCCTCGAATCTCTTCCTCCGCCCTGAGCACTTTTCCTAACATTACGTCGTCACGTGCCACCAGCTTGCCAGGTACACTCCGGTGTCACTAGGACCACAAAGATTGGGGTGGGTTTTTTTATTTTTTGAAGTTCTTCCTTGAGTACTCGATCAGGTCATGGTACAAGACCACGATTTAGTGAGGAAGTGAAATTACATGTGGGGATAAAACTGTCATTCAGAATGCTACATTCATGGTTAATTCCTGGCAAGGAAAGAATAAGGGAAACTTGTCATCAAGACTGTTCCCCTACAGCCTGCATGGCATCTCAAGGCCCGCCTACAGAAAGTGTAGGTACCGTTACTTTTTGAAAAAAAAAAAAATTGTATCTGAGCAGCAGAGAGATAGAGACAGACTTCTCCCATCTGTTGGTTCACTCCCCAGACAACAGGGAGACGTGGGCTAGCTGGAGGTCTTCCATGTGTGTAGGAGGAACCCAATTCCTTGAGCTATCACTGCTGCCTCCCAGGGTCTGCACTAGGAGGAAGTGGGAGTCTAAAGCCAGAGCCAGGCATTCTGATGTGGGCTGCAGGTGTCCCAATGGCTAGGCTAAACAATTACTCCCTTGGGTCTTGAAAAGCTGGAGAAGAATCAGACTTCACAAACTATCATTAGGAGCCCGAGCAGCAGGGAAACTGATGCGTACACTGTGGAGTAAAGAGGGACATGGTGAGCGTTTGCTGTTCCAGGTTTCAACACCTACCTGGAAACCTGTTAGATTTGCAGAAGCTCACAGAATCAGAATCTGCATCATTAACAAAATCCCTAGGTAATGTCCAGGTACATGAGAACTTGCACGGTTCAGTGGAGTTCTCAGGGGCATCTATCTGCCTGTAGAGACGACATGGATACATCCTTCCTGCAGATTAAGCACAGCAACCGCTCTGAGATTTGAGGCAGGTCTGCTTTGTATCCAGTGCCAGCTGCTGCTCCAGGGGGTGCCAGGCAGTAAGGCCCCCATGACCCTTCTCTGCCTATGGGTCTGTGATGTTTCAAGGAGATAATTAGGCTTCTCATCCTAAGAGGGACCACACACCACTGCTGTGCAGCCCATGAGCGCACGGACTTGCAATCAGAGTGAAGTCCCCCATGCGAGGAGCTTAGCTTGCCAGAGGGCCAGGAAAGGGGCAGGCGGGGTGGACAGGACTCATCTGGGCCACATCTTAAGTCCCCCTTTCCTGAGGCTCCCTCTTTGGTCTGACTCAAACCACCCCAGTTGGAGTTCCCCAGGGAGTCACCCAGAGTGGCTCGGCCTAGCTGGGATCAAGAGGTCACCGCTTTGCTTCAGCTTTGAGATGCCTTGAAGGGTAGAGGTTGAGCCTCCAGGTGTGTTCGGGGGTCTCCCATCTTTGCTCAGCTCACCAGAATGTCTCTCCTCTAATCCAGACATAATAAGGACAGCGGCACCCACAGAGGCATCCAGCCCAGCTCAGACCCTACCCACCCAGTACTCAAGCAGCTCTTTCCGGCATGGGGTGCATAACACAGTGCTCTCACCAGGTGAGGCCTTCCCCAACTCTGCGTGGGGACCTGACAACCAGGGGCCGATTTCCTAAGGGAAGGGCTCTGCAAGCTGGTTCACCACCTGCTGCCTGCCTTATCACCTGCAGGCCCCAACCTGTTCCTCCTGCCTGGAGTAAAGACCTATAGGCCTCTCCCATCTCTTAAGATGGTATGGGGGAGCAGTGTCTGTCTAAGGGGGCTGTAGAGGAGGGATCAAGATGAGCTGGAGGTTGGGAGAAGTGGACACAACCACTGGTAGCAAAACAAACAAACAGAAAACCCACAGAAATCATTGGAGGCCGGAGGCTTGACTGTCTGTTGGGCCACTTGTCTAAGAGGACAAGGTACCTCCAGGAAGGGAAGGACCTGGAACGTAATAAGGCTTAGGGATTAGAAGGAGCCTCTCCTGTCCAGATATGCAATGCATTTGTACCAGTGGAGACAGAAAGCAAGAATGAGTGTCTTAGGCTGTTCCTCCCACCTTACCTGCCACCTTGCTCTTAGAATCATGATGCAGGTAGGATGGAGGACACTCAAGGTCATACCTGGCTACCTGCCTTCATGCCTTTCTGTGCACCCCATGGCCTCCAGCCATCCTGACCTCACTGCTCCCTGCCTGCGGCCACAGGTTCAGAAAAGCCCTTTTCTTTGCAGATTGCAGCTTGGGGGATTCCCAGAATGGGGAGCAGCTAAGGCGGAACTGCACCATCTACCGACCCTGGTTCTCCCCTTACAGTTACTTCGTATGCACCGACAAAGAGAGCCACTTGGAGGCCTACAGCTTCCCAGAGGTGCAGCGGGACGAAGGCAGGGGGGACAACTGCCTTCCCGAGGACATGGCTGAGAGCACCTGCTCGTCCTCTTCCTCCCCGGAGAACACATGTCCTCGAGATACCACCAGGAAAGCCAGGCCTGGCGTGGACTCCCTGGACTACATCACGTCCCAGGACATCCTGATGGCCTGCAAGTGGCACCCGGCCCAGCAGAACGGCTACAAGTGTGCGGCCTGCTGCCGCATGTACCCAACCCTGCACTCCCTCAAGAGCCACATCAAGGTGGGTTTCAAGGAGGGCTTCAGCTGCAGGGTGTACTACCGCAAACTCAAGACCCTCTTGGGCAAGGAGCAGAAGGCCCGGCCAGGGGACAGGCTTTCCTCCGGCAGCTGCCAGGCCTTCAAATAGTCCCACTGGACACCTCAGGTGAACGGCGGATGCAGCCTAGTTATGTCTCTAGAGAGATGCCAATAAATCAAAGTTAGTCAATCTTCTGTTGAGGTGAGGTCACTTTGCACCACCTGCTGTCCTTTCCAGTGCCCAGTCTCTATCTCCTTTGGCTAATGGTTGCCTAGCAACACCAGGCCCAACTCCCTGCCTCCCTCCTTCCCTCCTTTCTTGAAGCAAACACAATACCCAAAGTTTGGGGATATCCTCCAACACAGTGGCTCTCGAAGTGTTGCTAGCCCAGGCTAGTGTTTCCTGGGAATCGGCGAGAAGTGAAATTCTCAGGCCCCACTGGAACGCTGAGGGTGGGGCAGATCCACCCGCGACCTGATCTGCCCCCCAGGTTTCTTAGACACAGCCCGAATGTGAGAGCCACTGCTCCAAGCTCCTGGCCTTCTGGTCACGGATTCTTGTGTGATCAGCTCTTGCCCCTCCCTGGGGAACAGGGGTTGACGGCCCCTCCCAAGTGCCTGGGGAAGGAACCTGTGTAGTCTGAAAGGCATCTCAGATGGTTGATCTTCTTAGTGGT
Organism: Oryctolagus cuniculus; assembly: GCF_964237555.1. Classification (NCBI taxonomy): domain Eukaryota; kingdom Metazoa; phylum Chordata; class Mammalia; order Lagomorpha; family Leporidae; genus Oryctolagus; species Oryctolagus cuniculus. Next base: position 36,364,510 of record NC_091438.1, read on the forward strand.
GGGGGCGGGGAGCAGAGAGGGTGACAGGCCCCAGAGCATGGGATACAAAGGCGGCAGTGGGGGGGGGCACTCCCTACCACATCCCCCACAACTACACTTAGAGGAGCAGGACAAAACTGTTTTGACCGCAAGGCCAGCTTTGCATGGCTGCTTTGAGTCATGTCACTCTGCTGCCTGCTACCAAGTACACGCTCAGCAGCCAGCCTCGATCCTTACTCCCCTTCCTAGTGAAACCTGTGGCCTGTCAGACCCGGAAAGATGGGTGGGCAGCAGAGGTACACTGTGGACATGTGTTCCCACTGGGCCACTTAACAAAGGAAAGATGAACACTCACCAGTGGGGCTTGGAGGCCTTCCTCAACTCCTGTTCCCCTGCCTCGTGACTCAGTGGGCCCTGTCACTACAGTGGGCTATCTCGTTTCAGAGATGTAGGCACCAGACCTCCCTTAGTCTCTGGCCAACAGGTGGGCCGGATGCATACGTACTCATCCTGGAACCTTACCTCGTGGTTTAGCAGAGCTGCCTCTGCTTGTCACTGTGCTGCTGCCGTTTCATTTACGGTTCTTTTATTGACCCACAGTGCAAGAGAGGGGCTGGGCTCACATCTCCATCACTTCGTATGTCCTGAGATCACTCCCAGCTCTGCTCCACTCCCCGTGCCATGACACCCAGCCGGGGTCCAGGAATCTATGCGACTGCTAGGCTTCAGCTGGCACATACTGGTCACAGCCCACCTTCTCTCTGCAGCCCTGACATCCTTCTTAGGATCCTGTTTCCTACAGGAGCAGGTGCATGACTCAGGGCAGGTCCTTCAGTCCCCAGCCAGTCTGAGCTACTCTTTATCTGAATGGAAAAGCCACCTGAGGCCTGGAAGGCTTTTCCTTACACATGTGGCTCTGTGTGTGTGGCCCCTTAATGGGGCTCTTGAGTCAGTATAAGAAGGGGCACACATTGAGGGCTGGGGTCTCACCATTGTCTGGGAGAACCTGGAAAGGAATCCACTCCTAATCTCGACTCCCATCCTTGGCCAACCCCATTCTCTTCTTCCAGGGCAAGTGTATCCATGGAAGGCATCAGGAGAGGAAAGGCAGTGAGCCAACAGCCAGGGGCGGAGCCCAGGGGCCAGAGCACCTGCTTGTGCTGCCCTGCAGGTGCTGTGTCTTTCTGAAGACAAGGGGCTTTCTGTGTCTCACTTCATGCAGTGTCGCTGTCTCAGAAATAGGCACCCAGCACATGACTGCCCTGGCCAGCACAGGTGCAGGTAGCAGAAAGCTAAGACATAGACTCTGCTGTACCTGGGGCCACCACCGGGCACCTTCTGCTGGGTGCTTTTAAAATGCAATCTCATCTACTCTCCGTAAAAGCTTTCTGTGGTATACACTCTCCCCATTTTATAGACGAGAAAATAAAGCTCAGTTGGGCTTGTAAGTAAAGTTCAGAGGGACCTAGGCTAGGGACCCTCTCGACATTCTCTCTGGCCTGGGCCTGACAAAGCGCCAAGCCTTAAAAACAGCAAAAACAAAAATTCCACCAAGGGATCTGGCAGCCTTAAAATAAAGTCTGTTCTGGGAGTCCTTTGACACCTCCCTTCGTTAGCGCTCCCTCATCACCCGCCCTCCCATTCCTTCATTTCCACCTCTGGCAGGGAAGCCACACGCCTGAAGCAGGACTTCCCTGCTCAGCTGTGTTGCAATGATACTGTCCAGGCAGATGTGTGTGTATTGGGGGGGAGGTGTTTGTTTGCCCCCGGTAAGGGACATTTCTTGAATGCGCCCATTCAGACTTCCTACCATGTATTTCAGACAGTCTAAGATTGAGTAAGATTGTACGATCCTGATGATCTCAGGTACACTGAACATGCGCGTGGTGCACTTTTTTCAAGCACTCACCTTGCTCTGCCTGCATTACTAACGATGCTTAGAGTTTGCAAAGACCTGGGATCGGGAGAGTCTGCAAGAATGGGCACAGACCAGGGCTTCCCAACCTCAGCACTACTGACACTTCTGGCTGGATAACTTCTTGTTGTGGGAGGACATCTAGCCGTAACCCTGACTTCTTCTCCTACCCGCCTGTGGCATTGCTCCCCTGCCTGGGACAACCTCAAATGCCTCCAGGCATCGTCAAAGTCCCCTGGAAGCAACCTCATGCCCCGTGAAGACCTCGCAGAATCTGCTCCTGCGCAAGGCTGGTCTATATAACTGCAACTTCAGGCACCACCTTCCTCGCCTCCTTCAGGGAACATGCAAACTCTTCCTAAGCCCCACAGCCTCGGGAACCACGTCACAGAGCTGGTGCCACCTGGCCTGGGAAGTGGGTGGAAAGTGAGGGATAGCGGAGCAGCAGGTGGAACAGAAGCAGCAAGAAAAGACAATGGAAAAGCTTTGAGAAATACGAAAGGTTTATTTAGCAAAAGCCACTAGACTAGTGACAACATCCAGGGATTAAGTGCACTTACATTAACAGAATCTTTTCCCAGAGAGTTGCTCCGACAGAGTTAATGACACAACAGTTTTAGGAAGTTGAGGGCTAGGGAGGTAAGGGGGTAGGAAGAAGCAGTCAAGCAAAGAGTAAATAAAAGGAATACAACTCCTAAACAGGATCAGTTGAGAGAAGTGAGGCTAGGAAGAGGCTTTACAGATAGCACTGATACAAGCGGGACTAGGAGGAACCTCATTTTCAATCCCAACAGGTGGTCCTTCTCATGCGGAGAGAGTCTTTCCCGGCTCCACAACTGTGAGAGCCTCGCACTGTACCTGGGGCAGCCACCAGTAAGGTGGGGACCCCGCTGTCCACTTGTCCTCCATATAGGGCAGAGTAGAGGATGAAAAAGAAGGAGGCAGAGTTGAGTTAGCAGAGCCAGAAGCAAGGAGGGAGGACAGGGTGCCATCGCTGGGGAACCAGGTCTGCAAAGTTCCCTTCCCTGCCAAGTTGACCCTTGAGGGAAGGCTGGAGGGTTTGGGGGCTGGTGACCTTTGAAGGCCCCTGGATCCGATCTTGGTTTCCCATCCCCACTCGCTGAGTGTGCGCTGATGTGAGTCACACTAAGGAGGCTGCCAACACACGAGTGAGTGCTCCAGGGCAGGCCTGAGTCGGGAAAAGGTAGGTGAGGCAGGCCAAGGCCACCATGGAACACCCGGAAGGCAGAAAAGTCTGGATGGTGGCCCAAGTCAGTGTCACACATAACTGGTCTCTCCAGTATTTTAACCTCTCTTCTGTTTCTTCATCCTCGCCTTGGCAAGCTTTTCAAGACCATTTTAGGAATTACCTGCCCCACCCACTACACCGCCGCCTGCCATCCACATTCCAGGCACCTCATCCTGCAGCCTCTGGCTTTATCTCCTCAGCTCCTGCTTGGTCGCTCAAAATCCTAGTGGTCTACAAGGTCCCAGACTCAAGGAATCCCAGGTTGGAATTTCCCAAGCTGGCCAGGTGTAGCCAAACTGGATCCCTGGCCGTTGCTCCTTCAGTTTCACAGATCTCCCGTTCCTGGTTCTTCCTTCCCTATGCATCTGGACCTACTTCCAATGGTTCATGAGAAAATACAGCCAACAGAGCCACACCGCTCCAACTAAATGCTGTTAGGAAAAGGACCCCAAATCTATTGCTGATTCTGATCCCCTGGATGTCCCACTTCTCTTCTCTCCAGTCACTTCTCACAAGCCCACACACATACCTACCTTTTCTCACGTGTGTACACACACACACACACACTCACAACCACCCCATCCTACTTCCGTGCACCACATAGGGCTAACATACAGCTGCCTGTATTCCCTTGAATTTGGACTTTCTGGTCTAGAAGAAATCCAACTGAAGCTATAAGAAAGGGGCTACACTCTCATTCATGTAGGCTCTAAAGCAAAGGTAGGGCTGCAGAGCTCCACTCTGGGGCAACCAGAACCTTGCTGATCCCGCTCTGGAATCAGCGCATCCCGGGTCTGTAGCAGGTGGTCCAGGATCAAGACTCACTTCCCCAAACATAAGGCTCTAGCGTCGGTCTCAGCTCTCTCCCCAGGCATTTGCAAATCCGGTAGCAGCCACTTCCAGTCTTACAGGAGCAAAAGAAACTTTCCCTTGCAGCTCCAGCCAGCCTGCTCGCGAGGGCTGATCCCCCCCGCAAGGCCTGGATGGAAAACGATAAAAGAATTGCACGTGGCACTTTTTACAGGTGTGCTCGAGGCACGCACCCACAGAGAGACGGGCTGGGCTGGCTGTGGTCCCTGACGTAAGCGGCAGTGATTCTGAAGAGCACACGCGAGTCTCAGCTGTCAGCCTGCATCCGTGCATTGTTTTTGCTTTCGCTTTCTTGCAATACAAGCTGCCCGGTGCCACCCAGTGGAGAGGCTAGGCTGAGAGGTAAGGCTAGGGGGCCCTGTGTCCGAGGTGGTTGCCGAGGCAGAGTACTACAAGGGCTTCAGCTGGCACAGCCCCGAGGCAGGACACAGGGTGTGGGGATGACAAGGGCACTTCCCGGCCTCTGTACTGAGGAACCGGGCTCCGGGCAGGGCTTCCTGCCTGAAGATCCAGACCTCAGTGACTTGTGGCAGCCAGCCGGCTGTCCTCCCTCTGAAGCAACGCCCCACATTCAGCTGCAGGAAAGGTTGGATCCGTCCTCTAAGAGCCCATCCACTGGGACACATCCTGATTCCACGGTCACGCCAAAAGCAGTGGCCTGGCTTTTGCAGCCCGGGTCATTGGCCCTCCACGGTCTGAGCGAGGGCTGGAGAAGGCCTTCCTCCCAGAAAGGTTAGGCGACCCAGAACATCCTGATGTCCAGAACCGAAGTACCTGAGAAGGGACTGATGGCTTCCCTTCCAGTGGGGACCACGGAGATGGGGAGAGGTAGGGGCCACTGAGCATCACACGACAGAACAGAGCAGCCTTATAACGCAGCAGCGAGGTGGGGCAGCTCTTCCCGCATCCCGGTGGTCCGAGGAAGCGCCCCATCCAAAGCCATGGGCTTGGGCAGGCATGCCCCCCTCTCCCCTTTTAGTCCCAAGTGGAAGAGAGGAGATGATTTCCCCGCTCTGGGAAGCCGATGTCTTCCCCAGTTTGCCCGCTATAGAGCAAAACCCCAAAGCCTTTCCTGGGCCCTAACACTCTTCCGGGCAGGGCACATCGACTGGCCACCCCCTCCTACCCCGGCAGCAGCGAGCCCCGGGCCCTGCCCAGCAAGGCCGCCGCCTCCTCCGCCGGCTCGGCGCCCGCCTCCTACACGGCGATCTCATCGTCCAGGCTGTCGCCCAGCTCCTGCCGAGGCAGGACGTTCAGCAGGCGCGGCAGCTCTTCCTGGGACCACGAGTCGCGCTCCTCGCTGTCGTCCGTGGTGGACTCGTATTCCGAGGCGATGCCCGACTCGCGGAACTGGAGGAGCTCCAGGCCGCCCAGCAGCGGCTGCCCGTGCGCCGGTGGCGGGAGGAAGCGGAAGCACTCGAGCTTCACCAAGCAGTCGCGCCTACCTAGGGGGCTGCCCGTCGGCGGCGCCAAGTCGGCCAGGCCCGCGCCCGGAGGCGGCGAGTGCAGGTCCTCGGGCTTAGGGGTCGTGGGGTCGCAGAGCACAGGCAGGGCCCCGGAGCGGAAGGTGATCTCCAGCAAGCTGTCCTGGGAGCCCACTGGCGGGAGACAAGAGGCGGAGAGGACGCTGTCAGGCATGGCTGTGGGTTTGGGAAGCCCCCTTCCGACGGCCCCGCCCTGCAAGGGTCCTTCCCTCGCAAGGGGCTGGTTGCTTGCCTATAGCCCGGGCAAGCTTCCCTGCTTCCCCCTTCCTCCCTACCCGCCACAGCACCAGACACACCTGGCTGGAGGGCGTGAGAACCACGTGCTGATTTAGGGAAGGCACTGGATGCCCCTGAGCAGGCTTTTGTGGTAGGAAAGGGTTCTAACAGTGAGAGGCATATTAAAGGCACGGGGTTCCCTGAGTGTAGTCTTGTGCATCAGCATTCATGGGGACCATGCAGGATCTCAACAAGGTCTGGAAAATCCAGAGGCCCAAGCGATTCCCAGCCCATACTTTTGGGTCACCCTTTAAGCACAAGACCCCTCAGCCCTGCCCCAGACCTACATACAGATGCGAGAATCTCTGTGGGTTGGATTTGCTAAGACACATTTTTAAAATGTTCATGGGATAGTTTGGGGGCAACTTCTGGTATAACAGGAAAAGCAATTTTGCAGTTGGGTGTAGGTTGGCATCTGGGCTCCATCCCTTGCTAGACCTGTAACCTTGAGCTGGTGACTTAACCTCTCTGAATCTCTAGAATGAACACAACATCATCTGCTGTGCCAGGGATTAAAGGAGTTCAGACACAAACAAAGAAATCCCATCATGGCTTCTGTCACAATAGGTGATCAGTGGCTGTGTGGTTGATGCGCAGCCATGCACTACACACTCTGAGTGTGCCCACAACCCATAGGTCAGCTCTGGAAGAAGGTGTGTGGATGTGCACTGGGTGTTCCGCTGCCTCCCAGCCCCTCCTGGAGCTGGTGTGGGGGGGAAGGCAGCATCTCAGGCCCGGAACCACACAGCCTCTGCCACTGCCCAGCAGAGCGGCTGGCCTGCTTACTCTGCTGTCATAACCACACACTGCATGTACTGTTACTGGCTTTTCTGTGAAACAGGGCTGTGGGATAGACAAGAGGTCTTCAAAAAGTTCACAGAAGACAGATGAAAAGAAAGGTTTATATTGGTGTAAACATTTTTATAAGGCACTTTCCATGAATTTTTTTTGAAGACCTCTCATATAGCATAAGGAGTCAACTATGAAACAGTTTGAGGTCCCCCACACAGAGAACATGACAGACACCATGTTTGGGATTGAAAAAGCCCTTTGAGAAACAACTGCCTTAGGCTGCAGGGTGCCTGAGCCCCCATCACGTCCAGACTGGATAAGCAGCAGGCAGTGTCTCCCGGGGACATCCTAGCTCAAGTCTGGGCACTGGCTGAGAAGGCAGCCATGGTCTCCTCTAATGCATGCAGTATACAAACAGGACCAATAAAGCTGCCTCTGTTTCCTGCTGGAATGCAAGGGCAAGGCCAGGGTCCCACGAAGCACCGCAGGGAGGCGGGGCTGGGCAGGGCAGGGCACGGGCTTACTGGTGTTCTGTCCTGACAGCTTCAGCTCCAGCTCCTGCACCTGCTTCACCAGCAGGGAGATGTGTTGCAGCATGTCCTTGTTCTGCAGCAGGAGCTGGTGCACGCGGGCCTGGGCCTCCAGCCGTGCCGCCGCCTCAGCAGCCAACTGGTCCTTCAGCAGGTGAACCTGTGGGCAGGAGGAGGCAGAAGAGGCAGAGGACAGGACGGAGAGAAGAGAGGGGTGTGAATGCAAATGAGTCACTGGTGGAACGCAGGGGCCAGGGATGCCCTCCACATCCAATTCCAAAGGAAGAAGCCCTTGTGGGCAGAATGGACATCTTGGGCTTGTAATTTGGGAGGAGGAGGAACCAAAAGAAGCTGGGTCACTGGCCCTGTGGATGTCCCTGTAGGTCCCAAGGGGAGGCCAGGATGTGTCACTCAGGGGTCCCACACCAAGGGCGAAAGGCAGGAAAGCGCCATCCTGCTCCCGAGTCCCCTACCCCCTACCCCCCGTCCCTGCTGCCAGAACTCCTCCAGCACCTGCCAGAGCACTGCCGGGCTGACAGAGGTGCCCTTTCTTCATTCTGTCTTTTGAAAAACGCAAACAGGAGTGGTTGTATTGACTTGCTAGTTAGGAACAGTGTCACAACAAACTCTCGTATAATCCTTCCTCCCCCTTCCCGTGCCCATACTGAGAAGTCAGAAGCAGCAGCACACTTGACATTTCTAAAGGAGAGGGGGTGGCTGTAATGAAATTTGTCATTTTATGTCTCTGGATGTCAGCTCCCTCCCACCCCCGAGTCGTCTGCTCCCTTTCTATTTCCTGCGGCGGGCACCTAGGACCCTGATGCACACCTGATAGGGGTCAAATGCTTGCTGACCGACTTGTAACTGGGGCTCCCTCAGAAGGGCTGAGGTGAACAGGTGCAGCACCTCATCAACCCACACCCCGAGAGAGCAGCTGGCCTCTGCCCACTCACCCTGCCCTTGGTGTGTATCTTTGTGTGGAAGTACAAATTCTCTGGGAGAGGACGCAGGGGCAGTTACATTAGGACTCTGGCCGGAAGAGATGGAGTCTCAAGGCCACTAGCGATGTTGACACATACGTGGGTGTGGTGCTAAAATGCAGACAGAGGAGTCTCCAGGGAGAGGCCCAGAAGGCCCCTGAAGAAAGGGAAGTCATGCAGGGGGCAGCTGACGGAAAGAGGGCTTTCTGCAGGCAAAAAAGATGGTGTGGACAAAGACATGGAGTCAGGTTGATGGGGCGGGGCAGCAAAGGTGGGGCACGGATTGAGGAGAAAGAAGGGCAGTTGGAGGCGTGAGCCGATTCTCCTGTTCAGAAAACAAACGCTCTAGATTTCTGAAAAGTAGCTTTTCGCCCACGGAGATCCACATGTTGTTGAGGACAGAAAGACCATATGCACCCCCCAGTCTGGCCCAGTCAGACCAAGGGACCCGCCAGCCCAGGGTGTGCCCCTCTCGGGGGCCAGCACGTGGAATGACACTCCTGGGTCCCGTGTTTGCTTCCCTCTCTGCCCACATTTGAGGACCTGACCTTGCAGTTGGCTCTGCTTCTACCACTAATGAGATTAGCTGCCACTTTCCATTAGTGGCTCCCCAGGGTTGGATCCATCCTGCCCCCAGGGGAACGGCGCCTGAAATAAGCAAAGTGCATCTGTCCTCCATAAAGCACGGCCAGGGCGGAACTGATCCCGCCGTGCCGCGGTGGCCTCCTCCCCTACTGCCTCTCACACAGGTCTTCATGGAAAATGCAGATGACAGAAACACTGTGCGTAGATTTTAAAAATCTTTTGCGTTAAAATAAGCATCTTTTAATTCCACTTTTCCATGAAGTGTTTAAAGTCCTCTCATATAAACTGTCTGGAGAGGGGGGTGAGAACGGGGACAGAAACGTCAAAAAATGTCACCGGATATTAGCTAGTGGGTGGCTTCGAAGGATTTATTTTCTTTGGAGACTAAGACATGGAGAAATTCCACCTGAGACTCCCACAATTCTGCAGTTCTGTGGTCCTGAGAATCAAGTGCAGTTGTGGCGGGAGTTCCCCAAAGTGCCCCCAGAAGAAGGGCTAAGGTAACCTTCTACCTGCAGGTAGAAGTGATACTAAGAGTATCACTGAAAGGAGTCTACTGAGCAGGTAGAATTGTTAATTAGACACTTTGTATTTTCTTTGGAGCCAAACAGAAGTGCCAGCAGAATTACGCAACAAAGTGTTCCAGTGGCTGTGGCAGAGAAGGCAAAGAATTCAGCACACTGCTAACTGGCATCCAGGGAAGGCTCTGCACACTCGCTCCAGCTCAGATGCCTGCCTCCCCACATGAGTATCCCAAGAGACTAGGGCATCTGAAAGCACCAGACCAGGAGCTGGAATGCTGGTCTCTGTTGGTTACTCCCTAGGCAACTACAGGTAACTCATTCGTCTGTACCTGCCAACTGACAGGGCTGGCAAGGGGCTCAGATGATTGATGATTCCACAGACAGGTGGACAGTGGTCAGTATTAGGGGCCATTTGCCAAAGGCACACTGGGGGAAAAATACCCCAGTTTTCCATTGCTAAGTTTGGGAATTAGGATTGAAGACAAAAGCAGCAGCCAGGAGGGAAAAAGGTCAGAAGCTTGTGTTGCAGGCATGCAAGTTCTCCAAGTGAAATACCCTCACTATCATAAAAGACGACCCTTGAATCAAATGCTGCTGTTGCAGATCCAGTGGCCTAAGTGTTGTGAGGAACACCCCTGGTATCAGGTTAAATAAGAATTTTATCTCTGCAAATGCAGAGGTATACCACTGCAAGTGTTTTCAAATCCTGTGAATGTGAAAGCCCACACGGCTGCCGCTGCCCCAAGCTAGCACGAATGCGCCTTCCCTTCTGCTTCTGCAGCTGTCAAAAGTGACACCAGGTGTTAAGGCTCACAACTGCACAACGAGACATGCGCTGCTGCAGGAGAACTCGAACCAGGCCAGATTGCAATGAAACGGCCTGGACTTCTTTTAACTTTGAGGCAAAGTGTTTTGTCTATGTAGACTTGGACCTGAAGCATTGAATCAAGGCAGTGTGACTTCCAGCCTGGTTTGAGCAGCATGGCACAGGTCTCTGTGCCTTGTTCTTTGTTCATACAATGGGAGCCGACAGCACCACCTTCTCCCCGGCAGATGGGATGTTTGTGTGTAGCATACTTTCCTTTCAAAGAATTAAACACTTTTTATAAAGGAAGCATATATTAATTTCTGGAAAGGAAGACGTTAGTTTCTTTTGTCCAGAGCTGTGCTATCTTTGGTAATAACTGTTATGGTCATAGACTAAGTCATTGTCGTGGCACAAGGGCCATGGTTAGAGTGCTAGCACTCAGATGCCTGGCTCTGTGTCCTGACCACAGCACCACAGCATAAGGTCAACACCGTCTCCAGCACTATGCCGCTTCCCAACACACCAACACCCACCTTCAGCCCACCCAGCGATACCAGACCATTGACCCACGGGCTCTCCAGCCTACTTGCCTGGACTCCAGCTCCTCCATCAGAAGTAGGGGCAGGGCCAGGCTGAAGTTAGGGAGCAGCAGGCACATGGAAATGGCAGTGGAGAGAACCAGAGCAATTTGCCCCCCACCACACACGGGACACACAAGCAGAGGCAGGTGGCGCTGTCTCAGCATGCATGTGGCAGGGCCTTGGGCAGTGCAGGCCAGGGTGCTGGGCACAGGGAGGAGCCATGAGAACGGATGCCAAACTCAAGGCCTGGGGTGGGAATGCAGAGCGTTTTTAGTGCCGTTCCTCTAACTATAGCACACACGATTGCGAAGCATAAATAACCAATTACTTGCTCCTGAACAAGTGGATGTGACAGCAGGTAGGGAGAAGACTTTAAATAGCAATCCTGGGCTGCACTAACATTTTCCCCACCAACGAGGCCAGCAATTGGCAAACTGTGAAGGGATCTGGCCTACTCAGCTGTTGCCAGTCAGTCACAGTGCCCAGATCAATTCTGGAGCTACACAGGCCTTGGCCATGCAGGTGCCAGATACATCCCTGCTTGGATGTAAGGTTTGGCTACACCCTTGTTCACATCCTTGAGTCTTGGGTCCATCTAAAAGCAGGAAGCTAGTGTAGCCAGGCAAGCCTCATGCTGGGTCAGGAGAGTGGGCAGAGGGACTTGGGTATCCATTATTTACACACTGCGGTCTACCCTGGAGGTACTTAAGAACTGGGGGAACGTCACCTTCCAGGTACTTGGAAGGACAGGGCAGGCCCTTTCTAGACTCATCTGGGGTGAGGCTGGAAGAACCTGTGAGGATCTGGACCAGTTCAGAACACAGTGAAGGAGACAAAGCCTGGTCCCAGTGGCAACAGGAGAACCAGATGAGCTTGTGAGAGGAAATGAGGGAGGAATGACATAAATAACGCAACAAGTGACTCCAAGAGGATGCCTGTCAGCAAGAAGATATGTCTTCATGTTGAGATTTTTATCCAGGAGCAATATAAGAGGACTTGGATGCTCACCGAGAAAAGGCAAACGTGTTCCCACCTGACATGCTTGAGATCACAGTTTTACTCATTAGAATTCTGGAGATTGCTGGTATTTTAATGCAGAAAGACAGGAATCTCGCAGTTTGGTAGCAATGGCATATGACAGAACAAGTTAAAGCTGACCTCGTGCTAGAAGCTGAGGTCAGCCCTACCTGTGCAGAGAAACCAAGCCTGCTCTATTTGGTCTATCTCAGATGTTCCAAAGACACCAAGCAGACCAGTCCATCAGTGCATCTTACACGACTGCTCTTATCCAAGGATACAGACACCAGTAGAAAGCCCTTGTATCAAATGTTATGAAGAGAGTGGAGGAACCGGGGATGATAACACAGAGAAACCTCCAACTGAAGGCTGCTTTTAGGACTGAACCCTTCTGCAAGATCAGGGAGCCCAAAGTAAACTAAGAACAACAATGCCTCTGGCTGCATTCCTGGGCAGCAAAAAAGCAAGTTGCAAAGAGAAGGAAGGTGGGCAGAGACTGACTAAAGAGGATGACAGAGAGGGGTAGAAAAATATGTTCAAGGAGCTATCAGATGACCCCAAGGTCCTAACTGATGACCCTTGAAGCTCTTACTCCACTCAGAGTGATCCCACCACAGGGAGGCACCGCAGCGGCCTCTCTTCCAGCCGTGCTTCCGCTGAGTCAGGCTCAGCACTATTCAGCAAACTCCAAATGACTTGGAAGTGGCCGGGACAGGGAGTGACTCAAGAAATGGTTCGCAAACATCACATTCTTCCCCTTGCTGCAGAGTCAGTGCCTTGCAGCACTGGGGCAGTTAACACTGGACAGGGCAGAGACATCATGTTGAGACAGATGCTTCACTCCGAACCAGAAAGCTACTGCACAGCTTTCATCCTGACCGTGATGGACTCTGTGACAAGGGACAGGTCTTGTTGCTTTGGAGACTGAGTGCTTCCTTCAATGCCACAACACTCTTGTTGTGTAGATGAAACATTTGCAAATAGTTTCTCTTTAGTCCTTAGCACAGACTTCAAATTCAAATGCCTCTCTGACAATACAGTATCATGAATATGCATCAAGCCTACTCCCAGATAAATAATAATTACTTGGCAATTGATATGCTGAAAGAGAGAAAGTATTATAGTAGGAGAATGGATTTGTATGCAGTGGGAAACTTTCAGGAATGAGATGTCTCTCATATGAGGACCCTGTGTGGAGTGCCAGGGCTTTGTGCTCCTGTCAGCCATCACGCCAGGGAGGAGGGGATTCCTGGTCTGCCACACCGTCATTAACCACAGGAGATGAATTCTTTCATTTGACAAAGAGGGATGATTTTCTTCTCCAAATGTAAGAGGCCATTAATGACATCTGTCCTGTCTGTGGCTCCTTTGGAAACACCGGCAAATCCGCTTAGCACCACCACACTGCCTTTTGTCTCGTGGTTAGAATTTCTGAAATGGTTCCAGTAACTCGGGAACAGTGCCCCACTGATCCTACTCTCCCCAAACCTGGCTGTGAGAATCATCTCAGGACCAGGTCTGTGGAAACTGTGTTACGAGAAGATCTTTCCAGACCTAGTCAGGGCAGACCCTGTGAGGCTGCTCAGTGCTTCCTCCAGGTACACTCAGTGGAAACCATGGCCCTGTCTGGTGATTCACTGCACCCAAAGCCCAGAGGAGACACGGGAGACAATGCAGATCAGTAGATGGTACCCAGAGAAGTCTGCTCCCTGCCACTCCAGAACAAGGGAAACCCAAGCAGTCCGTCTGGGTGAGCAGATGCACACAGCTGCCTTTCCAGGATCTCTGGCCAAACTCTCCAAACCCTGTGCATCTCATTGCCTTCATTCACTCACTCAGACCCTGACCCTGTCTGACTTGGACTCAAGATCATATGAACAGACGTGTCTTCAGCATCCCCTGAATGCTCATGATAAGAGAAAAAGCTCAGATCCAAAAGTTCCAAGAAGATGTAGACTAGCATGCCCTGCACACAATGCAAGCAGGAGGAATGCCTGCTTAGAGTGGTGAGGAACGTCCACTCCCCTCTCCCCTACAAAGTGACAGTGGTCCACAAGCCTTGGGCATACAAACACCACCTCAAACCTGAGATCTAGGCCAATTCCTCTCATTTTGGCTCAAACAACATACCTACATTCCTCTAAGCTAAATCTCAGGATAATGAATTCCAAGGTCAATATTATATAAAATACTGCTTGGAATGAGTACATCCCTAATGGAGACTTGGAAACCTGTTATGGACAAGGATGCTGAGATGCCAGGGCAGTGGCTCGACAAGGGCATTTGGCGCAAATTCATGCTTAAAGATGTTTTAAGACTGGCACCCCAAATCACACCTGTCCTGGCTCCAAAGGAATCTCCCTCCCACCCCAAACACCAGGAGAAGAAGGCAGGAAAGGAAGGGTGGGATTGTGTGCGTTTTTCCTTGCTAAGTTCAGGTCATGATCCAACAATATCCAGCCAAGCCAGCCAAGCCCAGCTCAGAGCGAGGGATACATGGGAAACCAAAATGTTGTCTTTCCATTTCAACGGCATCCCCCATCTCTCCCCTCCCCCTCCCCCACTCCCCAACAAGCAATGACCCCACAGCATGAGCGATTCCTTACGGCTCCCTAGGTGTTAAACCTGCCCTGAGCCCCTCGCCAGGGAAGGCGCGTCAAGCCCATGAGAGTGGAGCCTGCGAAGTAGGGAGGAGGCTGAGGAGAACCTGGGCCACAGCCACTTGCGTCTGCTGCTGTTGCTGCTGGAGGAGCTGCTGGAGAAGCTGCATCTGGTGGTGGGTGGACAGCGGCGTCCCTGTGCCCAGGCCCGGGGGCTTCGAGGAGGTCGAGGGGAGCAGCATCCGGGGCGAGGCGGTCAGGGCGGGCTCCTGGGGCTGGGAGGAAGCCTGGAGGAGAAGACAGGGCATGACATGGGGTAGCAGTCGCCTCTAGAGGCCTCATTCTCTTTGTTGTGGATGTGGGGCACGCAGAGTTGGAGTGAAATGGCCCACCCACAACCTACGCTGCATCTTCCACGCAAACGTGAATGGGGCTCCAGGGAGGAAGCCGTGTGACCGCCCAGGCTGGGGCCACGTGGTGAGAAATCTCATTTGGACATCTCTATGGCTGCAGTGGGTGGGAAACAAAGCAGCAGAGACTGTCCCATCTCTTGCCCACCACTTCCAATTATATCCCACTGTTGAGTTACTTGAGGATCTAGACTTAGATTCTGTTTCTATAAAACACAGCTGTGCACCCCTCTGCGATGAGAATGAGAAGGAAGCAGCTTCAATCCTTTATGTTGCTGTGTCCTTAAGGTTCCCTCCTCCAGGGTTGGTGATGTTTCTCCTTGAGCCAGGCCCTGGAGGAAGAGGCCAGGTGAGGTGAGCTAATTCCAGCCCACTGTTGCCTTGGCTCCCAGTGAAAGAAAGAAGCTAAGACACAAAAACACACAGTGATCTGGAGAGGGAGCCTGTGGTGGATGAGAGCACAGCCTGTCCCACGCCTGCCTGTCCTTTTCCTGTGGGACGCTTACTAAGACAGCATTTGGGATCCACAGAATTCGAAGGCAGGGGAAGACGTTCTGTCTCTGGGAGTTCTGTGGCTGGTCCATTTTCAGATCAGCAAGAAGAAGGCAGCTAGCGCTGCAGGGCTGTCACCACTTGGAGAGGACAACGTGGACAGCAGTGGAAACGTGGGCCAGAGAGTCTGGGACTATACTGTCTCCCTTCTGGTGAACAAATGGGCCTGTTGCCCTGCACCTGAGATAATCAGATGCACACCAAGGAGGAGGGGCATCTGGGACAAGGTCAATGAATGGGCTGGGAATCTAAGGATGGGGCCACTGGCGGTTATTTTTCTTCTGGGTTTTATTTAAAATTTAGCTTTGCCTTCTGATTGGAATTTGGTCTCAATTTCTTAGTGTTTTGTTGTTGTTGTTGTTTTTTTTTTTTTTAAAACCTAAATCACATCAGGAACTCCTTGGGACCTCGGTCACTGCAGTTGTCAGACGTGAGGCTGGTGGAGATGAGTGTGCTCCTAACATCCAGCGGACCAAGGGCTCAGTACTGCATGAGTACCAAAGACACACGAACATGAGCTGCAGGGAACAGGTTGAGCTCCTGGGCCTGGTGACTTGGCACTGACTTGGCTCGCTTGCTAAGCACAGAGATCATCTCTGGGGGTGGGTATGGCAGGATGAGTCTTGCACAAATACTGTGCAGAGATGGGATGCTGGGGAGGGCAGATGGTGCCAGGGAGAGGGAGGGGATCAAATTCAGGCAGGGTCCTGGCAGGACTCAGGAGCACCCTGCTATGCAGCAATGTCCAAGAGCAGTGCACGGGGGCCAAGTCCAGAAGTCAGGCTTTCCTGAAAGGCAGCGAAACCTGCCCCAGCCCTGCCACTTGGCTCATGGAGTGCCTCGTTCCAAAGCTGAGGCAACAGGTGACTCTGATGGGTTGGGGCTGGGGCCGCTGCATCAGGGGCTGCTCCAGGTGGCAGCAGGGACACACCTGTGCAGATCACACTACTGGCCCCCTCCTGCTTACCTTGGAATCTGCGTGGGAGCCGCCGTCCTGTCCTACAGCATCTAGGTCGGTCACACCTCGGCTGAATTCCAGGATATCGCTCCCTGGGAGTGGGACCTCCACGGCATCTATGTCGGTCTCCTCCGCGGTGGCTGTGGAGGTCCTCTCAGCTCCAGTGAGCTGGCGGCCTGCAGGGATGAGAGACGAGCAAGGAAGGGAATGGTGACACCAAAGCCACACCCTCTTTGCCTAAAACAAACCCACAGTTATGCCAAGCCCAGGAGAGCCACCAGTTTCCTGCCATTGTCACCTTTTTCCCAAAGGGCATTAAATCATGTTCTTGACCCAGTAAGAGACTCTCAGGGTCTCTTTAAGGTCCAGAAACCAAGGAGCGCTTCCTCAAACCTGGTGTGACAGCTCTGCCCAGTTGGCATGTGTCTGTCAATGGAGGAGGGGGAATGGAATCAGGCAAGAGAAAGCATGCAGAGTGCAGAGATGTGGAGACCTACCCCCAGCCAGGCCCCCAAGAAGCTGCTGGGTAAGGAGCAAACCAGGCATCTCCTTGAGCCCCAGCTCCTTCAGCTACAAGACGAGGGGCTCAGGGAGCCAGAGATGGAGTTCCAAGACAGAGGAATCAGGCCAGGGAGCACTGACCCCTATCCTAACACACATAAGTCTCTCAGCCTCAAAGCCTGGCCTGGCTCCTTCTACCGGGCCCAGGAAGAGGCCTGCAGGGGACAGTAAAATCACATGTACCACATACCTGTATGAAAAGCCTATTATTTCGTATTTTACTTTGGTCCTTATTCTTCTCTATTTCTTAGACTCTAAAAATATTTGACAATTCCCAGGCATTTCACAGGAAATATTTTCTTGTTCTATCTTTGGGATTGTATTCATCACTGTTGCCTTAAAGATTTCTTAAAGGTTTTCTAAGACCAAAGCACCACTTGTAAAACGGAGCAGGCTAATGCAAGCAAGAAAGGAGAGGAGCTGAGACCCCAATCCTGCAGCCAAGCCAGGCAGTCAGAAGAAAAACTGTTCTAAGAAGTCTTCCTATGCTAACCCACACAAGTCATCTGGGGAAGTGGGCCTGGTGTTTAGAGATGGGATGCTGGGGAGGGCAGATGGTGCCAGGGAGAGGGAGGGGATCAAATACAGGCAGGGTCCTGGCAGGACTCAGGCAGTGTTCTTGGTTTTCCTGCTGGCTGCTCCAGGCACCGGGGAGACAGCCCTGTGGAGGGGTGCAAAGGTGCTTAACAGAAAGAATGGCCCCGGTGGTGCCCTGATGGGGGCAATTCTCCCACTGCTTTGTGAACCAGCAGGCAGAGAGTGGAGGAAGCAGCCTGTCTCCCACCACTCTCCCACATCCAGTTGGCTCCTTGATGACTAAAGGTTTAGCCTGAGACACAGCAGATGGATAGATAACCCGAGCATGGTGCTGGGCACTAAGTACCTGGTTCTCCCTGCCTGTCCAGGTACAACAGGGTGAGGGAGATGCCATCTCTCTGAGCAGGAGGGCGTTCCATCAGCCGCCAGCAGGTGCTGGGCTTCTGCAGCACTCCATGCTTCTACATCCCCAGGCACTCAGCACCTGGTGCTGAACACACCTGGCCACCTATTTCCCCTTCTTGTCTTGGGGGCCAGGACTGTGCCTCATTTACCTGTTTCCTAGGGACATGGCAGAGCGAAGGTTTCCTATATGTGTTCACATGACAGGGAGCAGGCTGCAGGCAGGGCTGCCCTCCCATGCCCCCATTCCTGGAGATCCAAATGATGAGGACTAAAGGGCCTTGGGCACAGAGGGTTGGACACGCCCCTGCCAGGAGCCTGGGTGTGATGGGAAGACTTCTCTGCTCTAGCCCTGCTTCTGCGGCAGTCTTGAAAGGACACGCTGCTCAGCCATTCTGTTTGTTCTGGCGCGGCTCCCTGCTGCAAGCTGCAGGAACTCACTGCGAACTACAGGACTGCTTCCCTGAGCCCCCGTGGTGCCCAGAGGATCACATCTGGAGTCCTGTCTCAGACTTAACATAGCGTACATGTACAGACTGGAAGAGCAAGAGCTACAGGTGGGGCGGACAGAACGACAAGCTGGATGGAGGGTCCTCACCACCCCACTCTGTGTGCTGGTCAGCCTATCAGATGAGAGGAGCCCTAGAGGAGAGACCTGCAGCAAACGGCCTTCCTCGGGTCTCATCAGATGAGGGAGGAAACCTGATAGCTACAACTGTTCTATCGCTGAGAAGTCCAAGGGGCAAGAAATGGCATGGCATAAAAAAACCGGGAAATCAAGAAAGCTGATAATGTGGGGCACCACAGCTTCCAAACTGAAACAGAGGTAAGGTGCTTGGTCAAACTAATTCTACCTGATGCAGTCAGCAGCAATGAGAAGTCACCTTCATTCAATAAGCACTTATTAAGCACCTTGTCTGTTACAGATATCTATTAGACACTGTGCAGAATCCATGTTCTCAGGGCATCTCCGGCCTGATGGGCACACAGACAGGAGCCACAGCTGCAGCCTAGATCCTAGGTGTCACCCATGAGGGAGCCAGCCAAGGTGTGGGGCAACAGAAGGACACTCCAACGGGCAGAGGTCAAAGACACCTGTGCAAAGGAGAAGACCACACCTGAAGAAGGGGCATCAGCCAAGCAGGGGAGGCAGCAGGTAGGCAGCTGGGGAGGGCCGGGGAAGGTGTCCTAAGCAGATGCCAAGGCAGGTGCAATGACAGAGAGGCGTGGAAATGTCTGGCACACTGGGTACACCCCATGTGGCTCCTGGGGGACCTGACCAAGAAGAGGAGAGACTTTATCATGGAGGAGTGAAAGCAGGTAACACCCAAAGAGTTTCCTTTCTTACAATTTCTCCCTAGAGACAGTGTGGAGGATCCGTCTAGAGGGGATAAGACAGAGCAACACTCAGGGTGAGAAATATGGGGGCTTAAGCTAAGGGGGTGGCAGTGACACAGAGGACAAAGGATGGGCTTGCAAGGTCTTCAGGGGTCAGACATCACAGGGTTTGCTGGCAATCATGTGTAGGGTATGTAGAGGGTGGTGTGCAGGGAAATGGGCATGACTCACCCTAAAATTCCTGACTCAGGTGGACAAGAGTGCTGGCATCCTATAGGGAAAATTTTGGAGAGGCAGACTTGTGGCCAAGAGGATGTGCTCACTTTAAAGCTATTGACACTGTCTGAGTCTGTGTGACAGCTGAGTGGAGATATCACTAGGTTTCTGGGTGCCTGTTATTAATTGAATGTTTGTGATCTGCCCCCCTTCCTCTGCCCAATTTATTAAAGCCCTAACCCCCATAAAACAATGGTATTTGGAGATGGGGCCTATTGGAGATTCTTAGGTCATGGTGGATTAATCGCCTTATTGGAAAAGAAATGAGATCTCTCTCCCTCCCTCCCCCTCCCTCCCCCTCCCTCCTCCTCCCTCTCCCTCTCCCTCCAAAGAAGTAGCTGTCTGCATGCCAGGAAGAGAGTCCTCACCAGGAACCAAACTGGCCAGCACCTTGACCCTGGACTTGTCAGCCTCCAGAGTTGTGAGAACTGAATGTCTGTTATTTAAGTCCCCTGGTCTATTGTGTTTTGTCACGGTAGCCCAAACAGACTAACACAGCACATGAATGAAGCGTTCAGGAAAAAGGTCTGGCCAGGAGATAAACTTTAGTTGAAACCATGGGAAGTAGGAAAAGAACACCAGGGACCAAGTCCAGGAGCAATTACACTGGGCAGCCAGCGGGGGTTGGGGGGGGCAGTACTCCTGAAGCTGCGGAAGGTGAGTGCTGCACTCCCAGCCACAGAAAGGCTGGGCCGTTTGGTGACCTTGACTGGTAGTTCAAGGAAGAGCTGGCAGGGCAGTAGATGCCTGACCATTGGAGGCTGAAGAGTTAATGGCCAAAGTGGAGAGAAAATAAGGAAGTAGACAATGAGTACAGACAAGTCTTCCAAGAAGTTTAGATGTGCAGGAAAGGGGAGACAGGGCCACAGGCTACAGGAAGAGACAGGGACAAGGAAGAGATGATTTTGTTGTCTTTTAGATGGAAAAGACTTGACCTGATTTATCTGCAGTGGGCAGGTGAGTCTGCATGGTAGCAGATGCATTGTGGTTCTGGAGATGAGATGGGGGTGGATTGTAAAGGCAGGTAAAAGTGTTAGTCTCAGACAGGAGAAGGCTACTGTCCACTGAGATGGAATCTGGGACAAGCAGAAAGGTGGCAGCCCAGGTCAAGTGCAGGGATCACACATGTGCTAATGCACCAAGATGTGGATGCTGGCTGTCCTTGCTGCCAGGGGGTTACAGTGGAGAGATCTGCTGTTAACACAGAACAGGGGCATCACCAGGCACTTGTAGAGACGAAAGAACAAGGTGCTATGAGCTCAGTTTCAAAGTGCTTGAAATGGCCACTTTTTGCCTCAAAACTGCTATAGATATAGCTTTAACCTCAATGGGACTTACTCTGTTTCAGATGTAGCTCCAAGGTTTCACATGTATCATCATAACCACTCTAAGAGGGGTGCACCACTATTACCATCCCCTCTAACAGATATGAAAACAGAGTCCCATTGCTGGAGGGGTAGGCGTTGGGGCTTCAAGGCTTCACTCTGGGTGGCTGCTGCCTCCTGAGAGGTTCCCTGCTTCCACTCTCGGTCCCACCTCTCACCAGCCTCACACCCCTGCTTTTATTTTCTTCTTTGCATGTGCACTCTCTAAAAGGGTCTTGCTTATTTGCTATTTGTCTGCATCTCCCACCCCAACCTTGAATGTGAGTTCCTCGCCAGCAGGAAACCTGTTTTATTCCGCAGCATCCCCAGTGCCTGCATCACAGCCCGGGCACCCAGGGGGAGTTGGCAAACATTTGTTAAATGAAAGGAGAAACTGAAATGAAGGATCTGATCAACAAGGAGAAGCAAATGACCGGCAGGGGTAGCCCCGTGAGATGCCACAGCAGGAGTGGAGGTGAGCAGGAATGACAGGATGTCCAAGGTGCCTGCTCATCTGTGTGAGTGAGATGTCCACACCCAGCACACGGAGCAGGTGCGTGTCGGGTGCTGCTCAATCAGCCGCTCACTGCCTAGATGGGACACATCTGATTTTGGTGTCTTGTGGAATGCGTTGTATATTTAAGGTGTACAACGTGATGGTGTGGTGTAGTTGCACACAGTGAAATGGCCACCATGGTCAACCAAATTAACCTAGCCATCACTCAGGGTTACTTTTATTGTAACTTACATGTGGAATCTAAAAAGAAATCAAATGCAGAGAGAGGACCAAGGGTGGCTGAGGGAGGATGGGTGATGTGGGTCAGGTATACAAAGTTCAGCTACACAGGATGAGTAAGTCTAGAGATGCAATGGGCACCACAAGGGCTCCAGTTAATAACAGTGTATTCAGGATTTTTCTTAAGAGGTGAGATTTTGGGTGCTTTCGCTACTAGACACAAACACACGTAGGTTTGCTTCGGAAGAAGTCTGATTCTTGGCCGGCGCCGCGGCTCACTAGGCTAATCCTCCGCCTAGCGGCGCTGGCACACCGGGTTCTAGTCCCGGTTGGGGTGCCAGATTCTGTCCCGGTTGCCCCTCTTCCAGGCCAGCTCTCTGCTGTGGCCAGGGAGTGCAGTGGAGGATGGCCCAGGTGCTTGGGCCCTGCACCCCATGGGAGACCAGGAAAAGCACCTGGCTCCTGGCTCCTGCCATCGGATCAGCGCAGTGCGCCGGCTGCAGCGCGCCGGCTGTGGCGGCCATTGGAGGGTGAACCAATCGGCAAAGGAAGACCTTTCTCTCTGTCTCTCTCTCTCACTGTCCACTCTGCCTGTCAAAAAAAAAAAAAAAAAAAAAAAAAAAAAAAAAGTCTGATTCTTCCAAATGCCCCCCCTCCCCGCCCTTCCAGCAGCCATGGGAGCAGGGCTGCCTCCAGGGGAACGGGAGCTCTCCCAGGAAACCCTCTCCAGGAGGAGACAGCGCCCGCAGCAGAGGGCGCAGCAAGGCAGGCGGAACAGGAGCGGCGGCCCCACCTGGCTCCGAGCCCCAGACACTGGCCACGGGCAGCTGGTGCCAAAAGACACAAAAGAGAACTCTCCCCCAGGGTAGAGGACGATAGAAAGAACAAGGGCGGAGAAGAAAGACGGGCGCAGAGAGGGGCAGACAGAGGAGGCACCAACAATGAAAGTGAATCCCATCATTAAAAGCGCCTCTGTAGCCCAGGAGGGGAAGGCTGACAAGGCATCAAAAGGCAGCAAAGCCTCTGCACTTTCCGGTTCCTCCAGAGTAAACAAGCTTCTCCCCGCGCAAGAGAGAGGCTGCCGTCCCATCGCTCGCAGCGCAGCGCCTCCACTGGAAAACAAACAGCGCCTGCTGCGAAAAGCTCCCTAGCCCGGGGAAGTGAGATCCTTGTACAAAAATGCTCACCTTGTACATTCCTGCTCCCCTCCTCTCCTGTCAACCGACAATTCAGTTCTGGGCCCTCCAGGTGCCCCGTCAGAGAGGGAATTCCTCAAGAAAATATTCTGATGGAAGCACTGACCGAAGCAAGAAACACACACCTAGCAGTATATAGCTATTAAGAAAGCAAGTGGGACCCAGGCAATCCAAAGGCTAATTCCCAAGGCCGGTATACAAAGCAGGTTTAGCTTCAAGGCTGCAGCACCACACTCTGCCGATAGAGGGCGCCCGGTGACTCATTTACCTTGGACCTGTCCGACTAAACTGGGCACTTAGGACATCTGCTTGTCCACCTCCTCTTATTCTAGCTAAGTGGTTAATACAGCTTACTACTTATAATAGTATAAAACTTCTTTGCTAAATAGACTAATAAGTAGTAATAATACTACAACTAATACTACTTGCTGGAAACTAACGAAGAAGCTAATACTTAGGGACAGCGTATTACATGCAAGACATTACGCGGATTCACTCGCGCTCTCTCAAAATACCCGACTGAGCAAAAACAACGGCCCAGAGAGAATGTCACATCTGCTGGGGATTGCTCAGCAGTGACAAAGTTGGCGGACTTAGGGTTCAAGTGCAGCGGTTCTGGTACCTGAACCCAGGCCCCTGGGCTGCATCTCTGTCTGCAGCTCTGCATTCTCCCATCACCCACACTGCCTCTTCATGCCTGGGATGGTCAGTGTCGCATGCCAACTGTGCTAGGCACCTACATATGTGACTACAGCACCCACATATGTGACCAGATGTTATTGTAGCTGTTGCTGTGAAGTTTTTTTTTCTTTAATATGAGATTAACATTTTAGTCTGGAGACTTGGCACCAAGCGGATTACCCTCCCTAATTGTGAGCAGGCCTCATCTAACCACTTGAGAACCTGAAGAGAAGCAAACGTGGCCTCCCGGGAGAAAACTGGCATTTTGCTAGCTGACTGTCTTTGCACTCAAACCAGCTTATCACTGGGTCCCCAGCCTGCAAAATGTTGGACTTACCAAGCTTCCATAATCACATGAGCTAATAAAACACTCCCACCCCCTTTCACAGAACGACCACCTTTTCTGTCACTGCACAGGCCCCATCCTCATTACACACAGGCAGGGCTGGGGGTGGGGGTGGGGAGGGGAGCCTGGCTCCTTCCCAGTCTCACAGAGAGGCCACCCAAACCATGCTTGGCCTCCTGGAAGAGACAAACTCAGAGAGCTGGGTGACATCCTACACTTGGAAGTCAACTCTACCAGGCTACGCATGGAACATCCATTCCATTCTTCTTAGGGAGGTGGCATATGGAAGAGGTCTCAGGCATATTAATGTGATTTGAGAAGATTATCTCCAAAACGACAATGAAAATGAAATACAAACATAATTGGCAGGCCACAGGTTCAAAGCCATCAGGGACAGCCAAAACACGTAACCATGCTGGTCTCTCTCTGCAGCCACTCTGACCATTGCCTTCTCGTTAATACTGGGTCCAGCCTTTCAGTCTCACTCCTCCACGTGCTTCAGCAGCTCACTGCTACCGACTCCCCATCCCAAGGGCCATTATTCCTCATCAGGAGGGCTGTTTAAAAGCCTTTCCCTGTTGAAATTTCTACTCAGTTTCCGTGTTCATGTTGGCATGGAGTGAGCATTTAAGAAATGCTTGTTGACAATGACTAAAAGCCCACACTCCTTGGCCACACTCACTGACTGCCGGCTCATTCAACAAGTGTTTATTAGGCGAGGAAGTCTCTCCCCTCCCACTAAAGGTAGAGGAAACTAAATGTCTGCACACAGTGGGCGGAATATTAAAGGTCAAGGACACCAGCCCACAGTAATGAGAACATAAGAACCCAGAGGGGAAAAGGCATTCACATTCTCTGCAAGGGTAGAGGCAAGAGGAGGGGAGAGCAGGTGCAGGGAGGGAGGCCTGCCCGAGGCCACAGCGCTGGGACCGAAGGACAAGGGGGATGTCTGTACAGAGGGGAGAGCGAGGACCTTAGGCAGAGGGAACAGCATGCTCAAGGGCTGGGATACATTTGGGGCAGGAAGGAGCTCAGGCGACAAGAAGTGGGGGCGATGAGGCAGAGAGAAAAGGACAGAAAACAATCCTCACTGGAACCCTCCGTGAACCCCCAGAGAGAATCCTCCTGGTATCAAATTCACTCATCCCACCCCTCTGACAACCACAAGGGCAGGAGGCAGAAGGGGGACAGTAGCGCCCATTACAGGTGGGAAGTAAGAGCTACACCCTAGGTGCTGTCTACAGAAGATGCTACCCAGGCTGTTCTTTCCAAAAGCCCAAACCAGACAATCTCAGCCTCTCTGGCCATGGCTGAGTGGGCATTCTAATTAGGTATGTGGAGGAGATTAGTTCAAGCTGTCAGACGGGAGTCCCATGATAAGGACAGTGTGCACACATTCTGCCTGTGTGCACCCTGGTGGGGCCAAACCCCTTTCACTCTGGGAATAGGTGGCTTCACAGGAGACCATGTCCTTTCTGTTGGTTAGAATTTCCTGGTTTGGGTGTGTATAAGCTGCCAGCGTGACTGTGGGTCTGAAAGCTTTTCAGAGTTAGGCTATGGCTCTCCAACAAGGACATAGGACATGGTCAAAGAACAGTCAAGGAGGCAAGGCATCAATCTCCTGTTACCATTCATCTTTTCCAGAATTTTTTCTATTCTTGATTTCATTTTTTCTTACCCCAAAATAAAAACAGCTAACATGTATTTGGTGGTTACTATGTGCCAAGCACTAGACTTGGCATTTTAAATGTAATGGCTCGTCTGATTATGACAATAATTCCAGGAGGTAAACACCACTATTATTTCTATCTTTCAGGATAACTAAGGCACAGAGAAGTTATGGACCTTTCCCCAAATCACACAGCCAATAACTAGAGCAGCTAGAATGCAAACCATGAGTAGTTCTCCCAGTCACTTTGCAATATTGCCATTTACAACTGAGTTATTCTGTTGTTTTCTAACTTTTGAGGTGGATACTAACTCATTTGACATTCACGCTATATCATAGAGTAATGCAAGTAGTTGAAAATGGAGTTTCCAAAGCACTGGTTTAGCTACAGCCCATAAGTTTTGAATGCCATCACTTACCATGGTTCTCCCTTTATACTAAAAATCTGTATTAGTAAGTTTATAGATAACACAGGAAGAATTAATGTTTTTAATGATGTTAGGCTTGCTATCCAAGAGCAGCGTGCCTTTCCATTGAAGATTTTCTTCATATAAAATCTGTACATTTTTATTGGGATCGTTCAGGAGTACTGTATTTCTTTATTGTTATTTTAATAGATTTTTCCACCATGATTTCTGACCAGTTGCAGGTGGAGTAATGAAACTCAGATATCTATATGTGATACTGGACCTTGAAATTTTTAATTAAAGCCTCAATATTTTTAGTGGTTTTTCAGTTTATTTTCCTGAGAATCTCTTTTTGTTCTCCTATTTCATTTTTTCATCATTTACTATTTTTTTTTTTGACAGGCAGAGTGGACAGTGAGAGAGAAAGACAGAGAGAAAGGTCTTCCTTTGCTGTTGGTTCACCCTCCAATGGCTGCTGCGGCCGGTGCGCTGCAGTCGGCACACCACGCTGATCCTAAGCCAAGAACCAGGTACTTTTCCTGGTCTCCCATGGGATGCAGGACCCAAGCACTTGGGCCATCCTCCACTGCACTCCCAGGCCACTGCAGAGAGCTGACCTGGAAGAGGGGCAACTGAGACAGAATCCGGCGCCCCGACCGGGACTAGAACCCGGGGTGCTGGTGCCGCAGGCGGAGGATTAGCCTATTGAGCCACGGTGCCGGCCCACCATTTACTATTAAACAACAGAGATGCTAAGACATAACTGTGTTTCTTGCCTTCTAATAAGACTTGGAAATTAGAGATAATAAAATGTTGCCTGCATCAAAGGCTTTTAGAACGATGGAAGTTAGATATTTTTTAAAAACTAAAATATTCACATAACTTTATATTAATAACATTTTATATTAAATAAATTTATATTTTTTCTAACTTGTTTTATGGGGGTACCTTTTATTAAAATTGTCTTTGGCATCAGATGAACACTTCTTCCTTAGAAAGCCTTCTCTAATATCAGTTTAAATCCTTCCTCATTTAGTAATTTAAATAATTTCTTGTTTAAAAAAAATGTAGCACATCTCTCTTAAGGAATTTAGAATCTAGAAAGAAATAGAAAAATCACTTTTTAAGTGAACGGAGTGCCTGGAGCGGGGGTGGGGGGTGGGGCACGTCCCTGCCTCTGCAGCCACAGCACAGCGGCCACAGAGCCTACCTGGGTCCCCTGAGCTGCTGCTGTTCCTCTCGCTCTCCCCATCTTCCTGGCCGTCTGCGTTCTGCTGTGTGTGCTGCAGGCTCAGCTTGTGACAGACCTCAAAGGCCTGGCCCACGGTCCGGACGATCCGCATGGCTTGGCTCTGGGAAGCAGAAAGGAAAGAGACCGGTGAAGGCTGCGGAGAATCCACACAGGGCACCAGGAGCGTCAGGGTGGGCGAGGAGGATGTGCAAGGGGCACGTGGCCAGAAACCCACACAGCCAGCCGAGTAGAGAGACGGAAAAGCCTCAGGTTGTTCGGATGTGTGCATACTCACAAGGAAGAGGGCGGAGACCCTGTCCCTTCCTGAAACACTCCAGAAACAGAAACTGTCACCACAGCTCTGAAACAAGCAGTGAACTCAAAGGACAGAGAGCAAACACAGACTCTGCACTCAGCCCCGGATCCTGCTTCCCGAGCGCAACAAGTGCAGGGGATGTGCTTCCGAATCTTCGGCCAACCACTACTGAGTGTTCAGTGAGTCCATCAAACTAAGAGGGACTCACTTTGTGGTTTCGTTTGTTTGCTTTTTGCTGCTGCAACTGTCGGATTTCCTTGAAGCCCCTGCAGATCGAGGGCTGTGGTGATCGGGGGCTTGGAAGCCTGGGCCCAGCCAGCAGAATCAAGCAACACTCAGCATCCGAGTCCCCGGGGAACGGTCATCACCTGCTGCTCGCTAAGTCTCACCTGAGCCTTTCCTGGTTTCACTCTAAGATGCCGCCCACTTGGGCCTGTTCGGTGACTATTTCCCTTGTTTTTGTTTTGCTATTTAACTTCTCTTTCCGAGAGCCCAAGAAGAGAGCTTGATCGAAGCTCTCCATACTCCAGGACTCGACTCAGAGAGGAGAGTACAGAGGAGCCTGTTTCTGGATAGAGTATGCAGCCACCCGAGCAGGCTGGAGAAAGGACTCCAGGCAGGGTTGTCAGGGCCTGGCCTCAAAGGAGAACCACTGCCTACAGGTTGATCACAGGCTTTCACAGACTAGACATGAGTGAGACATGCAGACTTTGAAAGCTCAGGCTGAGAACGCTTGCACACTGCTTCTCTCATCCCCATGGTCGGGAAACATTCTGCCTCCATGGACGATGGTTAATTTAATTTGTGACTCTCACTCTGTACCTGAGTCTAACAGTAATCTGGTGTCAGATGACTTCAGGTCCACTGTGACCACATTCAACAACCTCCACCCCCAAAAAGACACGAAGCGTCATGCATAGCTTCTCATCAGTTTAAGAAAGCTGGCATTACAGTAGCTGATGTCCAGGGTTTCGATGAGCCTACATGGCCTTGTTGAAGGTAATAAAATGAGCCTCACTTATGCATTTCCTCAAGTTGGATGATCAGCTGGCACTCCTCATTACTATCTTCATGAAGCCTTAGGGACCTCAGAGCCCACACAGGAACTGCTGCTGCAATCCATCCTCTGCTGGGTGTAACTCCCGAAATCAGTCCCCTTGCTCTTTCCTCAAGTCATCACTTTCTACATGCCTTCTTTTTTATTTCATGCCAGAGAATCCAAGCTAATAGGAAAAGGTGTCTTGGCTAACCACACACATCCACATGTCTATTTTGGATCCCAGCCCTCCTCTACCCCTGCTAATATTTCTGAGCTCAAACCACGTCCTAGCAGTGAGACCTTCTTACGCTGTGACATTGAATTCTCTTAGTCCATTGTGCCACCTCCAGAGACAGCAGTTCCTAACCCCCACCCATCCCCAACCTCTCGCCCAGGAGCATCGTGACATGTCTAAGTGATGAAAACCCGAAGTGACACGGGAGGACATGGGTAACTTCCATGGGACCCCCAACCCCCATGGTGGGTCAGAACCTCTGTTCCCCGTCTTCACCCTGAGCTTCCTCCTCTGTTCAGAGGGCAGGCTTAAACCCCCTTCTCACACCACAAAGTTTTCAGCAACTAAGAGATGACCAGACTGCATAGGAAGTTGAGATGCAGTAGATATTGATCCTAAGCAACAAGCCACCACCATTCCCATTCCCATTCCCAAAACATACAAAATGTGTGATTTATGGGTGGGCATTTGGCGTAGCAGTTAACACATGCTTGAAATGCCCACATCCCATATCAGAACATCTAGGTCCGAGGCCTTACTCCACTGCCAAAGCCAGCTTCTTGCTAATGCATACCCAGGGAGATAGCAGGTGATGGCTCAAGTAATTGGGTCCCTGTCACCCACATGGGAGACCCAGATTGAGTTCCTGGCTCTGGCTTCAGCCCGGCACAATCCTAGCTGTTACAGGTATGTGGGGAATAAACTAACTAAATGAAATTAAACTGGGACTTGAAAAACAAAGGGGTATGATTTAGAGGACAGAGTGCCTAACAAACCCACGTTGAGACAACACAGCATTCGGCGTTGCCTTTGGCTATCAAGCTGTGCCCTGGTTTTGGAGACTGAGCCAGGAAACTCAACTCTCAGGTGAAAAAAAAAAGTTGTCGCTCACCCAAAGGAGTTATTCCCATGGGCTCCCCCAGATCTTCTGTCCACCATTCCCTTCATGGAATAGACAGAGTGCCTAGGGTCAACCTCTTGCAGCAGAACTCCTTGGTAGTTTCCCCAACCTTCAACACGGCTTTGTATCATCTGCCTGGATGGCCAGTGTTCGTTATATAGAACTTTTCTCCAACTCTGGAGGGATTTTGCAAATGTTTTAGGTTCTGGAAATAAAACAGTCTAAATAATATGTAGAGATCGAATGTTTAACTTCATTGCTTTCTTGTCTTACACAAATTAATCCAGATATCTCCCACTGGATAAATACCTGCAAAGGTTGACTTAGTCTCTTCTAGTGTATAACATTCCCAGAATACAGACCCAGTCTCCCCATTTTTATAATACATTTCCTTAGAAAATTCCAAATTCACTACTATGTTTGCTGCTAAAACCCTCAGGTTTTCCTAAGGACATGTTACAACTCCCACTATCTCTTCAAGTCACTGACACAGCCCTTACCTAATTTTTAAGATTATATTACAAATTAAACATCCTCAAACAGGAATCCATGACTTATGGGATTATACAGATAACTAAATTTGCCTTTGTAAGGAAACACTAAGATTTAAATGAGAAACACTCAAATTTAGAGTTGGTGGGAAATGACTTTTCATGAATCTCCATGAAAATGATGGGTGGTGGGATGCACTCAGAATCGAGCAGAAAAACCTAGATTAGGATTCAAGCCCCTCTTCCATTACCTTCATCAAGATAAATGGGCCTAGAGGTTCAATCAACTATTTATTAGCCCAAAATGGTTGCAAGGAAATGGGTGGGTTTTAATGCTTAATGTTTATATTGTTTTATTTTCACACTTATTAGTGCACTTATTAGGATCAGCAACTGACCCTGATCTCTAGCAGGGTGCTCTGAAAAAGCAGAAAGTGCAGATTATGGGTTTCGTATTCCTGCTTTCCCCACGTTGGAAATGGCATCCTGCCTCCTCAGCCTCCCTCACTGCCTGACCATCCTCCTTTTTTCACAACTGTTCTATGTAGTATTTCTGTAACATCACTGAAGAAGCAAATAAGTGATGTCTCTATTGTATCTCCCATAAATATATGGGTAACTTGCATGATGGCACCTCCCACAGTGCTTGTCATAAAGTACATGTTCAAGAACTATTTTATTCTGGATGTGGAATTCATTGTACTGAAAGACCAGACAGAAAATAAAAGTAGTTCAGGAAAGGTTGAAGTTATTTTATCAATATAGGAACACAAAATTCTAAGAGAACCACGTCTTATGCACATATGCCAGCATCTAAAAGCTAACGCCACCCATCTCCCATCCCACAGCATCAGAGGAAAACTCCTGGGCTGAAGGAATCTGAGCTACTATGCTGGCTTCTGTGTAGGAGGAAACTGTCAACCAAGAGTTCTAAAATCTGCATATTCAGGACTAACTGGTTTCATTTTGATTTATCCTCTACTCTTCTTTAATGTGAAGGCTGTATTTCCATACACAGTAGCATATTTTATGAAAAGTCCTCTGCTCTTGGATACATAATCAAGCTACCCCATCTGCTTTATAGAATGACCACAGACATGAAAGCAACAACCACCTCCTGTCCTTCCCATTTGTCACTCTAGGAGTTAGAAAGTGCTGGGTGGCTCCTAACCCAACTCATAGATGACTGCATGAGTTCAGGTGCCCTTTGACCTTTCTTGTCCTCCTTGCTTTCAGATGATGCTGTATATGAAGACCTTGTTAGGGAAGCAACGACTTAAAGGTAGCTAGTAGGGGCATTCTGTACTTGTCCCTCCCACCATCTACTCTGCACAACCCTGTTGGTTCCTGCCTGCTAGGCCTACTGGCTCCGTGACACCACCTGGAGTCCTCTAGGGGAGGCAACTGATTTTGCCTGCCTGCTGGAACACAGCAATCACACGTGCTGGGGCTTAACAGTTAATCAGCCATGCCTGAGCCCGAGAGAGAGGGAGAAGGGAGAAGGGAGAAGGGAGAAGGGAGAAGGGAGAAGGGAGAAGGGAGAAGGGAGAAGGGAGAAGGGAGAAGGGAGAAGGGAGAAGGGAGAAGGGAGAAGGGAGAAGGGAGAAGGGAGAAGGGAGAAGGGAGAAGGGAGAAGGGAGAAGGGAGAAGGGAGAAGGGAGAAGGGAGAAGGGAGAAGGGAGAAGGGAGAAGGGAGAAGGGAGAAGGGAGAAGGGAGAAGGGAGAAGGGAGAAGGGAGAAGGGAGAAGGGAGAAGGGAGAAGGGAGAAGGGAGGAGAAGGGAGAAGGGAGGAGAAGGGAGAAGGGAGGAGAAGGGAGAAGGGAGAAGGGAGAAGGGAGAAGGGAGAAGGGAGAAGGAGAAGGAGAGGGAGAGAAACACTCCAGTAAAGAGAAGCTTGAAAAAGGACCCTTTCCAGAGGCTCATATGAATTCTTGTTCTTTGGGTCTCCTACGTCACTTCGAAGCAGTTGCTCCCATCTCACAGCCTTTGGAAACCAAAGTGGAGGTGTCAAGACCGAAAGCCACTAGGTACAAAGCCAAGTGAACAAGTGGAACATCAGTAAAGCAGCCTTTTGCAGCTTTGAGATCTGGCCATTCTCAGGAATTTACTGGGCTTTCTTTTTTTTCTAAAGCATCATTATACTGCATGATTTCTGCGCAAATCCAGTTTAGTTTCACATAAGCCTCTGAAAGTGCTCTGCCACATGGATCAAATCTTCCTGTCCAAAAGCCATTTTCTATTAACAGCCAAAGCATGAGTGGGCTCTTGGTTGTCAAGATTAGGCTGGATACAGTTGCTTTGATGTTTTTAAAGCTGGAAAGGAATAGCTAACCTCGGAGTGCTCTCAGCTGCAGATGGAGAGCACTGAGGCTCAGGGGAGTGCCAATTACAGGCCATTTTGTGAAAACAGGGCTGGAAAGGAAGCCGTCTGGGAACATTACACCACTCACCCTCACCACATACAGCCATGTGTTTTGAAACCATCTACCTATTCATATTGACATAAACTCATCTGCCCAGCCCCAGGACATCCCTCCACCCAGCAGAGAGGTCAATATGCTATGGAGAGCTATTCTGTTCAGCACGCCTAATATAGGTAGCAACTGTACCCCTAGCAGGTGTCAATATTTGGTAAACTGCTGCTGAGATCATGACAAAATCACTCCCGGTGAGAGTCGGCTGTCTACTCAAAAGCAGACCAAAGCCTCAATGGTAGCTTTGAGCAGAGGTGAAGCAGATGGCTCATTCCTGTACTTCACTAGTCCAAAGCAAAATTACAGTCATTCAGAATAGTATTTTTTATACTCAGTCCAAGTAATCTGGTTGCTGGTTGGTCCTATGAACTTTGGAAGCAGTTAAGTGCTATACACATCTAAAGAACTGTCATTATTAGTCTTATTCTGCAGCTAATGTAGCAAATTATCTTGGGCACTGTGATGAATTTCATTGTTCTGCAAAAAGCTCTAATTCACAACTTATAGAAATGATTAAAGGAATCATGAGATAAGGAGAAAGTATAAGCATAAAATGCTAAGCATAAAATGCAAAGTGCATATGAAGATGAAGATGAAGATGAGGATGATGACAACAACACTAAGTTGAGAAAAAAGGGCTGACAAGTGGAAGCTCACTTCTGACAAGCAAGGTTCTCTGTAAGTTTATTCCCCACCTTCCACAATCCCACATTTTCTGGGCCCTCGAGATCTGTCTGCCAAGTGCTTCTCCTCCACTCCAGGGAACAAAAGTCCCTGCAGTCGGCTATAGAACAAGTCACAGGTTTATAATCTTTTCATATGTCACAACTCTGAAATACAGTGTCCTTGTCTTGACCTTAACCACTTCAGAATCTCAACAGAAATAGAACTGAATGTCATATTTCTTTAATTAAAAAAAAAACATTAATAGAAGATGTAGCTTATACATATATGAAATGATTACAATATATGGAATTTAAGAATACATATTTAGCCTTATATTCATAGAAAGCCCCAAATTACCAGGGCTCTCAAATGGTAGATGGGTTAGGTTTTGTCCAGTAGGTTACTGAATGGCTCTGATCATATAATTTGATCAAGGCATAAGCCTTGGACAGCCAGAATATTCCTCAGTGTAAGGTGAGTTGCTGTGGCTTTCAATACTGACAGCACACAGCACATCCTAACATTTCCAATAGACTGCTGGGTATTTTCTTATACTCTGCTGGCTGATGAAACACAGCAACATGGAGAAGCTGAGTTACAATCTCAGTGGTCAGTAAGCAGCTGGGTAACCAGAGGAAGTTAATTTCCAGGTAGTGATTCCTGCACCCATAAACAGAGACTTGGGCTAGATGAGTTCTGAAACTCAAAACCACCTGAACATTTAGGTATAAAAACAGTTTCTTTCCTTAGTTTTAGGATCTGCTTCCCTTTCATCTCTCAAGCTTGACCAGACATGTGACTTATACTTTAGCGTGTGACTATCACCATCATTCAAGATTTGGTACAAACTCTAAAGCACCCTTGAACTTGACAGCATTGCAGGAGGAAATGACTTCTCCAAACCTAAACCAATTGAGCTGTTATTGCAGGCAGCATGATTTCAAGGAGCTGCCCACGAAGATAATGGGGAGAGTCCTGCGGCTCCTGTTAATCACCAACAGTTCACGCACGGATGCGCTAATAAGTACAGTCACTCTTAATCAGGGTAGACAGCCATACCCTCCTGAGGCTGGAGAACATGACAGGAGGGCGACAGCCACTCCACAGGAGAGGTCAAGAGACCATGCAAGAAGCGTCTCAAAAGGCAAAGGGCCTTGCAAGTGAGTACAATCATTATATCCCCCAAAGGAGGGGAAGAGGGAAATCCCATGTCATTAGCAGGTGTCTCTGGTGGAGGCTCTCAGCTAAGACAAGACCCACTCGCATCCTCCTTTCTAGCACTCAGCCTAAAGTGTGCTGATGGGATCCCTCCACCACAATCCTGCAAAGCCTTCCCACTCATATAAAATCTGTTCCCTCAAGAGCAGGCCCCTTCATGCATAACCATGCACATTTCTGAGATGACTTTCATCTTATTTGATGGTGGTAGAAACTCAAGTCTAGAGAGGCTCACGTGTCTGTTATATGAATTTCGTGTAACAGGGTTTAGTGCTCAAAGGCCTGGAAGGGGAAGCAAGGGAGCCTGGTTGTAATCTCAGTAGCACTGCTGTGTGACCTGGGTAAGTTACTTTCCTAGGTCTTTTCCTTCTTCAATGATAAAATGGAATCATATTGGCCACACAGAGATACTAAGGTGAAACAAGGAAAATCTACGTCAAATTGATGTGGGCCATTCAGAGGCAAGGAGCTCTTTATTTTTAAGTAATGACTACAGTTGAACCCAGTTACAAATTGGTCTTGGAGGACAAAACTATTCCTTTGCTACTACTGTCGAATGAACCATGGACAATGGTTTAACCGAGTGGTCCAGAATCACACCCTCTGAATTCAGGTCTGACTCCACTACTTACAATGAGTTCCTTAAGGCTCGATTTTCCCATCTATAACATGAAAGGCATAATAGCAGCTATCTCACAGGGCTGCTGTTGAAATAAGATAATTCCTCTCCAGAGCTTAGAACAGTCTCAGGGGCCAGCGCCGGGGCTCACTTGGCTAATCCTCCTCCTGTGGCGCCGGCACCCTGGGTTCTAGTCTCGGTTACTCCTCTTCCAGTCCAGCTCTCTGCTGTGGCTTGAGAAGGCAGTGGAGGATGGACCCTTGCACCCTCATGGGAGACCAGGAGGAAGCACCTGGCTCCTGGCTACGGATCGGCACACCGCCGGCTGTAGCGGCCATTAGGGGAGTGAACCAATGGAAGGAAGACCTTTCTCTCTGTCTCTCTCTCACTATCTATAACTCTCTCTTTCTGTCTCTCTCTCTCTCACTGTCTAACTCTGCCTGTCAAAAAAATAAAGAACAGTCTCAGGCACATAGCAAATACCTGAAACCAAGTCAGCTATTAATATTTGACTTAGTATAAGGCTAAAACTTTTAAGAGCTCTAGAACAATAAAACAACAGGTACTATGTTATAGTTCTGCAATATCCTGCTATCTGGTGAAAGCCCAAATGAAAACCTTTCTCCCAAAAGAATGTCCAAGATGGAAACCCCCTTGGCCATCTGTGTGGGTGACTAAAAGAATCACAGGTATAGCACAAAAATGAGGGCAGGAGCAAGGAGGATGGAGGCCATCTCCTGAGAGGGTTGAGGCACCTGATCAGACTGCCAATCAGCAGAAGAAACAATGTCTTGCCTCAAGGTGAGCCATATGCCAAGGATGACTCTTGCATTAGAGCCCTGCAGTGAGAAACGTGCCCTGGAAACGTGCCCTGGGGATGCATGCAGAGGACTCGATGTGATGTGAAATAACCAAAGTCCTCGGCTGTGGCGTAGCAGGTGTGGTGTAGCCGCCTGCAGTGCTGGCATCCCATATAGGCACCAGTTCAAGTCCCAGCTGCTCCACTTCCCATCCAGCTCTCTGCTATGGCCTGGGAAAGCATTGGCAAATGGCCCAAGACCTTGGGCCCCTGCACTCGCGTGGGAGACCGGAGGAGGCTCCTGGCTTCTGGCTTCAGATCGGCGCAGCTCCGTTGTGGCCAACTCGGGAGTGAATCAGCAGATGAAATACCCACCCTACCCCACCCCTCTGCTTCTCCTTATCTCTCTGTGTTAACTCTGACTTTCAAATAAATGAATTAATCTTTTAAAAAAAGAAATAACCAAAGCCCCGCCTCAGCAAGGAGCCCAGACAAGGTTTTCCTAGGCTAGGATCAACTTGAGCCCTCTGGAGATGATCCAGGCCAGCTGGCTTCCAGGCAGATCTCCCTTTTGACCTCCATTGATCCAGAAATAACCTCACAGGCCACATCTCCTCTCCTCAGGGTCTACAGTCCTTTCTCCTTACCTCTTAGGGATTTCCATGATTTGCCAACTAATACTCTTTCCTGAGCTTGGAGGCTAACCAGGATGGTGTGCAAAAATCTCGCAGACGTGTTCCTACCCCTCCCTAGTTCTGCTTCCTTTCCTAAACAATTCACTTCTCTTTGCAGGCTTGGAAACTGGCCCTCCCACCTATAGTTCAGCAGCAGTGGGGCTCACAGCCCAGGCTGTCTGGAACAATTCCCTCAGCTGTGTGGCTCCAGGCCAGCAAGGGGCCTGAGAACCAACCCTCTTATGAAGGGCTACAGTCTCAGCAGGTGAAGGCGAAAGAAACATAGAGAATAGAGGAGCCAGAGATCAGAATCAGCTCCGAGAGATATGAGACGCAGCAAAAAATGGTATGAGAGGGACCAGATGACTACTCCTTTTCACTGGGTAATGAGAACTTGATTCCATGCTTCCTTTTAAGCTCAAAGTTCCAGGTGGGCATTGTTCTTAGATTCCGGTTTTGGCAGAAGAATCAGATGCCCCTCCGCTCCCCACCATGCCCCTACCATGTATGTGTTACTATCCAATGGCAACGCAATTACAAGGGTACTTCAAAAAATTTGTGGAAAAATGCAGTGAAAAGTTAAGAAGGTTTTTGGTGCAAAAGAATTTTGAAATCCATGCATTTTTCATGAACTTTTTAAAGACTGCATACGGATGGATTTCAAAAATGTTTGTACCAAAATAAATTTAGCTTTTAATTTCATTTCCACAACATTTTTAAAGTCTCCTGATTTAACTGTCTCCTTCACTTTCTTGCTCAAGATTCTTTTGCTCTACATGTCTTCCTGATTCCCGCCCAGTGTCTGCTCCTGGGAACGTGGGCAAGTCATTTAATCTCTCTAAGCCTCCATTTACTCCTCTGTAAAGTAGAGGGAGAGGGTGAAAGCGACCTATCTTAACCTTCTTTACTTACATGTGATAAGGATAAAATAAGACTAATCATTAAAGTACTTGTTAAATGATCAGGGTATTTGTAGCTCTAATATATTCCCAGGTTGATATGATGCAGTCTACACATGAAACTAAAGGCAGAAACACAAAGTCTCAAAATGAATTAAAAGAGGATTTCAGTCTTAAGTTGCATCTGCCAAAAACGTTATTCATGATGTAATTTATAACTCTCAGGAACTTGGGTATTCACTGCACCTCAAAACTGCAGAAGAGCCTTTCATTCTCCCAGGCCCTAAATCCGTTCACCTCCAGCTCCAACGCTTTTCCTTCTCATCCTCTCCCTACTCCTTCTTCTATTAGTTAGCTAATATGCAGCTCAACTTGGGCCTCATTTTTTTTTTCTTCTCTTACGTACTATTATGTAGGTGAAGTCTGGCAAGATACCCTCTTTTTTCCTCCTACCTTTCCAGTTCTGGTACTTTTTATCCAATTCCATGATCAGCATTTTAAAAGCCTGGGCACAGGATGGATACTATAGCTTCAATGTGTTGGAAACATAATCTTTCATCCAACAGTGATGGGAAGTGGGGTCTACCTAATAAGAGGTGATTAGGCCAGGAGGGTTCTGCCTTCAAGAATGGATTGATATTGTTAGCATGGGAGTGGGTCAGTTACCCCAAGAATGTATGTTACAAAATCAAGTTCAGTCCTTTTTTGTCCGTGCACCTCTCACCATGGGATGACAGCACAGAGGCCCTCACCAGATGCCAGCACCGTGCTCTGGGACTTCTCAGTCTCCAGAAGCGTGACACCAATATGTTCCTGTTGTAGCAGCAGAAAACAGACTGAGACAATTGGTAAGAGCACAAATCTCCTTAAAGGAAGAGGCTAATGTAGCAAAGCATAATTCTGTTTGTTGGAGCTAGGGTAGAGAAATGGGAAACATGCCCTGGTAAATCTTGACCCTGTCATCATGCTTGACAAAGTTCCTACAAACCTGTTAAAATGCCTTTTAAAGCATAACATGGTGCTTTGGTTTGCATATTAGTTTAGATGTCCCCTAAAGGCCATGCACTGGGGCCAGCATTGTGTGTGGTAGGTTAAGCTGCCACCTGGGATACCAGCATCCCATATGAGTGCTGGTTTGTGTCCCAGCTGCTCTTGCTCCCAGTCCAGCTCCCTGTTAATGCACCTGAGAAGGCAGAAGAAGATGGCTCAAGTACTTGGGCCCCTGTCTCACATATTAATTACATGGAAAAATAATATAGTTCCACAACCAAATCAGTATGAGTAATGCTGGGTTAAGCAAAGTTACAGGAGTTTCTTTAACCTCTCAGCAACATAAATAGGGCAGTTTCCATGTGGACCATTTGAGATGATAAATGTTTTACAGCATACATCTTAGGAAATGCTGACTTTGACTATCATCCTGATTTTAGAGACAAGGAAGATGGGACCCATTGAGGGGTGGTTGCTTGCATCACAAATCCCAGAGTTCTGGTGGAGAGGTGAGGCTACATAATAGGTTTCCCAACCTCTGCAAAAGGTTGGGAAAGTCTCTCCCAAACCCCAGTTTTGTGTATTACATTTCTGGAGGGATAACAGAGAGGAGGAATACTTCTACAGAACTGTAAAAGCTGCATTTACTCAAGTATCAAATAACGATCCAAGACAATCAGTATGTATCACTGTAAGTTTAAATAAAACTTCCACATGTCATGATCTGCAGCTCACTAATAATACACAGGATTACGAGGAAGCATTTGTCTTCATAAATGACAATGTTCTTCTCTACTGCACGCTAGCGTGAGCATCATTTCCAGTGCTACTTAGTCCTGTTCAGGCTCATCCCTTTGCAATTGTCCATATGTAACTACTACAAAGTTCATACGAAACTAGGAGAGAATTTCAATACATGGGAGCAAGGGCAGATCATTGGAACCCAATGTCAGTATTAAAATAGCCACCTCTAAATCTTCAACAGGGAGAGGGTCCAAGGTTACGGGTGCCCTGGGTCCATTAGAGGAAAGCAGTAGATGACCAGTGAGTGATCTTTACCTTTTTCTTGGATTTAAAGACGTTACACCTGAAGATATTGCTGGCACCATCTCGAGCGATATAGCTGAAGATCTTCAAGTCTTGGGAATCATGAGAGACATAGAAGATCCTAGAGAAAGAGCGAGAGAAAAAAGGAACTGAATATGATGTTAAGTTCAAATCCCCAGTAGGAAAGCTCTGCCTATGGACACTCTGAAGAAGTCGTCAGAGAAAAGTCTTCCTATGTGATCAAAAAGCTATATAAAGAGAATTGAAAATGAATCCTCATGTGAATGGAAGGGGAGAGGGAATGGGAAAGGGGAGGGTTGCTGGTGGGAGGGACGTTATGGGGGGGGAAGCCATTGTAATCCATAAGCCGTACTTTGGAAATTTATATTCATTAAATAAAAGTTAAAAAAAAAAAGCTAAACTGTACAAGGTGCTTTCAACAGTTTCCACAAACACTGACCTGACCACGATTGCCAGAGCTGGAAGAGTGGGTGGGAGTAGGACATGGAGTCCACGCCATCACTAGCTACTGCCTGGGGCGGCAAGCCTGTCCTGGTAACTTGAGTGTCAGAAGTAAAAATCGCTCCCAGCCTTCTCAAAGCAAAAGATCTACAATCAAGCCAGGGAAATGGGGGCATAGGCTTTCTGATACCAGCTCACAGTTACCCCAAATGAGAAGACTTGGGGAAGCAGCAACAGTAAACTAATCACACAGGGGTCGGGGGAGGCAGACTAGGATACTGTGTTTCATTGTCACAGGTCTTGTGGTGAGAGTGACCCTGCTCCCCATCCCTCTCTGCTAGGACCACAGCCACCAGTCATCCATTCTATGATTCAATCAAAGCCACTGAGTTCTTAACTGCGTGCCTGGCCCTATCCCACCAGCCAGGGATGCAGTGGGAATAGGGCAAAGACTTGAGCTCACAGAGCTCACATGTTAGAGATGTCAGTAAACAAGTAGAAAATAAACGCTATGAGCAAAATAAGGCAGAATAAGGGACAGCGCTTAGGAGCTGATATTTAAGGTCTCACAGGCAGGCAGAGACCTTAAAGATCTCCCAGAGGAGCCACTCAGAGATATCCAGGCAAAAGCATTGCAGGAAGTGGGAACAGAACGTTTATTTGAAATGAAAGGAGAAACCATCAGAGGTTTTTCTACCTTACTACTTTTTAAATTAAGATTTTTAATTAGCATGAAACATCTATACATTTTTATGGGGTACAGCGCAGCATTCCAACATAGATGCACAGCATAAACCAGTTATACCAGGCAATCAGCCTTGCATTTCCTTTACCACAAACTATACTTAAACCACCGCTCTGTGAAACACCAGAATCCCTTCCCTTCTGGTTTTGATTCCCAGAGGATTTTCAGCAGAGGCCTGGCTTCCCTATACTTCAAACTAAAGGATCAGTCTGACTGCTTGGGGCATGGGGAAGAGGGGACATGGGCAGAGGCAGAAGGAAAGGCCAGAGCAAGGAGCAAAATTATAAGCAAGGTCCTAGTGGCTGAATCTTCAGCAGGCCTAGGACAGGGCACCACCAGAGCCACCATGTTTGAGTGCTGGTACACATCAGTGGGACCAGTTGTGGAGGTGCCAGGGAGGGTATCGCTCTTGGTAAATACTATGCAGCCTCCTCGTTTCCACAAAACACCCCCTCGATAACAACACTGGCAATCTTCACTCAAGGATTCAATAATGGCTTGGTTTGTTCTGGTGTAAGTCTGTTATGCATAGCAGAAAGAGAACAGGATTTAGAGTCTATAACTTACCTACAACTTTGCTACTGATTACAAGGTAAATTACGCAAATCCTGAGGTTCAGTGGCATTATCTGTAAAATGGGACAATTACTAGTAACACCTTGCAGGGTTATCAGGAAGACGAGATAGCTAGTAAAGTACACTTTACATCTCCTTGCTGGTAAAGCCTCTAAACACTCTAGGAACCACGAGTCTCACCACAGGATCCCA
Organism: Oryctolagus cuniculus; assembly: GCF_964237555.1. Classification (NCBI taxonomy): domain Eukaryota; kingdom Metazoa; phylum Chordata; class Mammalia; order Lagomorpha; family Leporidae; genus Oryctolagus; species Oryctolagus cuniculus. The sequence goes on from NC_091438.1 coordinate 36,405,706, forward strand.
ATAAGCCAGGGAGAGACATTTGAAAAAGTGGGCATAGGGCCTGTGCCATGGCTCACTAGGCTAATCCTCCGCCTGCGGCGCCGGCACCCGGGGTTCTAGTCCCGGTTGGGGCGCCAGTTCTGTCCTGGTTGCTCCTCTTCCAGTCCAGCTCTCTGCTGTGGCCCAGGAAGGCAGTGGAGGATGGTCCAAGTGCTTGGGCCCCTGCACCCACATGGGAGACCAGGAAGAAGCACCTGGCTCCTGGCTACGGATCGGCACAGCACGCCAGCTGTAGTGGCCATTTGCAGGGTGAACCAATGGAAGGAAGACCTTTCTCTCTGTCTCTCTCACTTTCTAAAAAAAAAAAAAAAAAAAAAAAAGTGGGCATTTGCTTCCATTGGAAGGAAATCCAAGTTCACCTCTGCTCAACAGCTAGAAGTGATTTCCACCAACTCTACATGATCCTCAAGCAGAGGTTGTTATGTCTGTTCAACATGACTTCTAATCGAGCTAATCCAAAGTTCTGGGGCCTATGAAGTCCCCAACCTTCTACTGATGCCAGTCTGTCTTCCTTACATGGATGCAGACAACATCATCCCCCAGCATCTCCTGACGGAGCTTCCTGGACACCTCCTGAACATCTCTCAAGTTCCCCAAATTTGTCATGTTCCCCAATTGAACTAATTTTTTTCTCCTTCTCCTTCTTTTTTAAAAAGATTTATTTATTTATTTGAAAGGCAGAGTTACAGAAAGGCAGAGGCAGAGGCAGAGAGAGAGAGAGGTCTTCCATCCACTGGTTCACTCCTTAAATGGCTGCAACAGCTGGAGCTGAGCCGATCTGAAGCCAGGAGCTAGGAGCTCCCTCTGGTCTCCCACGTGGGTGCAGGGCCCCAAACACTTCAGCCATCTTCTGCGCCCTCCTAGGCACATCATCAGGGAGTTGGATTGGAGGTGGAGCAGCTGGGGCTCAAACTGGTGCCCATATGGGATGCCAGCACTGCAGGTGGCGGCCTTACCCGCTAAGCCATAGCACCTGCCCCCCATTATCTTCTTCAAGCAAATGTGACCTCCTTTCTCCTGAGCCGCATCTTGGTGAGGAGGTACCACACCCACCGAAGCCAGAAACCTTGGTGACATCCTTGATGCCTTCCTCTACAGCTCCTCAGTATCTGTCATTCATGGCCAAGTTCCTTGCAGCCTACCTCCTAAGATGTCTCTGCTATGTACTTTTCTCTTCTGCTCCATGGTATTGCCGTAGTTTTCATTTTTCACCTGGATTTCTCCAGCATCAGCTAAATCATGTACCTCACTGATTCCTGTCGCTCCCCCTCTTCGTGGAGGAACGACACTAAACCCTGCCTAGGCTTCATATCCGAGTCACGGCACCATTATGTCGCTCCCCCTCTTCATGGAGGAGCAACACAGGACCCTGCGCTGTTCTTTCGTCTGCTCGGCCCTCCCCGGGTTTGCTGCTGGTTCTTCCCGGGTTGGCTACTATCCCTTCCACCTCCGTGGAAGGGCAGTTCCCCCTGGCCACATTCCCCACTTCCGCAGGGGAGCGGCACACCGCCGGCCGGCTCTCTCGGGGGCTGCACAGGCGTTCCTTCAGATGTTCCCCTTAGATGTTCCTCGTGCATGCCGTCTCTCTCCTCCTTTATAGTCCTCCTCCGCCAATCCTAACTCGGCTGCCCACACGCCGAGTACGCTGCTCTCCAATCAGGAGCAAGTCCTACAGTTTATTGGTTGAACTGGAGGCAGCTGTGCGGAAGCTGTTTACTTCTCTCCCAGCGCCATATTGTGGGAGAGCAGATGCATAGAATAAGTCTTAATTCCAGTAACTCAGTCTAGTCCGGATTGCTCCCCACAATTCCCAGCTAAACTACAGCCAACCCATTCTCCATGTTGCTAAAAACACAAATTATATCCCATAATTTCATTTTTAAAATCACCCAAAGGCTTCCTACTGCCTTCAGGATCAAGTTCAAATCTCCAGAACCCTGACCTATATAGGCTTCCAGAACCAGCTGCACACAGCTTCCTACCTATGCAACTTCTGCAAACACCTGGGCATTCTTCAAGACGTGGTTCCAAGAAGCTTCCCCTTCCCTGTAGCAACCTGAGCAGCTCTGGACCCACGTGTCTCCCACTATGATATCTACATAGGAGTTCCCTCAAGGAACAAGAGCCAATTTGGGCATGCCCAGTGCCAGCACAATGATTGACACAAGGAAGGTTCTTGACGCTTATTTAGGAGACAGGGAGGGGTTCAGTCTGTCATTAATGAGCATCTCTAAAATGGGCCACCTGGCTGCTCACTTCTCCCAGGTCCAGGAAGTCAGGTCCAGTTAGTTCAGATGCAACGCACATAAAACTTCCTTGACTTTTTTTTTTTGAGTTTTTAATTTATTGTTATGTAATGCCCTGGGGACTGAGAACTGAATTTAAAGCTGACACAGCAGATATGAATGCAAACTGGCACTCAGCAGCGAGACACCACGATGTAGAAGGCAAACAGGGACAGCGGCAAGCTAAGCTTAACTTAACCTTAATAGACAAAACAACTTTTCAGAACATCTGATGACAACCTGTGCGTGCATACAGCCACTCTTTTTGGACTGGAGCTCTCTGGAGACTGCTCTGCCCTACTCTGGGTTCAGAAACTTAATGTGTTGTTATTAAAAGTAAGCAACCTCTAGTCATTTGGTTAGCGCTTAGGAAAAGTTTCCACCAACACAACCAAGCAGTAGAAAGTTTTTCCATATGACCTCATTCATCAGCAGCAAATTAGTAAGTCAACAAATGAAGGCCTTGGGTCCAGATTTCCAGATCCTGCAATATATTCCAAGAACTCTTAATTTCTCCATTACAAGGAGTTCTTAAGGACTCTGACTGTGGGGATGGCAGAAACTCAGGGAGGAGAGAGGAATATCAGCGCTCGAGAGAATAGGAAAGATGTCCCTTTCTCTTTCCTTCTTCCTCTTCACCCTTACATCTAGGATACCCTTGATTCTATCTGCAAAGAAGCACCTTGGTCAATTTCCGCTCTAATTATCAAGGGTAGAACATCAAAGCAGTTCACATAATGTTAATGATTACAAAGATTTTGTTAGGTTTGATTTTCATTGAATTTCCTAAGAGCTCCTGCTTTTATTTCAAAACATGCATAGAATTATAATTTCTCTGACTAATGAATCTATTATGCTTTAAAAGCTTTAACAACAAACTTCTCTGAGGCCTCTAGTATCTATAAACTTACCTAAAATGACTAAAATAGAAACACTATCTTTGAGATACTAGATTTGGGGTTTATTACACATTGGAATTCAATTTGACAAAGTGATAAAGAATTATCAGATCTACCACCACCACCAGCACCCTTCCCAGGCTTAGTCCATAGGTAAACTTATTTCTCTTAGAATCACAGGGTAAAAATAGAGATTTCAGAGCAGAAAGAGACCTGTGAGGTCTTCAGGCCCAGATCCAACCCCACAACCCTGTCAGTCAGGATTTGCCAGGGACAGGACAGGCAATTCACACCTTCACACAGTACCCACTGCTTTTATAGGAGGTTCTGACTACTTGGAATTTTTCCCTTTTGTTGAGTGTAAATGTACCACGAGGAGTACCGTGGAGGGAAATGGTTGAGAACTCTGGCCCCCGGTGGGACAGCCCTGGATTTCAGCACAGTCTCTGCCATTTAGCAGCTTAGGATCCTGGCTTGGACCTCCATCTGCCCCTTGTTCCTCACCTGTGACATGGGGAGGATCACAGGGCTGCACCTCCATCATGGAGGCAAAGGAATGAATGTACACGGAGGGATTAGCTTACAGCAAGTGGTGAACAAATGGTAACTGCTCTCATTACTCCCAGACTCCTGACCTATTCTATCCTCTGGTACTGGAGGGAACGAGGCTAGTCTTTACAAATGGCAATGGTCTGAATATCAGTGACAGCCACCATATTTATATTTACTCCTTTTATTTTTAAAGAGAAACACTCTTCCTTTGATGGTTCCTCAACTAGCCCATTTTCCAGATCCCTCATTGCTTCAACAGTTTTTCACTGTGGAAAGGGCATGGGTTTGGGGATGAGAAAGATTCAGGTTCAGGTTTTAGCTTTGCTGCTTCCTAGCTGTTGGCCTTCAGCAAACATACTATATAATACTGCTTCATCTAAAGTAGGCACATTAATGACCTCTTCATAGCATTAAGTATTAAAACACACACACACACACACACACACACATTCCATCCAACATGAGTTACTTGCTCAGTAAATACAAGTTCCATCTTCCTTGTTAATTTTTCCTATATCCAACTTGCACTGACTCTTGAAATACAGTTCATAATACAGACCCAACCATCCCACTCCTGGGAATTAACTGAAATCAAAATGAAATCAGTGGATGAAAGTTTTCTGTACTCTCATGGGTTTTGCAGCTCATTTCACAATAGCTAAGATATGGAATCAACCCCAATGCCTATCATTGGAAGACTGGATAAAGAAATTATGGTATATATACACTATGGAATACAACACAGTGGTAAAGAAAAAAAAAAAGAAATCTTGTCATTTGCAACAAAATGGATGCAACTAGAAACCATTATACTTAGTGAAATAAGCCAGTCCCCAAAAGACAAATACCATATTTTTCTGATCTGTGGTTATTAATAGAATACCAGAAATGTAATGTAGAAGAGTGAAATTGATATTTTCAGATTCGATGATTTTTAACAGCCCTTGGCTCGACTGTTGGAAACTGTTTTTTTCTTCATACTATTTGTTGATCTCTTTACTTACTGTAGGGTCAATATTATGAGTATAAAGTAAACTGAAAATAGATCTTTATAAAAATTAAGAGTGGGAATAGGAGAGGGAGGAGGAAGAAGGGTGGGAGCATGAGTGGGAGAGAGGGTAGTATGGGAAGCATCATTATGATCCCAAATCTGTATATAGTAAATACATGAAATCTGTATACCTTAAATAAAATGTAAAAAATACATGGAAAAAATGCAGTTCATAGAACTGTGTGCACATGGCATATTTGGATAAGTATATTCTACCTCCTAGATTGAATTTTAGAAGAGCATCTCTGATTATGTTCTCACTTTAGTTATAGCATCTCATTGCTAGTTCACACTGTGGTCAACACAAATGTTCAAAGCTCATTTGTGCAGCTGCTATAAGGCAGAGTCCCTGAGCAGACTCGAGGAACTGGATTTTAGGACTGGCTCCTAGTGATCACTATTTCATTTTCCTTCTTCTCACAAACACTCTGCTTAATGATCTCTTCCAGAATTTTGCTCTGGGCCATCCCAACCTCCCCAGCCTTTAATTCCTGGGCCCAGGTTTCCCTCCTTCCCAAAAAGCAGGATGTTTTATTCTTACCGTCTCATACTTCATCCACTCCTCATGGTTTTGCAAAGACAGTCACAGTTCCACAATCATTTTTTGGGGCCCCAAAACCCAAGTAACTGAGGCCTGGAAACACTTAAAGAAATACATCTTTGAACTTTTTCCTCATGGCTTTTGAACTGCTTCTTAAAAATCACATATGTTTTAGCATTTCTAATTGGAATATCAGGCTTCTTGAGAAGGAAAAAAAGAGAACTTTTTAGAAAAATGGAGTTGAGCGTCTCGCCTTGCATGTGTTAACTCTCTCTTCCTTGACATTTCTTTCTCTAAACTTCCACTTTTTCCATGAGCCCAAAGTACTCAGGATTTCTGGTCTCTCAATGACTGCACCTACACTTGTTTTTAAGCTATGTTTCTTTACTGTGTACTTTCCAAAGAACAATTCATGAAATCTGAGCAGCCACATTGTTTTCTTCGTGGTCTCACATTTTTGGGCCCAACTAGAATCAATTATGTTGCACTTTGGTCTTCAAGTTCTCATCCCTTATTCCCCATCTCTGGCTATGTGACCTTATCTTACTCTGTCATCCTCCTCCTCTTTGAAATAATGAGCTCTAAAACAGCACGGCTGGTGTGGTGGTGAGCTTTATGTGTTAGCACGTCTGAACCACGAGAGGGCAGATATTCGGCTCAACATTATTCTGCGGGGATCTGTGAGGGTGTTTCCGGATGAGGTAACTTTTGAGTTGGCAGGCTAGGTAAGGCAGATGGCCCTCGCACATGCTGAGGGTCCCCATTTCATAAACAGAAGATCTGAATGGAGGAAGAAGGCTGAAAGCGCGACCTGGGACATAGGTCATCTCTGGCTTTCAGCTCTTCCTGGGTCCCAAGCGCACCAGCTTCTGGACTGGAACTTATACCGTCAGCTCTCTTGGTTCTTCGGGGCCCTTGGACTCAGACTGGAACTACACTCAGAACTAGAACTACTAGACTACACTAGAATTACTCAGCTCTCCTGGGTCTCCAGCTTCCTGGTTATAAATCTTCAAACTTCTGAACCTCTACAATCAAATGAGTCAATTCTTTAAGATAAATCTTAACATATGCATGTGTACACACACATATCCAAATACATATGCTATTGGTTGCAATTTTCCAGAAAACTCGAATACAGCCACATTTCCCTAGATAATAGTATTCTGTTCCAATGTCCCTCGTTTCCAAGGGACTGTCTGCTGACTATAGAATCTGACTAATGTCATTTCCCATTCCGTTAGCTAAAATACCTGCAAGAAACTACTTGGGAAGGAAGAAGGCTTGTTTTGGTTTGCAGTCCAAGACTAGACAGCCTCTTGGTCTGGCATCTGATGAGTGGTGAACACATGCAGATGGAAGACCACGCTGGGGATCTGGGAGGAGAGAAAGAAAGGCTGGGCTGGACTCCTAACCAACTCTCTCAAGAACTACCTCCCAAAGGCAAATCCCAGTGACCTACAGACCTCCTGGACACCATAACCAAACCAAAACTCCACCCTTTATTCTTCAAAAAATTTTTTTTCAGATGAAAGCATCACATTTATTTCCAGAAGAGGCAACTGCCAAACTGAGTTGCATTCATCATCAAACCTTTATCTCATCAAACATTTATCTCCAGCTAAAATAAAAACCCAGCTTGACAATAAGCTATTTTTTTTAATTTTTAAAATTTATTTGAAAGGCAGAGACAGAGACATAAAAACAGAGACAGAGACCTTCCATCCACTAGTTCACTCCCCAAATGCCACAACAGTCAAGGATGTGCCAGGCCAAAGCCAGAAGCCGGAAACTTAATCTGGGTCTCGCACGTAAGTAGCAAGGACCAAAGTACTGGAACCATTATCTGCCGCCTCCTAGCAGGAAGCTGGAATTGGAAGCAAAGCTGGGACTCAAACCTGAACAGTCTGTTATGGGATGTTAACATCCTAAGTGACATCTTAACTGCTGTGCCAAATGCCCACACCAAGCCTCCACTCTTTTTTGTTTTAGAATTTTTTAAAAAGACTTAATGATTTGAAAAGGCAGGGTCACTCAGAGATGGGGAGAGACAGAGATATAGAGAACTTCTACTTGCTGGTTCACTCCCTAAATGGCTCCTCAATGTCCAGGGCTGAGCCAGGCCGAAGCCAGGAGCCTGGAATGCCATCTGGATCTCCTGTGTGGGTGGCAGGGGCCCAAGTACTTGGGCCATCTTCCATAGCTTTCCCAGGTGCATTATTAGGGAGCTGAATCAGAAGTAGAGCAGCCAGGACTTTAACCATCAGTGACAGGGGATGCCAGCATTGCAGGTGGTGGTTTAACTCGCTGCCCAAACCTCCACTCTAAATCCATTAGCAATTAATATGTACCTATCAACCACTAACAAAGGACTTTGGGGACCATGTCTCCAACACACTTGGCCTTTGGGCAACACTCAAACCACTCTCCAAGCCATCACAGAACCTATTGGCTGCAGAGACTATGAAAGGTCTTGAGGCACTTGCAAAGCTTCCTGGGCCTACATCTGTGCTCCTGTCCAACCAAGACCCAGGGGAGCCTCCAAGCCTCCTCTTGCTCAAGATCTGCTGGGTCTCACCGTCAGCTGGTGTCCTGTCACTGGACTTCACCGAGTCATAGCCCAAAGAGCTGCACCTGAGGGTAGAAGGTCCAACCTGCCACAAAGCGTTGAGGAAACTCTTTGCCTTCTCTCAGCCTTCTGTCTTAATTCTTGCAGTGAGAATACAAAACCCTCTTTAGGGTAGTCATGAAGGCCAGGTAAGAAAATGGATGGCAAATATTCTGCAACCCATGAATTGTAACAATCTTTCAAAACTGTGGAACAAACTTAGACATATCCAATGGAAGAACAAAGAGAAACACGCATTGTTCTCCCAAGGCCACTATCTCAGGGTGGCAGGGGTCAGGGTGGTGTCTCCAGTTTGAATGCAGCATAGAGATCTTCAGATCCTGGAAGGCCTGGGCATTTCAAACTCAGGAGACATCACACAGGACAGAAGGAAATGAGACCTAACTGGAAAAGACAAGTGACCAAATCACAAGCAGGTGGAGATATAACGTAAGGGCTGTATTAAAGAACACCCCTGGGAAAGTAAGAAGTGCAATTAAAAAAAAAATGCAGAGGACAACCTGCCGCTCCAGACCAAGCAGAGTGAGGCACAACTATGAAGGCTTAGTCTTGGGAAAATTCAGCAGGACTCCTGCCCTCAGAACACTGATTTCCTAAGCAGCAGCCGCTGCCATGTTTGTGGGTCCCCCAAAGGAATGTGTTACTGGGAGCCCTAGGAAACCAAGGGGTGGTGAGCTGGAGAGAAGCCCTCAATGCTTCGCTAGCAGAACACAAGGATCTGATGGAAGAAATGTGCCCCTTAGATCCTACCGAGTAGGCCACCTGAAGACTGGTTTATCTTGTTCTCTTCCCTCCCAGCCTATAGCTCTGACACAGTTTCTCACCCCTGTCCCTGGGCGTCATTCATTCTTCTTCCCAAGTCTCTTAGATTTAATCTGATCTTTAGATAACAAGTGTCATCTTGATAATTTTCCTCTTATTACAACTTTGGTCTGATTATCTTTTTCCTCCCTGTATTTACAAGGTTCCTTATCACTGTGACTGGTTTGCTTTTATTAGAAGTGACTTCCATTTCCACCTGCTCCATCCCTCATTGCTGGTCCAATGACTGCCTTCCTCAGATGTCCCTTTGTGGTGGTGCCCAGAGCTCCTCCCAGAGCTGATCTCCTTACTTCGCAGACATCAAGGTGCTGGGACACATGGCCTAGGACCTGCTTGTCACCATGACGGGCTGCATTTCACAGGTCTGTCTTACCACAGTAAGTTCTAGAATGAAGTCTGGGCCAGGCCTCCGGGGACAGTGATGCTCATTTCTTTCAAAAGCAGCAGACAGCTGCAAATGTAGGAGTTGATTTCTAAGGTTTTATTTCCAGGGACAAAATTATACAATTATCGAAATTATTGTTACAAAGAAGTACCATGTGCCCAGAGTCAGGAATAAGCTTACCAACTGAGTTTTAAAACCTAGTGAGAAGCAGCCAAATACATATTTATCTTTGTGAAAGTCGAGTTAAGGCACCCTCGTGGCCCATCTCAGCAGTTAATTCATGTTTTAATTTCACAGCTGTTAACAAGTTCTTTCTTACGTCCCGCGACAACCTCCCCTGCTTTACTTGAATCAACCACAAGCCATCAGGCAGCACTTTCTAAATGCCAAGCGCTGTGATAAGTTAATCTCCTCTTGTTCGGTACTTGACAGGCAGGCAAAAAATGGGCCGGTGTCCCCGACAAAACCGCCATACAAAAAAATCCTTTCATATACTTCGTGGCTTCAACTTCTCGCCAACACTCATAATTTCTCCAAAATAATTGTCAGCTGCTGTTGGCTGTAAAAAACGTACACACACACACACAAACAAATCCACTCGCACAGGCTGCCAGTTCTTTCTCCTATGCGACAATGTTACTGGCGAGCACACACTCAGCCTGTTTGCCTTTAGGGCAGGGGCTGGCAGCCCACACTTCTGAGCATCCTCAGGCTCCTGGAAGGCTCTTGCCCCAAACACACCTTCCCTCCCAGAGTCGGCGAGAAAACCAACACAGCAGCACAAACAGCTGGGGAACTCCTTTGACTGGTGTGTGCTGGGGGAGTGTTGCCAAATCACTGCATCTCTTCACTCCTTTCTTATTTTTTAAAGATTTATTTATTTGTTTGAAAGGCAGAGAGAGAGAGAGAGAGAGAGAGAGAGAGAGAGAATCTTCCATCCACTGATTCACTCCCAAAATGGATGCAATGACTGGGGCCAGGTCAGACCAAAGCCAGGAGCCCGGAGCCCGGAGCCCGGAGCCCGGAGCCCGGAGCCAGGAGCCAGGAGCCAGGAGCTGCCTCCAGGCCTCCCAGGTGAATGGCAGAGGCGCAGGAACTTGGGCCATCTTCAGGTGCATCAGCAGGGAGCTGGATCTGAAGTGGAGCAGCCAAGACTCCACCCAGCACCCATATGGGATGCAGGCCTTGGCATAACCTGCTATGTCACAGCACCAGCCCCTCCTCTGTTCCTTTCCCTACAAGCATGACATCCTTCTGTGAATAGTCTCCTTCAAGTGTCATGTGGAGAGAGTTATTTGGCACAACTCTTCCCAGTGCAAAAAAAGTCATCAGCAAAGCTTTATGTCCTTTCTTCTCCACTCCCTTTCACACACTGAGGCCCAGTGGTTGTGAGGAACTACACAGGACAGAACAAACCCAACCACAAGGCCTCAGCTGAGCTTATAGTACTTCTCCTTTCTCACATCCACCTAATACGCCAATGTTTAGTTTTCACTACTGTAAAATGGAATAAGAGGAGGTCTGTAGGATTGTTAGGAAAATGGAATAACATATTCAAAGTGCCTGGCTCAGAGTAGGCACCAAGAAAAAAATTCTTACTAATCCATTATGTGTTTATACCGCCAGGTACTGCTTAAACACTTTACATGTTCAAACCCATTTCATCCTGGTAGCAGCCTTATGAGGGGGTCCTATTACTACAGCTGTTCTACTGACAAGGAACAGAGATGCTAGTTGACTTTCTTAAGGTCACACAGCCAGAAAGTATCTGCATTACTTTCCTAAACTGACATAATAAATGAGACAAAATTGGATGCTTGAAACAACAGAAGCTTAATCTCTTAAATACATCACATTGAGGAGTGCAATTCAACTCACTGCACTATCAGAGCAGGAATTTAAGCCTCGGCATTCTAAACCAACTTTTTTTTTTTAAATTTGCTAATTTGAAAGCCAGAGTTACAAGACAAGCAAACACACACACACACACACACAGATCTTCCATCTGCTAGTTCAATCTCCAAATGGCCACGATGGCCAGGAACTCCATCCATGTCTCCCACATGAGTGCTGGGGCCCAAGGACTTGAGGCCCTTTTCTGTTGCTTCCCCAAGTGCACAAGCAGGAAGCTGGATTAGAAGTGGAGCACCCAGGACTCAAACCAGTGCCCCTACTGCTGCTGGCTGTGCCACAATGCTGGCCCCTTAGCCAACAATTCTTAGAATTGTCTACATTAATATCTGCCTAGCTGATTAATAACCATCAAATACCACTTGAATACTGAATTGTCATTTTTATCATTCTCTCTATATCCAGAGTAGAAATTAATCCTAAGATACATTTACGTTGTCAGAAACCACAGAGTTTCTGATTCCAGTTATTTTTCCAAGCTCCTGATATCTTCACAGATGTGTCTATGGTCACCAATAAGTTCATTCCCATGTTGGTAAGATTTTCAGGGGACGTTTGAGTGAGAAGTGTGGGATTTTTGTCTATGTACTTTCCAACCAATTTTCTTCAAAGAAACCCACCCAGGAATGAGATACATATCCTAAACACATCCTAATCCTTCCAATCAAGCTCCCATTTGGGTTTCCAGGCATTCATACCATAACTCACTCTGGACTTGACTCTGACCCCACATCCCTCTTGCTACCTGCTCAGTACATGGGCATCTGCCTCCTTCTGCAAGCTTCGCAGAGCTCAGGGCATGCCTGGCTGGGCCTGGCTGGTGTGTCCAGGTACCTTCCTCCTCTACGTTTTCCTGCTCTGATTGCTCTACCCTGCTTGCATGATGCTGCTGGGTGTCTACATGTCAGAGGAGGAAGTCTGAATCAGAGCTCAGCCAGGGCTCTTCCCCACCCCACCCACCCCCAGGACTTGAGGGCCAGAAAACACACTTGTGCCTGGAGGCTGGTGCTTACTCCATGGGTCAACAGTCCCCCCCCCCTTTTTTTTTAAAGACTTATTTATTTTTTTTTTGAAAGCCAGAGTTACACAGAGAGAGAAGGAGAGGCAGAGAGAGAGAGAAAGAGAGAGAGAGAGAGAGAGGTCTTCCATTCGCTGGTTCACTGCCCAAATGACCACAATGGCTGTAGCTGTGCCAATCCAAAGCCAGAAGCCTAGAGCTTCTTCCGGGTCTCCCATGTGGGTGCAGGGGCCCAAGGACTTGGGCCATCTTCTGTTGCTTTCTCAGGCTGTAGCAGAGAGCTGGATTGGAAGTAGAGCAGCCAGAACTCAAACCAATGCCCATATGGGATGCCAGCACTGTAGGCGGTGGCTATACCACTACGCCATAGTGCTGGCCCAACAGTCCTATTGTCACCAGCAACCCCCTCCCAGGACAATGGGTGAGCCCTTGTGATTTAGTCTGGGACTGCTCCCTCTCAATCCTAATCCAGTGCCTTTTCCTTTAACCTTATGAGACCCATGTGCTTTATTGCCAGGCCAGTAACCGATTCTCAGAACAAAGTGAAAATTAAAAAAAGAATTGATTCATACATAATCTCACTTACATTTCTAATTGCTTTAAAGGAGTCTTCTGTTTTTACCCTGGGAAGGGGTGGGTTGGGAGGCTGGCGATGGCGAGGTACAAGTGGAGAGGGTGGGATGTGAAGGAGCAAGCTCAGAAGCTAGAAGGTGCTTGTTTGAGAACTGAGCTATTATGTTCATTTGCTGTGTGCCAGGAGCTCTGTCTCACACTGTCTCCCCGGTCCCCCGAGCACTGATGGATGACATATGTCACTCTGTACCCAGCCCCACATCGATTCTCTCAGGATGCAGAGCTGCACACATTGCAGAGGCTGTCCTTGAGGAGCTCAGAACACACTGACAGAGCCAGGTGCATTGTGCCAGTGTGGAACAGTGCTGTGGAGCACTAAGAAAGAGGACGGGGTGCTGCACCTGTCAGCGGGGGTCAGGGAAGCCATACAGGGCAGCTGCTACCTGAGCTGGTCTCTGGAGGAATATGTGGGAGGCTGTGGGGAGCAACTCGGACTAGACTGTTACTCGAATTAAGACTTATTCTATGCATCTGCTCTCACACAATATGGCGCTGGGAGAGGAGGAAACAGCTTCTACACAGCTGCCTCCAGTTCAACCAACAAGTTGCAGGACCTGCTCCTGATTGGAGGAGAGCAGCGTACTCGGCGTGTGGGTAGCAGAGTTGGGATTGGTGGAAGAGGACTATAAAGGAGGAGAGAGACAACATGCACCAGGAACATCTATCTGAAGGAACACCTGTGCAGCCCCCGAGAGAGCCGGCCGGCGGTGTGCCGCTCCCCTGCGGAAGTGGGGAAAGTGGCAGGGGGAACCGCCCTTCCATGGAGGTGGAAGGGTCGGTAGCCAACCCGGGAAGAACCAGCAGCAAACCCGGGGAGGGCCGAGCAGACAAAAGAACAGTGCAGGGTCCTGTGTCGTTCCTCCGCGAAGAGGGGGAGCGACATAATGGTGCCGTGACTCGGATAGGAAACCTAGGCAGGGTCCAGTGTCGTTCCTCCACGAAGAGGGGGAGCGACAGGAGGCAGCTCAGGTTTTGGGGTGAGCTTATATCAGTGAGAGTCCTGGCAGCAAGTGAGTCACTGGAGTGATCTGAGGAGTTTAATATCAGACTATTTACAGAGGTGGAGGGTGGGCTGAATGGAAATCACCAGAACATGGCAGAGCCCTGGAGCCCTCAGCACCCCAAGGCCACAGGAGGCAGGGCAGTGAGCATTCCCAGAACCCAGACAGACAGAGCCTGGCAGAAGCTGAGTGACAGGTCCACAGAGGCCAGTCTCCCTGGCACCAAGCACAGTGGCGAGGACTGGAGAATGCAGCTGGGGGTGCAAAGGCAAGCTGCCCATCACAGAGACGTGGACAGGCATCATGTGATGGCAGTTTGCTTGGACATGGGGAGTATGGGGCACACTGAGGGACTGGTAGGAGGCAGGAACAGGGCGACTCCAGAGGACCCAGCTGCAGGTCTAAGTGAGGCAGTGACACAGGTAGTGGTCAGGATTTTATACATGATGCATGGCAGGAGGACAGGAGCAGAAGGGAGACAGTAAGGAGCCCGCTGCAACACAGAGGAGCCTGGACCTGGGCCCTGCAGGTCAGAGAAGCTGGACTCAAATCCCGGTACAATTGTGAGGCCCTGCGTAAATCTCATCCTCAAGTTTTTGCTTTCTCCTCTGCAAACGTGGACGCTGCTGTGAGATCAGGGTGAATGAGGTGGGTACCAAGTACAAAGGCAGGGCAAATGAGGCACGCTGGACTTACACAGAGCACTGTGTGTGTAGCCTGATGGACCGAGTCCAGGCAAGAAGTGCTGAAGGCCTCATTACAGCACGGGCAGCCTGCTGGTGGGAGACGGGCCTGGTCATTTCCCTGGATATGAGGATATGCGGCCGGAAGGAGAAGATTGAGTAGGGCAACTCTGGAGATTTGACAGGCAGATTAAACCTGTAAAGGGTCAGAACAGAGAAGGAAGAGAAGGCCTCTGGCCTGGGAAAGGAGGAGGAAGACTTGTAATAGTCAAGGCAACTTCAATGGGCAAAAGGCACCCAGGTGGACTTGCCTGAAGCAACTGAAAATGAGCAATGGGAGGAGGCGAGCATGCGCTTGGAGTCATCAGGGCTCAGGTGGTGGCTAAAGCTATGGGGAGTATGAGATCCCTTGAGGAGTAAGTAGAACAAGAGAAGAGGCTGTTACAAGAATCACAGGAACAGTATGCATCTAAATAGAGCATAGAACAGGAGTTGGTAAAAGCTGGACGAGCAAGAAAAGACCAAAAATCAGAGAAGGAACCAGAGCAAACCATTGTGGAAGGAAAGGAGGACCAAGGGGCTCACAGCATCAAAGGCTCCCCAGAGACTGAAAGGGACCCAGAGACTCAGCAACTGAGACATCACCAGTGACCTTAGCAAGGGCGGTCTCAGCAGAGCGGCTCAGGGCACCAGTTATAATGAGCGGAAAAGCAGGTGGGGGCTTGGCAGCATAGACCACAAATGCAATTATTCCAGGGCTGGGCAGCAAGAGGCCAAGACAGGCCGGTAGGCCTGAGGGCCATCGTTTCTTTTTTAGGATGGCAAAACCTGAGTCTATTTATAGGCTAACACAGGAAGACAACAGAAATAGCCTCCAGAGACAGAGCAAATACAGGGAAAATGATGGCTCCAGATACAGAGATAGCAGAAGACAAGGTGCAAGTGGAGGAGCTCATGTCAGCTACAAGAGCACACCTGCCATGAAGATGGGGCCGGTCCAGCCCCTGCACTCTCAGGGCTTAGTGGCCTTTCTGAAGTGGCTGAGCCTTTCCTGGCAGACAGCAGAGGCTGTTTTGATGTAGGGGGAGGAGTGGGGCTGGCTGAGGCGAGAGGTTAGCATGATTTTTGGTCAAGCGTCCTCGGGGACGCAAAGGCTGGTTTCACTGTCCCAGAGTTGGATCTTACCTGTGCATTTCTCCCCTTTCTCAAGGGTGAAGCCAACGACCAGCAGCACGGCCTGGCTCCACAGGCAAGCATGTGCCGTCAGAGACTTTCCTGCTGTCTTCTTAAAGACAGGTGAAGTGCTAATTCACCCTGGCTCAGGTAGACACAGGGGGGCTGGAAGTGTGGAGAGGCCTGGCCAGGGATGCCAGAGGCTCCCTTGAGACCTGGTTTATGAGTACTTGCAGTTTCTCTTTTTACATTTGGCTTGTCAAAGTGAGGCATCTGACAGCCTTAATTGTTTCCTTAGGGCTTTGACTTTCCCATTAGTGAACAAAGACAATGGGAGAGATTTGGGTTTAGCTCTTTTGCTAAGGAATTCATCTTACACACATACACGATGGTATTTCCAAAGGTTTGTGAGGAAATAGAATTAAAATATTGATTTATTTTTATGCAAAAAATTTTGAAATCCATGCATTGTTTTTTCAAAATATTTCCTTCCTTCCTTCCTTCCTTCCTTCCTTCCTTCCTTCCTCCCTCCCTCCCTCCCTTTCTTCCATCACCCATGTCTTCCACGTGGGTGGCAGGCGCCCAAGTACCTGGGCCATCATCTGTTGGCTTCCCAGGCACATTAGCTGGGAGCTGAATCAGAAGCATAGCAGCTGGGGCTCAAACTGCTGCTGATTTGGGATGCTGGCCTTGCAAGTGGTGGCTTAACCAGCTGTGCCACAGTGTCAGCCCCCATAGTATGCATTTTCCATGCATTTTCAAAAATAGATGTGTGTATATATGCACACATATTCACTGACAAATTTTAAAAAGTGGTTGGGTATGAGGACAGACCACTGGCCCAACACCTGGATGGCTGCTCAAACCCCTGGAATGAAACGCCACTGCCACAGCTGCTTCCTCCAGCAGTCGGGAGCACCTTCAATGATGAACTATGTGATAATGAGGGCCAAGGGGAGACAATGAGCTCATGGGCAGCTCAGATACATCTGTGATTGGCATTCTGAGGCTCTCCTTGCTCATTCTTCCCCAAGATCTTTTATTGGAGCCATTAATAAAAAAGATGAACACTTGTACCGTTTTATACAGGTTCATTTCTCCCATCTGCCCTCTGATGGTTATGAATTAGCAGAAAAACTTCCACAAATCAGACAGGAGATGAAGTCAAAGGGCAAACTAATAAGTGACAAAGACAATCAGTCTCTCCAGCAAAGTGCTAACTACACAGCAAGGAACAGTACAGGACTGGCATGCTGGGCCAACTTGAGGAAGGTGTCTAATTTCAAAGGTGGCCTTGCTTAGGGCTTAATGCCACAGCATCAGGAGGTGCTGGGCTCTCTCCCAAGCAAAGCTGAATGAGGGTACATGATTTCTTGTTTTTCAGTATTTCCAACCTCAACACTGACTTTATCAGTTACTTGCTACTTATTATCTTCTATCAGAACTTCCATTTTGATGTTCTAATGACAAATTTTATCACTTCCCCAAATACCTTCACATAAGGTTCTTTTCGGTGCTCAACAAATGCTTCTAGGCTGACTGGTTAATTCATTCACTCATCCCTTCAATCTTGAACACAAGCCCATAGGCGTTTCCACTTTCTGAGAATGTTGCAGGAAAAAACTCAATTAAATTTAATACTGAGCACT
Organism: Oryctolagus cuniculus; assembly: GCF_964237555.1. Classification (NCBI taxonomy): domain Eukaryota; kingdom Metazoa; phylum Chordata; class Mammalia; order Lagomorpha; family Leporidae; genus Oryctolagus; species Oryctolagus cuniculus. The sequence continues at coordinate 36,422,977 of NC_091438.1, forward strand.
ATTATGTTCAAGAAGCTCCAAAGATGCATAAGTTTTAGTTCCTAATAGAAAAAAAAAAGATAGTCAAATAACAACAAAACATGGACAAATCTAAGGGCTAGACAGCCTGAAGAGATCCAAAGGAAAAACAAATTAGATCCTTACTGTGGGGGTAAGGATGGTTTTAAGGGAGAATTCCTAGGAGAGGTTGTGTTTAAAATAAACCTTGAAAGATGAATAAGAATTTGACAGGCAGAAATGCTAAGCCAAACACAGAGGACTCCTTAATTAATCATGGTTGGACTGTGACTGCTGCCAGGAACCAGGAAAGGTTGTACGTCCTTGCAAACAAACCAGCTTCTCGCATCCCACCTGAAATCTATGCACAACCCTCTGGGCCTCCCAGTCATCCTCACCTGTACAGTCTGCAGTCTGTGCTACCAGAAAGGAAGCCTGCGCTCACAGCCTGGCTGTGCTCTCAGAGCAGGGCACCAGCGTCCTTCCTTCGAACTGTGCCAACACACAGAGGGCACTGCAACACAGTGTCTAGGCCAGTGCTCAGTGCAGTGTCCAACTGCCACTGATCTTTATAATTGATTCTCTGTTAATACTAAAGGTTTGCCAGACAGGGTCTAAAGTTCCAAAAAAGAGCAACCTTTATTTGCTTTTGGGGTTAAGGTTGTTCACGCAACAGTCTTTTCCCTGGGCTATTCCATGGTTTTTACATACCAACATGAAACCAGACTCCATGCCAACGTCCCCATAATCCACGTAGTTTCAAGGATACCAGTGACACTATAAAGCTTTCTTCTATGCAAATCCTCTCCCTTCCAATGATCTGAAACTCCTCAAATGAGATTGGTTTGTTTTGAATAATACAACTCCTCTTAACAAGATGCAAATACCTCCTGGGCCAGTAAAGTAGCACCTAGTAATCATTCAAACATTAACTTGTTAAGAAAGCTAGATTGGTTGGATTTTCCTCTTCCTGTGCCTACTTGAGAAGTAGGACAGTCAATGATAAATCTTCCCAGTTTTAAATGTGGAATAGTCAAAGACAGAGCGTAATGCTTATTGACACCTGGGACTCTTACCTTAGAACTCATGAACCCACAGGACTTGGTGTCCATGAATTCTAAAATTCAAAAGTTGTGAAGTATATAAAAGAATTATATTTTCCTAGGGGGAAAACCAGTTTGTATCAAATTCTCAGGCATTTGCATCCCAGTAAAGGTCAAGACCAATGCCTATTCGGTAGCATGAAGAGAAGTCAAGGGGAGGAGTATTTATTTTATTTTGCACACACTTCCCCAAGTGAATTTTTTCAATGCTTTGCACAAATTCTAAATTGATTCCCTTTACACATGCAAGAGAATAAAATGAAGCACAGAGGGACTGGCATTGTGGAGTAGCAGGTTAAAGCTCCACCCGTAATGCTGGCATCCCATTTAGGTACTGGTTTGAGTCCTGGATGTTCCACTTCTGATCCAGCTCTCTGCTAATGCTCCTGGGAAAGCAGTGAAAGATGGCCCAAGTGCTTGGTCCCCCACACCCACACGAGAGACCCAGAAGAAGCTCCTGTTTCCTGGCTTCAGCCTGGCCCAGCCCTGGCCATTACAGTCATTTGGGGAGTGAACCAGTAGATGAAAGATCTCTCTCTCTCTCTCTTCCTCTGTCTCTCCTCCTCTTTCTGTAACTATGTCTTTCAAATAAATAAAAAAATAAATCTTAAAAAAAATGAAGCACACAGTAATGACATCTAAAACCAGTCAGTCATTTTGCAGGAGGACTAGGACTAGTCTAGTTTTCCTGTTCCCCTGTTGTTTCTTCCACAGGGTAATTCTCTCCCTGGCCAACAGTATTTAATTATGTGAAGTTTTCTACATTTGGCCTAATTGGATTTTCTCTCATTATTAGGATAAAAGATGCCTTCAAAGGCTAGGTCCATGGAGACCCATCCAGAGATTTAATTTTGATTGCTTTGTTGGCTTTCTTCAGTTTTCTGCTATGTGGGCCTACTCTCTAGTGAGCTTCATGTCTCCCTTGGGCTGGCTTTAGGCCACCAAGAAGGGTAGAAGATAAAGTCACCAAGAGGATAAGGAGACTTAACAGCCTTTTTAGATTGGAAAATTTACTGCAGCAAACCAGCAGCGTAAGCCTGGCCTAGCTAAGTCATACAGGATTATTTACTCAGTATATACTTCAGGCACTGGGGTTACAATAGTATGCCTGCCTTCATGGAGCTCATGGGAAGAGTTACTGTGATGCAAATTTCCATCCTTTCACCTGGACTGAATTTAAGATCAAGTGAGGGGCCAGCATTGTGGTGTAGCAGGTAAAGCCGCCTCAGCATCCCATGTGGGTGCTGGTTTGTGTCTTGGCTGCCCCACTTCCTCTCCAGCTCTCTGCTAACAGCCTGTGAAATGCAGCAGAAGGGCCCTTGACACTCACATGGGAGACCTGGAAGAAGCTCCTGGCTCCTGGTTTTGACCTGGCAGTTGCAGCCATTTGGGGAGTGAACCAGATGATGGAAAAATCTCTCTCTGTCTCTCTGTCTCTGCCGCTCTCTTTGTAACTCTGACTTTCAAATAAATAAATAAATAAATAACTCTTTTTCTAAAAAAAAACCAGTGAGATGTCACCAGGGGCCTCAGCCATTGCAGAGGTAAAACTATCGAAACTTCAAGCTGAGGTCACCGGAGCCTCAACTCCTTCCCTCATTTACTCTCAACAGTCAGGCAGCACTAGCCCAAACGGTCCAGGCTTCCAACGGCTCAGGCTGTCCACTTTCTATGCATTTCCACTGCTGTCACACATTTTGGTCAGACCCCCTCAACCCCCATTATTAGCAGACCACCAGGAAATCTCTCCCTGGTCCTTCTTGCTGACATTAGTCTCTCTTTACTTGGGGTGTATCACATTCCAAACCACATGCCACTTTTCCTTTTGGCATTCTCGTGATCAAAAACCATCATAGGAGACTAAGTACAGAAGCAGGAAGAAGTAGTAGATAGATTACTCAGAGAAAAAAAGGCTAACTGTAGAATTCTGTGAATAAAAAAAAAACCTGACTGTATATTTGCATATGGAATTGTACTAGAAGGAATAGATATTAAAAGAGAAGTACTGACTTTTTCCTTTATAAAACTAAACTCCTGGGGGCCGGCAGCATGGCATAGCAGGTAAAGCCACTGCCTGCAGTGCCAGCATCCTGTATGGGTGCCAGTTTGAGTCCTGGCTGCTCAACTTCTGACCCTGCTCTCTGCTATGGCCTGGGAAAGCAGTGGAAGACGGCCAAAGTCCTTGGGCCCCTGCATCCAGGTGGGAGACCTGGAAGAAGCTCCTGGCTCCTGGCCAATTGGGGAGTGAACCAGTGGATAGAAAGCCTCTCTCTCTCTCTCTGCCTCTGCCTCTCTGTAACTCTGCCTTTCAAACAAATAAATAATGCTTTAAAAAAATAAAACAAAGCAAAAAACTAAACTCTTGGGATGGGATTAAGACTTTTCCTGCAAGTAATTAAAAACCTATGCTTTATTATACTCCCATGAACATTTATCTGAAAATCTGAAAGAAGTCAGAGTGAGAACCCTGAAGACATGGGCTACGCCCATTTAACTCTGCACCCCAGTGCTTTCTACATAGTGGCATCCAACACCTTTTCAAAAGAAGGGATAAGAGGGCAGGGAAGGAAACAGAAGGTATTAGAGGGGAGGAGGGGAAGGGAAGGGCTCAGACAGGTGTGCTAACATGTGCACGTGACTTAGACCTGCCAGGCATCAGATTTCTAAGTCATCAGGAGTGGAGACTGTTCTAGGTGTTTAGTGAGACTACTAAGCACAGGGACTTTGTTCGCCCAGTAGAGAAGACTAAAAACTAACATGCAGAAGTGGAGAGTACACACCATAAGGATGGAAGGAAGTGTTTCTAAGACTCAGTGGAGATCAGAGCCAGACGACCAGGAACCAAACACCAAGATGGAGGGATGGAGGGCACTAACAAAGACATACTCAGGGCTCCAGAAAGGAAGGGAGGGTGGATAGGAGATGTCCTCCTGAAGGGGGCTTGCAGGGCCAAAGGGGGGCTGTTTCAGGATAGGATGTGTGTAGGGAGCGAGGTGAGTCCATGGAGACAGCTGGGTGGAATAAGGCTGACAGCCCATAACAGTCCAGAATAAGAGAGGCAGGGGACCCGGAGCCAGGGGCAAAGGCCCAAATGTGACCTCAGGGAGGGGAAGAAAGCTGAGGAATCTACAGAAAGTGAGGGTGTACAGAGCTGACAGGTAGCAGGTGGTGAAAAGGGTTTGAGACATTAATGAGGGGAATTTCTACCAAGATGAATAGGGATTGCAGAGCAACCCTGGGGAGCTAATGGAAGAAGCCAGACAGTATGAATGATACCTCCTTTCCCTTCTTAGCTCATAAAGTCCTCCATGCATAAAATTGTGTAATTCCTACTCATGCATATGGATGAAAAGGCACTATCAATGAAACGTTTTGAAGTTGGATGCAATCAAGACATGAAACTGTCATGATTAGAGTGATGGCTACTTCTGTGTCAGACGGCCTGGCCCACATGTGATGGAGGGGAAGTTAGGGGGTGATCTGTGGACTGGGTTTCCTCCAGACACATGGTTGTCAGTCTTCCCTGGTTAGCACACACCCCTCAGGAATCTCAGACAATGGGAGGTTGGAGGGAATAGGCGCTCATTCTCATGGAACCAACACAGGAAATCGCAATCACTCCGTCACAACACAGGGGCAAATGAGACATGCATAAGGATATTTCAAAAAGTTCATGGAAAGTGGAATTAAAACACAAGTTTATTTTTGTGTAAAACTGTAAAATTCATTCATAGTTTTTCTTCCAAAAGATGCATCTTCCATGAACTTTGTGACACAGTCTCATGTGGACTGTAAGCTAAGAGCTGGCTCCGGCTCCAGGCCTGCACCTCCCTGCTGGTCTTTTGGGACCCTTTGTGCCCCAGGTCCCTTTCAAAGTCCAGTAGGAATGGAGAGGAGGGAACGCACACTAGGGTTGGAATGGGGGTTTGTGGAGATTTGGAAGAAGCAAAGTTATAGAACCATGTCTGTCTGTCTGTCTCTCTCTCTCCCCTCCACTCCCGGAGAACCTATACATTTCTAGAGGAGCAATGTGGATCTTCCAGACTTTTCTAAGAATCCTGAGAGCACCTTTTTGGCTTCACAAAATAATAATTATTCTAGCATCTACTGCCTCCCAAAATTATGTGATTCTACTTACATATCCCTGGTTAGGATTAAAAATAATCATATGTTGAAAAAATAATAATGCTTGGGGCTGGCACTGTGGTGCAGTGGGTTAACACCCTGGCCTGAAGCACCAGCATCCCATATGGGCGCCAGTTCAAGACCCAGCTGCTCCACTCTCTGCTATGGCCTGGGAAAGCAGTAGAAGATGGCCCAAGTCCTTGGGCCCCTGCACCCACGTGGGAAACCGGGAAGAGGCTCCTGGCTCCTGGCTTCAGATCAGCCCAGTTCCAGCAGTTGCAGTCATCTGAGGAGTGAACCATCAGATGGAAGACCTCTCTCTCTCTCTCTCTCTCTCTCTCTCTCTCTCTCCCTGCCTCTCCTCTCTCTGTGTAACTCTGACTTTCAAAGAAATAAATAAATCTTTATATAAAAATAATTATAAAAAAGAAAATAATAATGCTTAAAAATTATATATACTTTAAAAATCTTCTACCTGTATCCCATGAGACCCTTTCCTCCTCCCTTTCTGAGAATTAGTATTTCTTCTTTTTGAAGCCTATTTGTTTGATTTTCTGGTAAGGTGCAATTCACCCCACTATGGTTCTCTTTTCTTTCACTGCAAAGTGACTAAAGGACTCTGCTGGTCTCTACCTAAGCTGCTCCTGTGTAAGTCACCAGCTGCTCCATCTCAGAAATCCCAGAGCCCTCTTTCTTCTCTCTTTACTTTCCTTAATCTGAATGACTTATTCTCTGTTAGAGACAAATGCCTTTTTCATTTATTTCCAAGGCTTTACAAATGCTGCCAGAGATTTCTTCTACCTCATTTTCATAATAAAAAAGTATTTAAGGAGTACTTTCTAAACTCCAGCACTTGATCGGCACTTAAGTTACCATATTCTTAAATATTCTTCACTGTCTTCTTTCATTTTTTGCTATGAAAAAATGTGTTTCTTCGTAGACAATATTTTTTCCCCTCTGGATGGTTTTATGATCTTTGCCTTTAATATTCTGTAGTTTCATTACTGTGAATCTGAAGCAGAAGAATCAATTGCTTTTTATTTACATTGCTTGTACTTTGATGTGCTTCCTGAATCCAAGGAGACTGCTTTTTTTCTGAATTTTGCTTGGCCTTATCATTTAAACTCTTGATTGTTAACTTGCTGAATTATACTACAGGGTTACCCTGATTTCCCAGATAATTCCCAAACATCACAGACAGGTCTATTAAATTCCCATTTCCTTTATTATGCAGTTTGCTTGCCTGCATTTTGATACATCATTTTTATCATTCAAACTAAATAAGCAGGCATAGGAACAAGGAGGTTTATCTTGAAAGGGGGCGCAATAGGCTAATCCTCCGCGGCACACCGGTTCTAGTCCTGCTCGGGCACCGGATTCTGTCCTGGTTGCCCCTCTTCCAGGCCAGCTCTCTGCTCTGGCCTGGGAGTGCAGTGGAGGATGGCCCAAGTGCTTGGGCCCTGCACCCGCATGGAAGACCCGGAGAAGCACCTGGCTCTTAACTTGGGATCAGCGTGGTGTGCTGGCCGCAGCGCGCTGGCCGCAGCGGCCACTGGGGGGTGAACCAATGGAAAAGGAAGACCTTTCTCTTTGTCTCTCTCTCTCTCTCACTGTCCACTCTGCCTGTCAAAAAAATAAAAAATAAAAAAATAAAAAGAAAGGAGGGTAGCACTAAATAGGGTGGTAAGACAGAGAGGGCAAAATCTGAGAGCCAGACAGTCCTCCTACCATTTACCAGCTGTGTGTCTATGGGAAAGAGACCTAACCTCACTGGAGCTCAATTTTGGCGACTCAAGAAAGAGAACAGTAGATTCTACTGCCCAGGGTTATTGTTAGGATTAAGGATTAAGTGAGATAATACAAGTCGAGTCCCATCTGACCACATCCTTTGAGGGTAGGACAATGTTCTAGGAACTGTCTGTACCTATTATCCATTTATTGCCATTCAACTCCAAATGTCCCTTGTAATAGATGCTCTGTGATCATGGATAGAATTTCTTTAAGCAGGTCTCCTGCAGAGTAAGCACAGTGATGCAACTTCTCTGCAGAAAGGAAGGATTGTGCAGGAAGAAAAGGACTCTACTGGTCTAGCATCGTCGGTCAGTAGTACAAGTATGAGGATGTCCAGTGGCACTGCGTCCTGGCCACATTCTTAGAACACACAGTTCCTGAGTGACCTCATGGCCCCAGCCCAGCCTGGCATTCACCTCCCTGCAGTCTTCCCCAAATGGTCAGTGTTTGAGGTCTTCCATTTGTAGCAACACTCAGCTCCCTCTGCTAGCCTGTCCCCTCTTTCCAGGTCTCTCTCTCTCTCTTTTAAAAGATTTATTTTATTTATTTGAAAGACAGAGTTACAGAGAGAGGTAGAGGTCTTCCATCGCTGATTCACTCCCCAGATGGCTGCAACGGCCAGAGCTGCGCCCATCCGAAGCCAGGAGCCAGGAGTTTCTTCCGGGTCTCCCATGTGGCAGGGGCCCAAAGACTTGGGCCATCTTCCACTGCTTTCCCAGGCCACAGCAGAGAGCTGGATGGGAAGAGGAGCAGTTGGGACTGGAACCGGTGACAATATGGGATGCCGGCACTTCAGGCCAGGGCTTTAACCTGCTGCGCCACAGCGCCGGCCTCCAGGTCCATCTCTTATAGCTCTCCTGATGTACTCATGGCATACATCATACGTCTCTTACCATAGTCTCACACTGACTTGATCTGTGTGTCTATCAGATCATCTGCACCCAGTCTCTGCTTCCTGTTTTCCTGGCCATTGGGGACTAAGCTTGGCTTAGGCAGCCCAGTGAAGTTCCCTGCCATCCAGTGGCTGCAACCCCACAGCAGTGTCTGAAGGGCATATTGGAGAGAGGTCTCTCTACCAAGCTTGTTCTTCCTTGGGTACTCCCCCTCCTCTGTACATCTGATAGGTAGTCTTTTATTATAACTTAATAATTCTTGATAATATACTGTTTCTACTGGAGTCACTGTGTGGTTGCTGTCTCCTGATTGGGCCCATACTGACATACTAGTCTCCCTAACCCCTGCCTGGTACACTCAACAGCAATGTGGATTCGTTTCTTCTTCCCTCCCCTAGTTAGGCTAAATAACTGATCTCTGGCTTGCTCAAAACCAAAGCACGAATCAATGCAGAAGGCCAAACCTGGAACACATTTCCCCTGCTCTAAACATCTCTGCAGCTACTTGGATGTTAATGAATGGGAGCAAAGATATGAGCACCCACTGGAACCCCAACAGGGACTCTATCTGGTTGAATAAGAATTACTTCCAGTCTGGCCCCTGAAGACTTCAGGTCAGGTGAACTTACTTCCTTCAGTTAGGGATTTTTGCTTGCTTGTCAGTCTAATCCCTAGTGTCAAGGAGCAGAAATACCCTAGGGACTGATTTAGTCAAACATGTTAATTCTATCAGAGTAGGGTCAGGAGACATCAAGAGAGTGAAACTGAAATTCAAAAGCACAGTGACTTCCATAATGGCACAACCGCTGTTGAATTTTTTTCTAGGAAAAGCCAGACAGGTTAGAAAAATCATGTTAATGAAGGAAGTGAAATCCCAAATAAGGAAAAGGAGAGCAAAAACACAAATATTTATTTTCCAGGCCTAGCTCTGGTGTATTCAACAGTCTTATCAGTGACTTACATGAGGATATTCTTATTAAAGTTGTACTTCTCAGAAAATTAGGAGAGAGAGTTGACCTGTTAGCAGAACCTGCTGGTTTAGTACTGGGTCAATTTAGCTAAGCTGGAACTACAGATCTCATTTCCCCCTTCCCATTTCTGATAAAGCCACTGACTAGGGGTGCCCACAACAGAAATGCTTGGGGCCGGCTTGGGGCTAGGCTAATCCTCCGCCTGGGGCGCCGGCACACTGGGTTCTAGTCCCAGTTGGAGCGCCAGATTCTGTCCCGGTTGCCCCTCTTCCAGGCCAGCTCTCTGCTGTGGCCCGGGAGTGCAGTGGAGGATGGCCCATGTCCTTGGGCCCTGTACCCGCATGGGAGACCAAAAAACACCTGGCTCCTGGCTTTGGATCAGCGCAGCGCGCCGGCTGCAGCAGCCATTAGTGGGTGAACCAACAGAAAAGGAAGACCTTTCTCTCTGTCTCTCTCTTCTCACTGTCCACTCTGCCTGTCCAAAAAAAAAAAAAAAAAAAAAAAAAGAAATGCATGGAAGATCTGGGAGGCAGCAATGAAGCAGGAGCTATTGTGCTCTGGAGGTCATCACTGGTTAGAGACGGGAAGGGATTGACGGCAAGTGCTAGTGAGTTTTTAAGGACAGCGCGTCTTCATTTGCTGTACTCTGTCTCCAGCTAGCCCAGGCCACCATCAGGAGCTTCTCTGCAAACTCAAAGCTGGGAGCTAGAAGAGTCACAAGCTTGCCATGGACTCTGCACCTGTCCCTTTTGCAGTTAGAATCCAGCTGTACTCCAGCACATGCCGTGGCTGGCTTCCTGTAAATCCTGACCCATAAACCACACCAGGGATCATTAAGGACTTTTTCTTGACCCTTTTTGGATCTTTTACTTCCTGGTTCCTACTGCAATTCCATAGTTCTAAATCGTATAAGAAAATCTTTTTCACATAACACTGACAGTTGTCCTGCTGAAGGCCAATTTACAAGAATTCAAAAACTGAAGTATGGGCTCAGGTGAATTACATTTGACTTAACATTACTATATACAAAGTCTTGCATTTAGGGTAAAAAATAAAATTAAATAGCAGAAATAAAGAATGAGTAAAACCTGGATTAAAAGCAATTATTGTGGCCGGCGCCATGGCTCAACAGGCTAATCCTCCACCTTGCGGCGCCAGCACACCAGGTTCTAGTCCCAGTCAGGGCGCCGGATTCTGTCCCGGTTGCCCCTTTTCCAGGCCAGCTCTCTGCTGTGGCCAGGGAGTGCAGTGGAGGATGGCCCAAGTGCTTGGGCTCTGCACCCCATGGGAGACCAGGAGAAGCACCTGGCTCCTGGCTTCGGATCAGCACAATGCGCCGGCCGCAGTGCGCCGGCTGTGGCGGCCATTGGAGGGTGAATCAACGGCAAAAGGAAGACCTTTCTCTCTGTCTCTCTCTCTCTCTCACTGTCCACTCTGCCTGTCAAAAATAAAAAAATCAATAAATAAAAAAAGCAATTATTGTGAATATCCAAAGGATTCAGGACTACAACTCCAATTTAACCTAGGAACTGACACCACTTATGAGACAATGAACAAATGACAATGTGATAAAGCTCGTTAAAAAGGGATATAAAGCTCCATATCGTGGAGGTAGAACTGTGTCTCCCTATTTACACTGGTCAGACAGTATCTGAAACATTGAAAATTCAATTCTAATGTATTTTAAGAGGATATAATGGGCTCTGAAATTAGGAAATCTAGGAAAACAGAAGAAAGAATGGCTTAGGAACTCGAGTTAACTGAAAAAAAAAAAAAAGAGAGAAGTAAGATCTAGGTATCTATCTGTAACTCCAGAGATAAGAGCTGGGATAAATGGGAATAATTACATACATAAAGAAATCTTATTTCCAAAAGAAAAGAAAAAAAAGAAATCTGCTTTCAACTAATTAGAACACTACAATAGCAAATAATTTCAGAGAGAGACATTCTATAATTCAGGGGAAACTAGTCCTGATGTTTACCACAATGCTATGAACCTCTTAAAATTCCATGATTTTTGAAACTACCAAGTTCTGGGGAAGCAGACACTGGGGAGTTACTGCTTAATGGGTACAGAGTTTCCACATGAAATGATGAAAATGTTTTGGAAACAAGATAGTGGTGACAGGTGACCAACATTACCACCACTGATTTGTACACTTAAAAATGGCTAAGGAGGCTTGTGGTGTGGCACACAGTGGGTTAAGCCACTGCTTGGGATGTCTATATTCCATTTCGGAGTCATAGATGCTCTGCTTTTAATCCAACTTCCTGCTAATGCACCTGGGAAAGCAGTGGATGATGGCTCCAATACTTGGGTACTTGTCACCCATGTGAGACCCAGATGGAGTTTCTGGCTCCTGGCTTCAGCCTGGCCTGGCCCTGGCAATTGTGGGCATTTAGGGAGTGAAATGGCACATCACTGTCATTCTCATTCTCTCTGTTTCTTTCACTCTCCCCCTCCCTCTCTCTCTCTCCCTCTTTCTGTGTCAATCTGCCTTTCAAATAAATAAGTAAAAAATTTAGGGAGGAGGCAAGATGGCCTAGCCAATAGAATCAAAAAGGGAGAGAACGATCCAACATGGGAAGTGAGATACACAGCAGACCCATAGAATGGCAAATGTCCTAACAGCACTCTGGCCTCATAATCAGCCCTTAAGGCATGTGGATCCGGCTGAAATGCCCATGAGAGTATTTCAGGCATGGAAAGCCAAGACACTCTGGGGGAAAAAAAAAACCTAAATGAAAGATCTCCATGAGTGAGATCCCAGTGGAAAGAATGGGTCATTAAAGAAGGAGGTACCTTTCTCTGAAGGGAGGAGAGAACTTCCACTTTGACCATGGCCTTGTCTAAAAATGATCAGAGTCAGTGAACTCAGGGGGCTTCCATAGCCTTGGCAGCTCATGACAAGAGCCTAGGGTGATTACTGATGCCATAAACAAGAGTGCCAATTTGTTAAGTCAACAACAAGAGTCACTGTGCACTTACTCCTCATGTAGGATCTTTGTCCTTAGTGTGCTGTACATTGAGATTTAATGCTATAACTAGTACTCAAACAGTATTTTTCACTTTATATTTCTGTGTGGGAGCAAACTGTTGAAATCTTTACTTAATGTATGCTAAACTGATCTTCTGTATATAAAGAGAATAGAAAATGAATCTTGATGTGAATGGAAGGGGAGAGGGAGTAGATAAGGGGAGGGTTGCGGGTTGTAATCCATATTCTGTACTTTGGAAATTTATATTCATTAAATAAAAGTTAAAAAAAATTAAAAAACACATTAGATTGCAATGACCTGTTCTCCTGTCTTTTCTCAGCTTGATCTTTCAACTGGACTATATCCATAGCAAAGTAAGATCTGGGCACATACTATATGTCATTTCATGCATATAATTAATAACACATCACTGCTAAACTTTTGGTGGGTGGATATTTTTATATTTCTAACAAATTTAATCATATGACAGTGCAGCAAAATTAGGAAAGAGCAATATACTTGCTTCCTATTGCTGTTATACAGTATCGTCACAGCCTTAGTATTCCCTGCGAGGAATGCAAAAGAGTTAAGCCCAGAATTTGATTTAATAACAAACTAAACTTCCTTACTGACATGGGTAAAAGCATTTCTTTTGAACAGCAAGAATAAATTCTACCATTAAGGAATATACCTAAATGAAACGCTTCAGTAACCCAGTGTTTCATAAAAGCCATAGCAATGATAAGCTTTTCAGTGGTGCTACCCAAACAAACCAGAGTGTTTCCTTAAGGGCAGAAAAAACAAATATGCCCATGCGAAGTCCATTTGTAAATGTTGCCATATTATCCTGATGACAAATGTTCTTACTGATAAGATGGAATATATATATATATATAGAGAGAGAGAGAGAGAGAGAGAGAGAGTTAGTTTAGAAAAAAGTCCCCTTTGTCTGCACCCACACATGAACACAGACTAAAATACCACAATTTTAATACATGAGAAAAAAAACTGCCTAGGAGTTGAAAATGTACTGGCTAAAGTTCATTTCTCTGTTCGTCAACACAGAGTGCTTCACTTCAGTAGATGAGAGACTGGCGCTGTAGCTCAGCAGGCTAAGCCCCCATATCAGAGCGCCTGTTTGAGTTCCAGGGCTCTGCTGTGGAGCTTTCTTCCTGATAACGCACCTGAGAAGGCAGCACAAGATGGTCGAGTTTTTGAGCTCCTGTCACCAAGTGAGAGGCCAAGATGGAGCTTGTGGCTGCTGGCTTCAGCTTGGCCCAGACCTAGCTATTGTAGTCTTTTAGGGGAGTGAACCAGTAGATGGAAGATCTCTGTCTTTGCCACTCTTTTGAGTCAATCTTTTATTTTTAAAAAAAGTGAACTTCAGGGGCTGGCACTGTGGCATAGTAGTCTAAGTTGTACTGGCATCCCATACAACCGCTAGTTTGTGTCTTCACTGATTCACTTCTGATCAGCTCTCTGCTTACAGACTGGGAAAGCAGTGGAAGATGGCCCACGTGCTTGTGCTCCTGCACCTGCTTGGGAGACCCAGAAGATGGCTCCTGGCTTTGGATCGGCTCAGCTCTGGCTGTTGCAGCCATTTGGGGAGTGAATCAGGGATGGAAGAACTTTCTGTCTCTCCCTCTCTCTGTCTGTAACTCTACCGTGCAAATAAATAAACAAAATCCTTAAAAAAAAATTCAGGGGCCGATGCTGTGGCACAGTGGGTTAATGCCCTGGCCTGAAGCGCTGGCATCCCATATGAGCGCTGGTGCTAGTCCTGGCTGCTCCTCTTCCAATCCAGCTCTCTGTTGTGGCCTGGGAAAGCAGTCCTTGGGCCCCTGAACCCATGTGGGATACCTGGAAGAAGCCCCTAGCTTCTGGTTTCGGATCTGCATAGCTCCAGCCGTTGCGGCCATCTGGGGAGTAAATCATCGGATGGAAGACCCCTCTCTCTCTCTCTCTCTTTCTCTCTCTCTCTCTGCCTCTCCTCTCTCTGTGTAACTCAGAATTTCAAATAAATAAATAAATCTTTAAAAAAATAAATTCAATAGATGAGTAAGATATCTACAACCAGAGAGCCCATTGTGTTGGTGTTGGCCCGAAGAAAAATTCATTCTAAAATTTAAAATTCTTTGGTGTCTCCATCCCCATCCTATTCCTCCCTCCAAAAAATTTCTTCTTACAAGTGAATGGATGGAAAAAGACATACCATACCAATACTAATTGAATGAAATTTTTGAAAAGGAAAAACAAATTTAGAAAACTAATACTATTTGATTTCAAGCTTCAGTAATCAAGACCGGAGAAGTAGATGAATGGAACATAACAGTCCAGAAATAGAACACACAGATATGTACACTGATTTTTAACAAAGATGAAAAGGCATTTCGATAAAGAATATTATCAGCAAATGGGGCTGGAACAACTAGACATCCATTCGCAAAAACAGAAAGAGGCACAATTTTGATCTATCCCTCACATCATGTAAAAACAAAAAATCAAATTGGATCATATATCTAAACATAAAACCTAAACGTCTAACACTTCTAGAAGAAATCATAGAAAGTCTTTGGGATCTTGAGTTATGCAAAGATTTCTCAGACATGACATCAAAATCACAATCCATCAAAGTAAGAATTTGATAAATTGTACATTATCAAAATTCAAAACTTTTGCTCTTCAAAAGACATTGTTAAAAGACAAATCAGATGTGGAGAAAATACTTCTAAATCATAGAACTGAAAAAAGGACTGAAGAACTCTCAAAATGTAAAAATAAGAAAATAAAACACCCCAGTGATAAATGGGCTGATTTGAACAGATGCTTCAAAATAGATATATGAATGGCATAGAAGATAAAAATGATAATATTGTTAGACAATAGGAAAGTGAAAACTAAAACCAGAATAAGGTACTGATGCTTGCCTATTTAAAGAGAGAAAATTTAAAAGACTGATGATGTACGGCAAACAGTTGGAGGGACCACAAGTCTCATGCACCACTAGTGGTGTGACTACTTTGTAAAGCATTTGATAGTTACATAAAAAGGCAAACATGTTATCTACTGTATGACTCAGCCATTCTACTCTGGGGTATTTATCCAAGAAAAATAAAAGCATTATTCATACAAAGACTTGTATGTGAACATTCATAGAAGTTTTAATTATAATAGACAAAAACTGGAAACCGCCTCAATGTTTACCAACATACAAATGGTTGGTGAACAAGCAAAATGCATTATACTCATGCAATGGAACACTATTCAGTAATAAAAGTGAATGAACTGTTAATAGATTCAATGACAAGGAATGAATCTCAAAATAATCATGCTAAAAGGTGAAAAGAAAAAGAGGATATGTTGTATGGATCTATTTATAAGACTCTAGAAAATGGAAGCTCACTCTTAATAACAAAAAGGAGATTGGTGGCAGCTTGAAGATGGCAAGTTGGGGAGAGGTGGGACAGGGAAGAATGGAGGGGAAAGATCACAAAAAGGCACAGGAAATTTTGGGGTTAATATCATTTTGATCAAAGTGATGGTTTTACCACACATGTATGAAGACTTTCCAAATCATTCACTTTAAAGATGTTAAGTTTTGTGTCTCAATCAGACTTCAATACAGCTATTAATATAAAACAAAATTAGCAGTTTATTTGGGACACATAAAAAGTTTGGAGAAAGTCCTTTCTTTAAAAAAATTTATTTAGTTAGTTGAAAAGCATAGTTACAGAGGGGAGGGAGAGAAACAGAGAGAAAGAGAGAGAGAATCTTCCATCCACTGGTTCACTCCCCAAATGGCCATGACAACCAGGGTTGGGCCAGGAAATTCCTCTGTGAGGGAATTTCACTCCATTTCCCACATGAGTGGCAGGGGTCCAAGTGCTTGGGCCATCTTCCATTGCTTTCCCAGGTACATTAGTAAGGAACTAGATTGGAAACAGAGCTTCTGGGACTTGAATTGGCTTTACCATGGGATGTTGGCATCATAGGCAGTGGTTTAACCTGCAGCACCACAACACTGGTGCTGGAAATATCTTTCTTTAAACCAGGAAAAGGGTAGATTCAAATTCATGATCATAATCCACATATAGGTCACTTTCATGTACATGACATCAATGTGAAACACACACACACACACACACACAAATTCTTCCTTTTACACAATGCAAATGACAGAGGTTTGTCCATTTATATTCTTCAAGCCCAGTTCTGATTCAATCTGTTTCTTAAACTCTTTCCTCTTCACACAAATAGAAAGCAACTATTCCCTCTTGTGAGTCACTGTAACACTTATATTAATTTTCATATTTAATTCAATGCATTTATCCATCCATCCATGGCACATTTATTAAGTGGCCTGTGTAGGCCAGGCACAGCTTGGCACTAGATATACAAAAGTGAGTAGTCCACCCAAGAGTCTCACAGTTCAGTGACAAAAGATTGGCATTAAAAAAAAAGTCACAGTAAAACACTATAACCACCATTCCAAGAAACAATAAAAAGTACAATGGGAACACACAGGAAGAAATTCATCTTGTCAAACACATTATCTTATACCACAGTGATTTGTTCAGGACTCCATTTCCCTAATAAATTAAAAACTCCCGGCCGGTGCCGTGGCTCAATAGGCTAATCCTCCACCTTGTGGCGCCGGCACACCGGGTTCTAGTCCCGGTCGGGGCGCCAGATTCTGTCCCGGTTGCCCCTCTTCCAGGCCAGCTCTCTGCTATGGCCAGGGAGTGCAGTGGAGGATGGCCCAGGTGCTTGGGCCCTGCACCCCATGGGAGACCAGGAAAAGCACCTGGCTCCTGGCTCCTGCCATCGGATCAGCGCGGTACGCCGGCTGCAGCGGCGGCCATTGGAGGGTGAACCAACGGCAAAGGAAGACCTTTCTCTCTCTGTCTCTCTCTCTCATTGTCCACTCTGCCTGTCAAAAATAAAAAATAAAAATAAAAAAAAAAAAAACTCCCTGAAAACAAGGGACCTTACCTTCTAGTCATCTACTAAATCACCCAGCACAGTACCTGGCAAGGAGAATTCACACGTGTACATTTGTTTGCAAGAACAGAAATTGTATTTCACAGGCATCTACTCTGACTAGAAGTCAGAGCCACCATGCTGCCATCTTCACTGTTGAGTTCCCACCCATACCCATTTTGCCAACAAAGGCATGGTAATATTTTTTTTTTTTAGTTTAAATAACACAAAAACATATATTGGCTCAAGTAGTTGAAAAATCCAGTGGAGTGGACTTTGGGCATGTTTCAGTCTCAGTCATGGCTCTGGAGCCATTACACTTCATCTCTCTAAAGTGTGTTTTGCATCATTTTCTTCCTGGATTGCTACTGGAGTTATAAAATGGTAGGCAGCAGCAGCAACAATTAGAGTTTTCAGTTACAGAGAGAGAGAGCAAGAAATAGAGAGACAGATCTTCACCCACTGCTTTACTCTCCAGATGGCCACAAGGGCCAGGGCTGGGCCAAGATGAAGCCAGTAGCCAGGAGCTTCTTCCAGGTCTCCCAACTGGGTCACGGGGGCCCAAGCACTTGGGCCATCCTCCACTGTTTTCCCAGGCCATTAATAAGGAGCTGGATCAGAAGCGGAGTAGGTAGGACACAAACCAGCACCCATATGGGATGCCAACATCACAGGCAGTGGCTTTACCCACTACATCACAATGCCAGCCCCAAGCAAATAGGTTTACACGCTTTATCATTTAGAACCAAGAAGTGGTGCAAGCATTTGACACAGTGGCCAAGACATTGCTTTGGATGTCTGCATCCCACATTAGAATGCCTGAGTTTGAGTCCCAGATCCACTTCCGATTCCAGCTTCCCACCAATGTGTGCCCTGGGAGCAGCAGATGATTACTCAGGCACCTGGGTTCCTGCCTCCTATGTGGGAGACCCAGATTGAGCTCCAGTCCCCCAGCTGTAGCCTGCCCCAGCCCTGGCTGTTGCAGGCATCTGGAGAGTGAACCAGTGGATGGAAGACCGACCCCCTCTCCCTCTGTCTCTCTCTCAAATAAAAAATGAAATTAAAAAAAAAAAGAACTAAGAAGACTAGTTTTCATCAATTATAAAGCAAAAGTCTTGCATTTTGCTCTAACTGAATCACCTAGAGGTTGTAGGTCAAGGTCACACGTTGATTGCTCTGCTCTGGTTTCCCTGAGCCACTATTGGGGTAAGAGGGATGTATTTTTTTTAATAAATGTATTTTTTATTTAATAAATATAAATTTTGAAAGTTCAACTTTTGGATTACAGAGGCTTTCCCCCCCATAACTTCTCTCCCACCCACAACCATCCCATCTCCCACTCCCTCTCCCATCCCATTCTTCATCAAGATTCATTTTCAATTATCTTTATATACAGAAGATCAACTTGGTATATACTAAATAAAGATTTCCACAGTTTGCACCCACACAGAAACACAAAGTATAAAGTACTGTTTGAGTAGTAGTTTTACCGTTAATTCGCATAGTACAACACATTGAGGACAGAGATCCTACATGGGGAGCAATTGCACTCCTGTTGTTGATTTAACAATTGACACTCTTATTTATGGCGTCAGTAATCACCCTAGGCTCTTATCATGAGCTGCCAAGGCTATGGAAGCCTCTTGAGTTCACAAACTCCGACCTTATTTAGATAAGGCCATAATCAAAGTTCTCTCCTCCCTTCAGAGAAAGGTACCTCCTTCTATGATGGCCCATTCTTTCCACTGGGATCTCACTCACAGAGATCTTTCATTTAGGTTTTTATTTTCATTTTTTTATGGCAATAATTTGATAGGACACAAAATAGAAATCTAAACCAATGTCTCAAAAAAGGAATGGCTGATCTCCCAGTGAAGAAAACAGGACGGAGGTTGGGATAAGGAAGGCTTGGTCTGCAGAGATCCAGGACGGATGAATGCCATCCATGATTCAAGGTCCTCATGGTTTCTGTGGGCATCCTGGCTTTCCATATCTGATTGTTATCTCATGTTCCTCTGCCCAGGGCATACACATGGATGGTAGTCATCCAGGCTCTATAGGAAGCATACCAGTCTTATTGGGAATGCAATTTCTGATTGTGTGTCAGTTCAGTCTGATGTCATACACTGAGTGGCTTTAAAACAACAGAAACTTATTTCTCACAGTCTGGAGGCTGAAAAATCCAGGATTAAGTTGCCAGCAGACTTGATGTCTGGAAAAGGCCCTCTCCTTGGTTCCTACATGGCTCCTTCTAGCTGACCCTCACATGGTGGGAGAAGCCAGCTAGCTAGCTTCTGAGGTCTCTTTCAGTAGGCCACTTATCCCAACCATGAGACCTCTGCCTTCATCACCTAATCACTTTCCAAAAGCCCCACCTGCTCCTATCATCTCCTTGGGGGTTAGGATTTCAGCATATGAATTTTGGGAGGAAACCAACACTCAAGACCATAGCAGGAGAGACTACATTTGACTTCCTGCTTCCCCAAAGGATCACAAACCCTTCAGCTACGCTTAGTTTCTGAAAGGGCAGAAAGGTGGAAGAGACAGCAACTGTGGGGAAACTGTGAGCATGTGGTGATGGAATCAGCCAGTTTTTTCATTCTGATCAACATATATGCAATTAAGGAAATTCAGTTAGGACAAAGCTAGCAGAAATTGAAAAGGTCTCTGATTACAACCAAGCAATATGGATTAAATATCAAGCAGAAATCCTTCACAGCTCTCCTAGACAGTGCAATTCAACATGGCCAGAACAATTTTCCTCTCAGTCTTAAAGGTAAAGCAGATTTACTTTTTGTACTTACATCTCCAGAAAGACCAGGTTTCAGAAGGGAAGAGCAGGAGCAGTCTATGTCAATCTCCCTGGACCCACAAGCCCCACAGATGGCAAGGGAACACTGAGGCTCAGCGCTCCTCCTGGGTACTGGGCTGGGACCCTTACCTGTAGATGGGATCCTGCATCACCAGCATCTTGCTCTCATCCCACGTCCACTCCTTTTTCTGCAATAAAAGAAGCTGTAAATGAATAAGTTAGGCTTGTCTTCAGCTACAGAACCAGGGCACACATTGAGCTACTAATGCTTATGCAAACACATGCATCTTGCTCTTGGCCTGACTTTATCCCTCTAAGAGGTCTGGAGTTGATTGTTCCAAAAGAATAAGTGGAAAATGTCAAGAGTCTGGTCTGATCAGTTCCCTTCAAGCACTTAAGCAGAGTGTCTCTCTGGGCCATAGAGGGTAGGCAGCAGCCAAGGAGGCCTCAGGGGACCACAGGCTGACTCTAAATCACAATTTCTTGCAGAAATCTTAAGAGAGAAAAAGAAAGACAAGACATCATTCCAGAGGAACGGGAGAGGCAGGAAGAACCAAAATGAGAAGGTGGTAAAGACCAACCTTCAAGAGATACGAATGACGCCGTCAAAGGAAAATGACATATTGATCCCATCCTACTCCATTAAAGAGGGGTGAAGTGAAGAGAAAGTGCCATACAAGCCCAGTAAGTTAACTGATACCTTTGCAGAGGTACCCTGAGAAGATATGCATGCTGGCTGTGAATTCAACTTACTCTGAACCCAAAGGAGACCCCCACTCACTACCCCAAGCAGCTGGGGATTAGGACAGGAATGGGGCATGAGGAGTGGGAGGAGGGAGAATTCAAGTGCAGTACTTGATGATGTGAGCAGTACCCTATGTGAAGGGGGAGGGGTCAGCAGATCCCACTCCAAGATTCTGAACAGAGAAATCTCGCTCCACCTTCACTTGCATTTACAATGAGGACAGGGATGCCCAGGGAAACTGGGGAAAAACACTAAAGACTCAAGCAGAGGGAAAGAACAAGCAAATTTGAATATATAGTATATTAATTAGTGAGGGCCTTTAGCCATATGGATTTCTCAGAGTCTAGAATGCACTGTGTGGCCACTCTCAAAACACAACCGAGTTTGGGATTATTGGGTCTCTACCAAAAACCAAATGGGGCTGTATCTAGGTCCTTAGAATGATATCAGGAAGAAGAATTCTGTCAGCCTCTTTATCCAAACACAACATTATGCACACCTGGCACATGCATGGACAGTCTCTGAAATTTGATTCAACACCAATACAGTAGGCTTTGGACTGGCTCATCAGCATTCGGTATCAAGCATTGTTTCATAGACAACAAAATTTCAACCACAATTAAAAACTATTTTTCAAACTGCTACTTAGTACCCTATAAAATTTTAATACACAAATGATGTCTTTGAGACAACAATGAATAAGGAGAGTAAACCCTTTTCTAAGAAGGAAACCCTTCAAATACATAAATATGGCAAGTCCAGGCCCCTCTCTCTTCCCAGGTTTTGCAAACATCTGTCACTTAAAAAATTCTTCCAGATTTCTTGCTACTACAGTTCACTTCCTTGGTACACAGTACAAGAGCCAGAGGCCCCCTCCAAACCAGGGACTCTGAACTGGATCTCTGGCTCTGATTTGCATACAGTCTAATGAACATGGTTCAGACACATATTCCTTTGAATGTTCCAGGCCTAATGCCACTCTTCATCCAGCAAGGACTGTTTTAGGGCATGTTTAGCTGTTTCATAACCATACAGGCACCTGTGAGACTGATTTCCAACAGATACACAGAACATTTTCAGAGTTAAATTTGAAATTTTTGGGTACCTGTTTTCCACACACAAGGTAACTGCTCACCATGGGAATCCTTTAACAGCAAGATATGAAAAGTATGTTTAAAATAGGATATGACCTTGGGTGTAGGTTTTTCATAACATATGTATTAAATTAAATCATATCAGTAGTCATGGCCACATGTTCTACCTGTACTTATTAAGTCAGCTTGGGAGCAGTTCATGAGCACCTACCCTCGGCAGATGAATCCATGGAATAGGTTTATTCCAGCAATTACATTTTTTAATTCTAATATTTCCATTTGACTCTCCTTTCCTCTGATTTTCTGCTGAGATCATCAAGTACTGCACTTGAATTCTCCCTCCTCCCACCCCTCATGCCCCATTCCTGTCCTCATCTCCAGCTGCTTGGGGTAGTGTGTTGGGGTCTCCTTTGGGTTCAGAGTAAGTTGTCACTTGTTTCAACAGTGTTTGTAATTGCTCACTGAAGCAGTTTTTATGACAGGTGCCTTAAAATTTTTGTTGGATAATTCCAGCATCTCTGTCATCATGGTGTTGGTATCTACAAATTTCTTTACATATGGAGTTGAGGTTTTCTTCAATACTGGTATGGTGAGTGACTTTCAACTGGAACCTGGACATTTTGAGTATTACAGGATTCTAGGTATTAGTTGAGTTTTCTGTGTTAATCTTTATCCTGTGACATTGCTCAAGTGGGAGTGAGGTCCAGGTTTCCCAAAGGGGAAGGGAGCTCCTTGTTCCTGGGGTGTGGGTGGGGTTCCAGCTCCCCAATGGGTTTCCATTGATACCAGCCTGGCTCAGAAGGGTAAGAGTGCCCTGTGGCCTCATTCCTCTGAGCAGGGGAGGGGTCTCAGTCTTCTACCTGGTCTCCACAGCCACCACATGGAGAACAGGGCCAGGATACCCGCTACCAGCTGGCAGGAATCAAAGCCCTAGAATCCTTGTCAGCTTTTGCTAGAAGCACCAGCAGGGTGGCTGGGGCACTTCATTACAGGCCAACAAGGTAAAATCCAGACATCCACACAGTCATTGCTGGCCTGGGTGGTGGCAGATCCAGTTTTTGCCAAATGTATGTAGCTGGAAAAGAGTGGGGACTGTCTTAAACTTTTCCACCTTGCTAAGCAGCCCCTTTCTTCCTCCTTTAGCTGGACAGTGCAGGCTCTTGTTGGGGCTTACGTGTCTGTTTCCACTGGCACAGCTGGACTGCAAGCTTCTTTAGCTCCAAGTGGGGATACATGCAGTGAAAGGAAAACCCAGGCAACTCAAACTATGCAGTTCCTTGGGACTCAAGATCCCTTGCCAGGCTGCCTTGTCTCCACCTTTCAGAATTTTATGTTTGTTTTAGATACAGTGCCCAGAGTTTTCATTTGAATGCAGCAGAGCAGTGTACCTGCTGCATTTTCTCAGAAGCAAAAGGCTGGTGTGTGCACACACACACATACACTTTCCCAGAAACTAGCTGGGCTTCTCTTTTTCAGAGACAGGATACACCAGGTCCATAGTGAGGCCCCACAATCTGTGGCTGTAACAAACATTGATTCTGAAGTGACCCCCGGGTTGAAAGCCACTGTTGTCTACCAAAGAAAGGTTAAATTGAAATCCCCAGCAAGAGGATCTCTTTCACATGTTGCACATTCCTTTGAAGTCTAAGTCAGACCTGGCACAGGAAGAGTTCCCTTACACTCCAAAGACGGTCAGCTTGCCAGGACCCTATAAGCCGCTCTCCCCGGACAGTGCCCACCCTCAGCGCTACTCAATAAATGGCAGCTGTGAAATAAACACTTGATGGGGTAACAGCAGAGGCTGCTATGTCCCTGGGGAAATGGACCCTCACTTCTCTTAACGTTCTTACTAGCAGGTGAGTCTGTTCCTAAGAGTCCTTGCTGCTCTGCTGTGATTTTCAAAGTGAGCAGAGGAGTAAGTGACTCCATGCACCAAAGAGGCCATGAAACCCCAAGGCATTGCCACATCTACTGCCCCTTGCTGAGGAGGGTGTATGCTATGTGTATCTGATGAAACCGGTCTTGCGAACCTGACCATGATCAACTGGGCTCAGGGCTAGCACATGACTGACCATGAGGGAGGGCAGGTGCCACCAAGGGGCTGGCATAAAACTGCCCCACCATTGAGCTGTAGGGTAAAAAAGAGCCAATTCTGCCAATCCAATACTGTCTCTGGAGAATATAAAACCCTACACTGAGTCTACACTGAGCTCCCAATAATGGCAGATGGTTTTTGTGAGCTGCTACATGTATTTCCACTCAAACTGGCTGCAACACTAAGCAAGAGGGTACACTTGGAGTGTCAGCTCTGTTTCCTTGTGGCCCAGCAATACATCTCCAGCATCAAAGGTAACCAGGGTGAAACTTTTCTTTGCAATTCTAAGGAATATAATCACATGTATATTAAA
The DNA here is from genome assembly GCF_964237555.1 of Oryctolagus cuniculus. Taxonomy (NCBI): domain Eukaryota; kingdom Metazoa; phylum Chordata; class Mammalia; order Lagomorpha; family Leporidae; genus Oryctolagus; species Oryctolagus cuniculus. Next base: position 36,446,875 of record NC_091438.1, read on the forward strand.
AGGGAAGAACAACAAGGCAAAATAATACAGACCGACTCTTTTTTCCCCCCTCTGGAGGAGCTGAATAAGAGGGTGGGGAGAGGAGGTTCCCAGGTCACCTTATGTTAATTTAATAAGAATGAACATTGGCAGGATCAACTAAAGCCAGAAAACACTTTACTTTCAAAAGAGATCCCACTTCCATCTAAAATATCCTGAGGGGCAAAAGGCATAAAAATCTTTACATCTACTTATTTCCCTGTTCTGAAAATCTCATTAAAATCTAGTCCTCTCCCTTTAAAGATCTGGGGTGAGTCTATTAAATCTATGACGAGACCAAGAAATTATCATGGTAACTCAAAGGGTTTGAGGGATAGAAGGAACTCATCAGTGTCTTGGTTATTCAGGAACCTAAGGCAAGTAAGGCTGGGCTTTTTAAATCAATCTCTCAATGCCTGAATATAGCCCAAGAATGTAGAACTAATGGTCTCCATGCCTCTTACCCTTCCTCTTTATATCCTTCCCACTCCACCTCTTTCCAAAACGCCCTGAGCAGTGTAGCCTACTTGGGCAAAGTGGTGTCCCTAGTTAGTGCCCAGTCGAGACAAGAACCAAGTTCTCGGCCGGCACCGTGGCTCAATAGGCTAATCTTCCACCTGCGGTGCCAGCACACTGGGTTCTGGTCCCGGCTGGAGCGCCGGATTCTGTCTCAGTTCTTCCTCTTCCAGTCTGGCTCTCTGCTGTGGCCCGGGAGTGTAGTGGAGGATGGTCCAGGTGCTTGGGTCCTGCACCCGCATGGGAGACCAGGGGAAGCGCCTGGCTCCTGGCTTAGGATCAGTGCGGTGCGCTGGCCACAGTGGCCATTGGGGCGGGGGGTGAACCAACAGAAAAGGAAGACCTTTTTCTGTCTCTCTCTCTCACTGTCCACTCTGCCTGTCAAAAAACAAACAAAACCACACACACCAAGTTCTCCTGGTTTGTAGACCAATGCTGACTCCACTACTCTGGTACAATTCAAAGTCAGTGAAATATAGTGAAAGTCTTATCGGAGAGGGAGGCTTGCTTCTCATAGTCTTAACTCAGGAACAGTGTGATTCTCTCTTGGGCTGCAATGGTTTCCTCTTATCTCCTGGCTTTTGCAAACACTTTAGAGAGAAAGAAAAAAAGAGGGCAACACAAACAAGCCATTCCTTCCTCATTTTCTATTTGGAAATACTCTTGCATAGAAAAAAATTTTAGGAAAAAAGTTAACAAGAGAAAGCAAACAGGATACAAACAAAAAAAAAATGGTCCAGCTTTATGAGATTATAAATCAAAGTTGGCTTCAACCATAACATAGAGACATATTATGGAATAGTAACTACAGCCAAACTCAGTCTACCAGTTTTAGAAAACTCACATAACTCCAAGCTCTATCTGAAGCCATCTTCTTTTCCTTTTTGTTAAAATGCTTGAAAACATGGACTTGGAATCTTGATAGCAGTTTTATTACACACGGTCCTGAATTGGCTGTGGTCTCCATGATACGCCAGGAAATAAAGACACTTCCAGTCCAGATGGGAGTGGAAGGGAGGAGGTGGGGGAAGAGAGGAGGAAAGGAGACAGCATGTGCCTCTAACGTCTGCTGGGGAATGCATGCCTCTCATGGTCGTATTTTTGCAAACAGCTCCAGAGGCCCAGCATCTCTGAGCAGAAGCAGGGCTGGTCTTTAGCCTTCATCACCTCCAATCCAAGCTTAGGCAAGGCCTCACATGGTCCCATGGGGAGCACAAACACCAACAAGAGCAGCAGCGAGGCCAATAAGCTAAGTACCCAGGGAGACAAAGATCCAGCTCTCACTAGGCTCAGAATTATGTAAAGGGGGGGGGGGTTGGCATTGTGGTATAGCGGGTAATGCTGCCGCCTGCAATGCCAGCATCCCATATGGGCACCAGTTCAAGTTCCTGCTGTTCCATTTCCAATCCAGCTCTCTGCTAATGTGCCTGGGAAAAGCAGCAGAAGATGGCCCAAGCACCTGAGCTCCTGCCACCTATGTGGGAGACTGAGATGAAGCTCCTGGCTTTAGCCTGGTCCAGCCCTAACCATTGCGGCCATTTGGGGATTGAACCAGCAGAGGAAAGATCTCTCTCTCCCCCTCTCTCTCTTTCAAATAAGTAAAATAAATCTTTCTAAAAAATAAAGAATTATGAAAAGGGAATGGGGGGGAGATGTAAATGGGGAAGGAGTGCCTGGTAGGACACACTGACACCCTAGGGACAAACATTGCACTTTGCCACCTGCCAACTCCATACCTGCACATACACAATGGTGTGGCAGAATTTACAGAAAAGTGGAATTACAGTTTACTTTAGTGTAAAAATTTTGAAATTGGAGCCTAAGTTTTTTCATAATTAGCATGCTTCATGAACTCTTTGAAGATCCCTCATGATTGGATTTCAGAATTTCTTTGCCCCCAAATAAACTGATCTTTAAATTCCAATTTCCATGACCTTCTTGAAGTATCCTCCTACAGATCCCCTCTTTTTCTCCTTTCCCCTTCCTCCTGAACTTCTTAGGAGGCTTTGATCTAGAGTTTACTAACCCTCTCTCCCTACCCCTTCTCTTCTCTCTATATGAATTCCTTACTCCAAGGAAATTTTAAGTCAGTGAGCAGGGTCAGCATTGTGGCACAGCGAGTAAAACTACTGCCTATGATGCTGGCATCCCATATGGGTGCTGGTTTGTGACCCAGCTGCTCCACTTTCTACCCAGCTCCCTCCTAATGTGCCTGGAAAAGCAGTAAAGGATGGCCCAAGTACTTGGACCCCTGCACCCATGTGGGAGACCCAGCTGAAGTTCCTGACTCCTGGAGTCAGCCTGGCCAAGCCCTGGCCATTGTGGTCATTTGTGGAGTAAACCAGCAGGTGAAAGATCTCTTTCTCTCTCTCTGTCTTTTCCTATCTCTGTGTAGCTCTGACTTTCAAATAAATAAATAAATCTTTAAAAAAAAAGTCCATGAGACAGTGAAAAAGTAACTTAGCTTGAATGAAGGCTCCTCTTTCACATAGTCAAATTTTCTAAAGGAACGAAGGTATGATCACAAGAATATGCCCTGTGGACCTCAGATCACAGGGAATTTCAGCAAGGGGCTTGCTGTCGCATTCTGAAATCCATGTGCATAGGGCTGTCGGTTTTCCACGGTCTGCTCTGGCCAACAACTGAGTAGGGGGGAGACTAAGGCAGGCTCCGTCGCGGGAGCTGCGGGGATTCAAACAGGCAACATGGACTACCGAACACCTCGATGGCTTTGCCAACTCTGCAGACAACTCAGACAACTGCTCAGACAACTCTGTAGTCTAAGACCCTTTTACCCTACCCTCCTACATTCCTCACCCTCTCCCTTGTACTCAGGGGCAGGCCTGCCTGGCACTCTGACAGCCCTACCTAGATTTTCCTCTTGCTTCCCCATTCTCATTTCATACTGTCTCAGTCCAAAGACCCAGACTAACGCAGGATGAGAGAAGGTGAGAGAGGAACTGTGTAGCTGTCGTCATCTGATTCCCTTCTGGCTGTCACAAGAAGTTGTCTAGCTGATAAGGGAGGGAAAGTCCTTTCCTGCCTTTGAAGAAAGAACTTCCACATAATGCTTTCTTTTACCGTATTAAAATTAATCTGCACCTAAAGATGGACACTGAGGTAACAGGACACTGGTCACCTGGTCGGGTGGTGAATAACATCCAGCTCTTCTACTTCCAGACTCCATGTTCTCTTTGCTGTATCTGGTGCAGAAATCAAAGTCTTTCACTCCTCACTGCCAGGCAGCTTTGCTTTCAACAAAGGAAAGAGATAAAGGGCTGGCTGTGCATGCTTTTGGTAAGACCCGAGTGAGTTAAGTATAGCCTTGATGTAGGATCTTCATCTTTCTTTTCCCATGGAGTGTAAATGTCAAGTCCTGTATGGAAATTCACAGCCATTTTGTCCAAAAGCTTCTGGCAGAGAATATTATGTGGGAGCTGGTTCAGAGGCACAATTGCCTGGGACAGTATCAACAAGAGAAAACAGACTCAGGCATAATTAGCATAGCCTCCTTTTGGAAGCTAGAAATGGATATGGTAAGTTTGAAGTCCTTGTCTAGGGACCCAAAGGTGGAGGAGGGATTGGTACTGACATTTATTTCCTGTCCTTCCTGCAAATTACCAGTAGATGCACGTCACAAGGTCTGCAAGTTTTACCATTATTCTTGCATTTTTGATGCACCTGACAGCAGTGGTGACTTCATTCTTTTTTATTATTTAAAGGTAAAAATCCTTGCAGAAGGTTATATAAACTCAGCTTAACGAGTTCTCCTTGCTGCTACACAGAATGGGATGAGACTGAAAACAAAACTGTCTCCTACTTCCAGGTATAATTTACAGATAGAGGAAGATGCATTCAAAACCAAAGTGCTAATAAATCCTATACGATGTATGCGATTCCTGATATGCCTGTTTCAAATTTTTCAATTTATTTATTCTCATTTCATTTGAAAGGCAGAAAGACAACGACACAGAGAAAGATCTGCCACCTGCTGTTTCACTCCCCCAAATGCCTGCAACAGTCATGGCTGGACTAGGCTGAGGCCAGGATCCAGGAATTCCATCCAGGTCCCCCACATGGGTAGCAATTGTCCAAGTACTTGAGCTGTCACCTCCTGCTTCCCAGGGTGCACATTAATAGGAAGCTTGACCAGAAACAGAGGAGCCAGTGCTTAAACTAGGTACTCTGATATGGGGAGCAGGTATCCCAAGCAGTGTCCCCACTGTGCCAACTGCCTAACCCTTTACATACCTATTGTAAAATTAGGAGAAAATTAAAAAGGCCAAGAAACACAACATAGCAGAAAGAAGCCTGCACTAAGTTCAGGGCTGGGATTCACACTCTGGCCCAGTGTCTACCTGAGTGACCTACAGACAGTCATGGGATCTCTCCTATCCTCTATTGCCATAGCTAATAAATTTTCTTATGTGCTTTATTCTAAATTCTACTTCTATGATTCTGAGTGCCTCCTTTTCTTACCCAATTATATCCTAGTAACCAAGACTACAGCTTGGGAGGAAAATAATTTCCTTGGAATATGATGTCCCTGACATACAGTATAGGCTGGAAGTTAAGGATCCTGGCTTAATGAATTAGGCATTTCCTGTAGAGCAGCTTTTATCTAAAGGAGTCCAAACATGATAGTACATACACAGAGCAATATACTAGCAAAAAGAATCTGCTTGCAATTCAAGCACGACAGACCTGGTTTGAAACTGACTATACCAGTGATGACACAAGATTTGGGGCAAGTTGCTGAGTCTTTTGCAAAGTGAGAATCAGAATGGAATCTACCTCATGGGATGATATGAGGATTCAGTATGTGTACAGTACCTCAAACAAGACCTGGAAAACACTAGATGCTCAAAATCAGTGCTTGCTATTAATAGCAACATTGTCTTACTATGTCATTGCATCAGACTTCTCCTATGACCATCACCTTCCCAAACATGTCTTCCTTGAAAGAAGACAAAGTCCCTGTCCCCCAAAGGAACATCTAATTTCTAATGGGATGCATTAGATCTAGGTGTGCATATAACCACCGTTGAAAATAGTTAATTTTACTGGAGAGGGTCTCTATCTACCACCTCTACATATCCTATAGTTCCTTGAAGATGGTGGACACACAGTAGATATTTGTTAATGAGAATGACAGAGCATTTTCTAGACTGTTGCCTTAAGGGATCCCAACTAAGTTACTGGTTTGTGAGAGAAGCCATATAAAAATGAGGCCTTTTAGTTCCTTTAAGTAGGAAAAAATACTTGGAAGATGTTCAAGATTCATCTTTCTTATTCAGGATTCTACTCCCTGGCAAATGGTGCTTCCATTTGTATGATTCCAGTACTGTAATAAATAATCATATACACAGGAAAGGTAATTACTTGGGCTTAGCTGAGAGTTGAATAAAATGTACTGATTAAGAGACATCAAAGTAAAGCTAATTATCTCAGTAACTGGTTTCATACCACAAATTCAACCTAGATTCATAAGGAATTTGAGATGTATTATCTGCTGGCATCAGTTCAAAAACACAGCATTTTTAGATACTTAATAATACAACCAAAAAGATGTTTTTACATCTCAATGAGAGATGATTATAATATATTTGGTTACTGCCTACACTAATAGAATGCACCTGAAAATTGGAGGAACCTGAACAAGTCCTACTAATAATATGTTCTATCAAAATTAGCAGTCTCTGTTGAACCCTTTCTATGTTTGGGAAAGGCTCTCATCTATTTTTTTTTAAGTTGGCAGATTGACAGACGATGAAAGAGGAAGGAGAATATGATAGTCAAAAGAAAAAACTAGACTTCATTATATCCAATTGATAAGGACTTACTTCTTTGTGATTTAATTACCACACACAAATACTGTTCACTCAAACTTTAGCTACAATTACTGAAAATACACTGTGTGTGCCAGGTGTCCAGGTAAGTGCTAGACCTACAAAGATGGTCTCTGCCTTTAGAAAGTCCCCTGGAGGGCAGGGCCTCCCTGGAAACACACTTGGCTCTCCAGCTAGAACGCACCCCCCACTTGCCAGCTGTGGACAGGCTGAAGACAGAGAGGAGGTTCAGTGGCTTCCCTGTAGGGCGTTTGACCCCAGGGAGTTCCCTCTGCCCCGAGGATAAGGAGACAATACTGTGACCTGCTTATATCCCTCTGGATCCACTGTCTTTATAGACCAGTAAGTTCTCAAAGACCCCTATATGCCCAGGTGACCTTGTACTGTGTACAGAAGCACTACAAAGAATGGTCCCAGAGCTGGGAGAGTTAAATTAATCACCTAACCCAACACTTGACTTTAAAGTTGAAGCCCAGAGAGGCAAAGTAACTTGTTCAGAGCCACAGTCAGGAAGAGTGGAGCCAGGACTAGAACCCAGGTCTCCTCATGGCAGCTGAGGGCTCTTCCAGCATGTCACATGGATCCTGGGAGAAGTAACACAGTATTTGCAGGGAAAAAAGACTATTCAACATTTCTGCCAACTAGCCAACCAGAGGCACTGACTAATCAGCAGGGAACATGGTATCGCTGCTTTATGGCTGAAGGTAAGCCATGGCGCTTCTGTACCCACAGTCAGAGCTGACAAGAGCTCCAGTTTTACCCAGATCATGACGGCTGTCAGTGAGATTTGCTGACTCTTCCAGTTCTTGGGAGAGGAAATTGTGCACTTAGGCTCTCGAGTCTACTGTTGCCACCTCCCACTTCTATAAACAGAGAGGAAGCATGAGTGTGTGAGTGTGTGTGTGTGTGTGTGTGTGGTGGCAGCACATTCAGATGCCAGAGGACTGTCACATGGGACTAAGATGACAAAAAACAGCTGATTGCCACTAACGTGCATTCATCTGTCAGAGGCAGTGTAGAATGAACACCGTGATTGAAGGCACCATGGAATCACAGCCACGGCTCTGAAGTGGACACCAGGCATGGGTGGAGGGAGACAAGATGGGAGGCTCCCCTTTCCAATCCCTGGCATCGAAGAATCAGACCTTGGAAAGACCTGCCAGATCACCTCTTTTCTGGGCCACCAGGAGGGTGAGCCCATATTGGAGATTACCAGGATGGAGTTTCAAAGTTGAGTCATGAGGTTGCCCAGACGGCTTCTGGGAGGTGCTACTCCAGCTTAGCCCTCATGGACTTAGTGGAAGGTGGGCAGCTGTTCTCCCAGGTGATGCCTCAGCATACTGCTACCCTACCTGTTGGTGATCCAACCTCAGTTTTCTCAGATGCAGAATGGGAATAACACCACATTTGGTGTACAATACATGGGGCAGGCAATGAGATGGGAAATAAGACTGTCCCACTACGAAGTTGCCCATAGTGAATGACATCAGAGTATACCAAGAGTACCCAAGCAAAGCAGGGGACAGAACAGCCCCTGGACAGCAGGCCTTGCAATATCACCCAATTGGAAGTAAACCGGGATTATATCAGTCTGAAGTAGATGAGCATTGGGTGGTGGGGAGATTCTGGGAGTGCCAGCCATGGAAGTGTAGAAGTCACGGAGGAGACACGGCAGGGCCTGTTCAAGAGACCCAGAAACAGCATCTTCCCGAGAAGGTCACTGTGAACATCAGCGGACCCGTTTGCTGTAGAGCCTGAGGTCAAGAAACATCCCTGCCATACAGTTTGATGACTCGCTCCATTTCTGTGGTCATCCAGCACCCTGCCAGCAATCTGCCTCCCCAGGTTGCTTGTCTCCAACAGGAAAAAAAAAATGTGCTCATTGGGTTAACAGGAGTACCTGGTCCAGGACACCCTTTGATGTCCTGGAGTGGATTCGGAGACTGCTGGTCTGCTTTACCCATCATCTCTTTCGGCCTTTGTCAGTGTGAGTTAGCATCCTAAGGTTCATAATCTCAAAATCAATCAGCCTGAGTTTCTGGTTCTGCGAGACTGACAGCTCAGCCCCTGGTGAGGGAGGGGCAGGGCAGGGAGGAGACTGCGGCCAGTTTCTGCAGGTGACTGGGTGCAACAAACGCTGACCGAGAGAAACATCCACAAAGACTGAGGAAAGGATGGCAGGATGGCTTGTTAATGGGTGTGAAATCTCCTTGTCGACAGCAGAGGGCCTACAGTTGGCAATTATTAGATCTGCTGGTATATGAGAACACAGAGCCTCCAGTTCCATTACATGAAGCGCTAAGTCATGTCAGACACAAGTCCGACGCATGGCAGATAAGGAAGCGAATTCCCTTGAATCATGAGCTTGGGCTGCATTGGCCTATTATTTTCTCTGAGGCTATCTCTCACTCACATTCACAGTGTTATTACCCATGATTCCTTTAACTGGGGCTCCGGGGACTTGACAAGCCTTAGCTTGCTTCAGCAACTCTCCTGCCCAGACCTCCAGGGAGGACCGCACCCTTAAGACTGCCCCATGGCTATGCACTGTGTGCACATGTGTGAGGGGGGGATGATATCACAGGACGAGAATGAGATGGGGACCAAGGTCTCACAGTACAGGCTTATTAAGTCATAGGTACTTAATAAGCCACTGCAAATGCCCTGCACTTCTGAATGTTGAAGGAGTCAGGTCTTTATAAACAGCATATCATATTCTACATTTTCCTACATACTTCCAACCTCATAGTCATAAAACGCTTTCTGGAATGACCATTAAAGATATTTAGGGAGTGGAGGAGGACAAGCTTTGGTTTAATAAACAGGAGCTCTTTGTAAGTGTCCAGAGATGAAACGTGCTGACTCAGGCAGCAGTATATTCCCTGTCTCTAGAGATGTCCAATCATACACTAGATATTAATGAGGATATTGTAAAGAAGATCTAAGTCCTTGGGCTGGCAATACAACTACCCTTTAAGATCCCTCTCAACCGTATGAGTTTCCAAGTTTAAGTTGCCCGCTACTGTGTATCTGGCTTTCCCTCGCATACCTCCACACTCTTCCAACCCCAGACCCATCGTCTGCCTTGAGTCCCATCTGAATTAAGAGCAGCTTAGGTTTGGAGCCACAGGAAGCTCAAGAGGCCTACATAGTTCCATGCTATGGTGCTGCCATTAATAAATAAAACCAAGCTACTGTAAATTTACAAAACAAAGGCATCAGCAGAGTCCAGAAACAGAACAAAACAAAAAAGCTTCCTCTCACACGTCCTCAGTCAACCAGCCTCTTTGGCCTTTCTTTTGGAAAACACACACCCCCTTTATACAAATCTAGCCCAGGTAACGTTAATCAAGGGGTTAACCTTATACTCCAAGAACACATACAACTAACGTAAAACCAACAAGTATTTAAATTACATACATTCACTTGCTGGTCTCACCCCACTCAGGGGACTGACTCCCCACTGAATGGCTCGTACCTCCCTCCCCTGCCTCCCATCCTTTCTGTGTCCTACGCTTCCTTACACTGAAAAACTGCATGGGCTGGGTCTTGAGGGTTTATTTAAATCCAGGCTAAGGCAGCAGCAAGTTTAACAGGAGGGTATAGGACACACTATGGGGGCTGCATGACACCTGTGGCAGGACTAAGGGTTGCACCAGTGGAGGCAGCTGCTAAGGGAGCCTCCTTGTGGCCACTCTCCCACTGAGTCATGTTACTATTATTGCTTAAATTGGAAGTATTTCTCAAGATCATGATGTAAAGGTAATGGTATTAAAATGGGGTGTGGGGGGTGATTGAGAAGCAAGGATATCAGGAGATGACCCATCCATCACCTGCAGTGTGGATACCGGAACTGAAAGCAATCACCTGACCAGGTCCCTGGAACCTGGCTTACCCTTTGCTCTACTGCAGCCTCTCAACACAGTTGCTGGTCAAACAGAAGACCTCACCAGGGAAGCAGGTGACTCTGTCCAGAGAATGGACTGGAAGGAAAAGGAATCTCTTGCCTACCTTCCCTGCTTCCCTCTCTACCATAGTTATTGGTTCAAAGCCACTTACCTTTTTCTTCTTCTTCAGAATCACCTTGACGCCATCTACTGAAACCATAATGCTCACTTTCTTCTTCTTGATGTTCTTGGCTTTAAACTCATACTGCAGGGGAGTAGAGAAAACAGAGAAGCACAAAAGGATTAGATCAGTGCATCTGCACAGCACCATGCTAGCCTGTGACCTGGAAGAGAGGGCCCTTGAAGGTCAAGATGCTGGCGATGGGAGACTTAGGGAGTGTAAAAGCAGATGGGTGTCAGCAGGCATGGGCTCAGGCTACCTCTGGGTTAGGACAGGGTCTTGGAATGGTCATCAATTTCTCCATTCAGCCATCAAGTAGGACCAGAGAAATGGACCTGATTTACACTAAGTAGGCAAAAACAGAGCCTACTTTGATAATCTCATCAATATATCAGAACCTTCCCTCATCAATATATCAGAACCTTCCTTCAACGCCTCATTGTACTACTCAATGACTTTCATTGCCAGGCAGCTCTCCTGTGTATAAGCAGGTGCTGCTACAACTCCAGTCCACAGCCAGTAAAGGTTAAGAAGAGCTGGCTCCTATCCTCATGAGAGGGATTTCTACATACTAAAAGATAATTATGAATTCTAAATTATTTTCTACTAGTTCCCAAATCCTTTATCTGTGGGTCGATCTCCAAAGCTACCCTATCACCCCAAGATTTGGGTGACAGAAGGTATTCTAGAAAAGATCTGACCAGTGACAGTTGTAACAGAGGAAACTGCCTCCCAAATCCTAAATTTTAGACTCATATTTGCAGTCCTGGACATGGCTGCTCCAGCCACAGCCCTCCACTGCTGAAGCACGTTTGCCTCGTCCTCAATACCAGATCTGTCCATTACATTTGCTTACTCACAGCCATTTCTTACACTACATAACAGGTGCTATAATTTTATGGTCTCCACTAGTCAATTCATTCTGAGTACTCCTCCAGTTTATTAAAACTATTTCCATGTAGCTCCCACCACCTAGAAAACTGACCTAGTGAGCTCTTTAATCTGTCATCTGGGCTATAGATTAACAAACAAGTAGCACATGAACCAAGCGCCATCCCAGAGATCCTCCTCAGCTGATTGGAGTGTCTGGCTACTGTAATCTCAATCATGCCATAGTCTGGTGGTCACTCCCCACTTCCAATCACACAGCCCTGTAAACTGTCCTTTTTACCAAGAAACGCTGGAAGAAGAGCAAACCAGAGAAGCAAACACATAGGAGGCAAGAAGGAAAACTGTTTTAGCCCAGGAACCCGAGAATCAAGAGTGAGAAAGAGTTCTATCTGACAAGGAAGAGGCAGCAGGGCTCTCTGTACTGTAGTCTGGCTTAGGTTGGGACCTGAGCCACAGAGCAAATTCTCATGGGTTGGATATAGGTCTGATTGACACATGCCTGGAGACATGATTTCAATTTGCAATGTGTCCCCCTGATGGCAGTATTCTGCCGAGCTACAGAGCTAGATGAACTGAAAAGAACTTCAGGTAGGAGAGCTGACAAGATCATTTGCTAGTCAACTGACTTTGGCCTTGTGGCTACTGGGGAGGTGAACCAGCTACACTTGCTGACCACACCTGCATTTACCTCTTCTCATTTGGGCTTTAATAATTACAGCCATCCAGCTCCACCTGCCTTCTGAGCAAGTCACTGAAACCAGGGCTGCCCCTACCAGCCAAAGCAGTGCAGAAGGGTGCATTTTGATGAACTTAAGAGTCCTGGAAATCACCAAAAGACAAAGCCTGCCCTAAACAGGTCAACTCTTAACTGCTGTCTTGTCTTCGGTCATTTCCAGTATGTCGCTTTCACATGCTCCACATACTTCCTCTTTTCTCTCCTGTAGCAACAAAATTGAACAAAACTATAAAGTACCTCCCTCTGTATTGCCCCATGTCATTCTCCATAGCTCTGTTTCCAGCAAATACAATGCCTGTAAGCCACGCCCTTAAATTTCCAGAAGATTCTTGGAGTTGATCATATCTCTCTTTCTTCTTTGGCCCACCTCACTGTTGGTTTCATTCTCTCTGAGGCCTTTATTTAATCATGATCCTTCCTTCACCTAAGCTGGCAAAAGGTGCACAGTCACCTCTTTGCTTGTGTATGTGAAACCTTAACTATTTCTACAGTTAGTATTTTGACAACCTTGGCCATGCCTTTTAATACCTTCATCCTAAGAACTCAAAACGCAATGGGCCGGCGCCGTGGCTCACTAGGCTAATCCTCCGCCTTGCAGCGCCAGCACACTGGGTTCTAGTCCCGGTTGGGGCGCCGGATTCTGTCCCGGTTGCCCCTCTTCCAGGCCAGCTCTCTGCTGTGGCCAGGGAGTGCAGTGGAGGATGGCCCAAGTGCTTGGGCCCTGCACCCCATGGGAAACCAGCATAAGCACCTGGCTCCTGCCATCGCATCAGCACGGTGCGCCAGCCGCAGCGCGCCAGCCGCGGCGGCCACTGGAGGGTGAACCAACGGCAAAGGAAGACCTTTCTCTCTGTCTCTCTCTCTCTCACTGTCCACTCTGCCTGTCAAAAAACAAAACAAAAAAAACGCAATGAAAGGTTCTTTTTGGAACTGGAAACAAGCTTCTAACTTGATTTCTGTGCACACCCAGGTGGTTCTTCCAGGGTTGGTGGACACAGTGACTGCAAGGGAAAACATGATCAAATTTTCTCCTGGAATCTCAATGACAGGGCAACACCAGTACTCCTTACAACAGCTGCTAGAATGTTCCAGAGTTCCTCAGAATACAGAGGAGCAACCAAGGTAGAAAATAGGCCTTCAGGTCCTGTCATAGGCGCCAGTTCTAAGTGCTGTTTATAAAGGGCTCTTAGATTGGACACAGTCTGCATCTACTCCACCTGCCACTGGTCAGACGTCCCAGATCCTTTCCAACCACAGAATTAGAATTAAATTGTAGTTCTGCTGGAAACTATGGAAATGAAGTCAAGTGTCTGAAAATGATTCAATATTTATTATCACTAAGCCATCTGTTTATATGACAGCTACGCTTCACTTGGACAACCGTGTTATTGTACTCCTGCAGGGAGACAGAATGGATTCAGAGACAGGGAGGTAGCAGAGTAACCAGGAGAACAGAGAAGAGAAAGGGGTTCTCGAGGGCTAATCTTCCTGGCACTCAGACTGCTTCTCTGAGGAGGAACACTGCCTGGACAGGAATACTCAGAAGGAAGCATCTGTGTGCCACAGGACAGAAATCCAGTCTTCTTCTGCCAGGGGCTGAAGAACACACAGGACTGCTGATGCCACCATCTGTGGTGCAAACTAGGAGTGTGCCAGGACACCAGACCTGACCCTGATCCTGACCCTACCCCAGTATGGCCAGTCTGATCTGAGACATTTGTTTTGCAAGTCAGAGCACCTTCTCCCCTGCTCCCTAGCAAGGCCACATGAAGCCCTACGGGACCCGACCTTTCAGAGAACAAAACAATACAAGTCCTGAATAGACAGAAGGAGTGTTTGGGGTTCATCACCAGATCTTTGGGATCTAGTGTTGGAACAGTAGCCCTGGAACTTAGTGTGCTGTGCCAATCACCAAGGTCCAGGACAGGGAAGCTGGGTAGAGAAGCCAGCAGGAGCCAGGAGTAAAATCTCAACAAGTGACATGAGTAAGAACATTGGCTGCAGGTCAGTCAGAGAGCTGCTTCTAGGGCAGCAGCCTGGTTTATGAACATCTCCTGACTCCCACATCTGCCTCTTAGCCCTATGTGTCTCAGTCCAGTCCCTGGAAATCCAAGAAGGGAAACAGGAGGTCTGCAGTAGTTGATGGTTGATGCAGCAAAGACAGACATGGAAAGAAGGGCCTAGCCCAGCCCTGGGCTTGAGGCTGCACTGCCAAAACAGAAGTAACAATTACTTTCTCAGATTCAGGAGAAAGACTGTGGCTATCAGATGCTTGCCACACACTTAATCTATTTTTATAATAACATGTAGCCTCCGGAAGAATCCCTGGATGTGTGATAATAGCTGATTTTTAACCAAAATTATATAGCTTTAAAAAAATACAAATAAACAGGAAGCTTGCTTCCTTAGTCACCTTGGCTATAAATAATTTGGTCAGTGATGCATTCTCTCACCTCCTGTACAGGTGGACCATCCCATCAAATTCATCTACCCAGCTCCTTCCCATTGTCCCTACACTGCTCACAGATGTGAGCCAAGACTTGCTTATGAGTCAAGGTACTCAGAGACAAATTCATCAAGAGGAGAGGAATCAGTTTGCAAAGGCAAACAGTGACAACTCTTGCTCTACAAATGCCTGGCTTACATTTGCCACTGCTCACTATCTTTTTAGAGGAGCTTGGTGTCTTTGCTTCTTTCAAATGATCACATGAACTTTTAAAAGTGTCTGGTGACAAGGCCACTGGGCATTTTAACAATGCTGCTTGTAGTCTTGGTTTCATGAGTGAGAGCTCATTTCCACAACAAAACTATGTGTATCTCAACCCAAAGGGCTGTCTTAAAAAAGGTTTGTGGAAAGTCTTTTTGCATTTACATTTTGACAATTTAGTAAATTAAGTAGTAAAATACAAAATCTGAGCACACACATGTTCATAGCAGCATTATTCACAATAACCCAAATGTATTAGCAACTCCAGTGTCCATTAATGGATAAACAGATACAGAAAATGAAGTATATTCATACAATGGAATATTACCCAGCCCTGCAAATGAAAGAAATCCTGTCACATGCTACAACATGGATAAACTTTGAAGACATTATACTAAGTGATCTAAGTTAATCATGGAAAGACAAACACTGTGTGAGCCTATCTAAAAATAATCAAACTTATGAAAAAGAAAGTTAAATAGGTATTGATAGAGGACAAGAGTGAGAGAAAGGCAGGTTGTTCAATAGGAAAGAGCCTCAGTTTTTCAAGGTGGAGAAGTGCTGGAGATAGATGGCAGTGACTGTTGTACATCAGTGTGAAGGTACATAATGCCACTGACCTGCACATTTAGAAATGATTTAAAATGGTAAAGTGTACATTATGTATATCTATCACAATAAAAGATTTAAAATCTGAAAACACTGCATAACAAATACATTTTTCTTAGGCATGGCATGTCTACTTCAATTCAGCTTACAAATGGTATTTCTGTAACTCCCACATATGCAAGCCAAACATACCTCCCTTTTCCATACGTCCATGTAATTGAATTTGCTATTCCCTATGTCTAGAAGGCTCTCCCCACACCATCTGCCTGGTCCATGTTTATTCTTGAAATATCTGCTCAACTTCTCCACAGTGAAGCCTTCCAGGTCAACCACCCCTTCCCATATCCTCCCACAGAGCTGTTCCATCAACTTGGTTACTACAGCAATATGCAAGCCTCTATTATCACTCACTGTGGGCTGATTGCTTATTTATTAACCCAATATGCCATGACCTCCTTGAGAGCAAGAAATATGACTTACACATATATGTACTCAATAAAATAGCACTAGGATTTAGCAATTTATATTGAATGTCAGGAAAAGTAATGGCCACAGTTGGTATTGGTTATTAATCAAGCCCAAGAAAAGAGTAAAGGAAGACTTCTAGAAGTCAATTAATCTGGGGACCGGCACTGTGGCATAGAGGGTAAAGCCACCGCCTGCAGTGCCGATATTCCATGTGGGCGCTAGTTTGAGTTCTGGTTGCTCCACTTCTGATCCAGCTCTTTGCTATGGCCTGGGATAGCAGTAGAAGATTGCTCAAGTCCTTGGGCCCCTGCACCTGCATGGGAGACCTGGAGGAAGCTCCCGGCTCCTGGCTTCCAATTGGCGCAGCTCTGGCCGTTGTGGCCAACTGGGGAGTGAACCTGCAGATGGAAGATTCTCTCTCTCTCTCTCTCTCTCTCTCTCTCTCTCTCTGCCTCTCCTTCTCTCTCTGTGTAACTCAGACTTTCAAATAAATAAATAAATCTTTAAAAAAGAAAAGCAGGAGAAAAATGACCTTATAAAAAAAAACAAAATAAGAAGTCAATTAACAACTGAAGTTACTCAAACCTGGATTCTATTCCATGCTAAAAGCGCTACTATAAGATATGATCTTTAAGTGGTCCATATTTCACACTTACCTATGCTTGATACACACATTTTTAATAGAAATGAGACAATGTGGAGCTGCCATTATCTGGCCCCTCACAATCAGCAATAATGAAGAGGAGGATGGTCTTTTCCCTGGGCTACCCAGTTTCCCTAAATTCCAGCTCCTGTGCCTGTGGAACTGGAACGCGGAGGACAGGGGCCCAAGAGCCATGGCAGCTCTTCCAGTAACATGTGGCTCAGGGACCTGCTGCTCTTCATTTATATGAAATCTCAGAAATGCCAGCAAGACCAAGGCCAAAGTTGGCACTAAATCCAAATTCTAGACTATCTATGAGGACCTTTGGAGATTCTGAGTAGAGCAACATATTTCCCATCAATCTCCCTAATCCCAGCATAACTAATTTAGCAACAGACATATTACTGAAAATTGAGTATATACAAAATCACTGTTATATATACAGCATTTTAAAGAAGCCAGAGGGTTTATTTTTTTTTTAATAAATATTCATTATCATTGCCTCATAAAGTAGAGAACTGAAGTATTGCCCAATTCTTTCAACCAAGGAGATCTAAAACTCAAGCTCTAAATCCCTTTTGGGATACTTGATTCTTTTTTTATTTATTTACTTGAAAGTCAGAGTTATAAAGAAAGAGAAGGAGAGGCAGAGAGAGAGAAAGAGAGACTGAGAGTGAGAAAGAGAGAGAGAAAGAGAGAGAGAGAGAAAGGTTTTCCATGTGCTGGTTCGCTCCCTAATTGGCTGCAACAGCCAGAGCTGCGCCAATCCGAAGCCAGGAGCTGGGAGCTTCTTCCAGGTCTCCCACATGGGTGCAAATCCTTGGGTCATCTTCTACTGCTTTCCCAGGCCATAGCAGAGAGCTGGATTGGAAGTGGAGCAGCCAGGACTCAAACTGGCACCCATATGGGATGTCGGCACTGCAGGCAGCAGCTTTACCTGCTACACCACAGCATCGGCCCCTTGGGATACTTGATTTTAAAATGGCAGAATCCCAGACCCAGTTCTCAGAGAAGTTCATTCAGCAAATCTAGGGTAGAACCAAAAATTGTTTTGCTTTGTTTTTAATGCAAGTAATAATATATACATATATATGTGTATATATATATATTTAAGGATTTTATTTATTTGAGAGGTACAGTTACAGACAGAGACAGAGAAAGGTCTTCCATCTGCTGGTTCACTCCTCAAATGGTTGCAAGGGCCGGAGCTGAGCCAATCCGAAACCAGGAGTTTCTTTCAGTCTCCCACTCAGCAGCAGGGGCCCAAACTCAGCCTACTATGCCACAGCACCGGCCCCACAAGTAATAATATAGCTCATACTATTCAGAAACACTAACGTGGGCCATGAATGCATATTACATGTTTTCAATTAATCAAGAAATGACTTAGCCTAAATCAAGGCATCCTGATTATACATGTACTATTTTTTAAGTAAGGGCATTGGAACAATTAAAATAGATTCTTATGAAAGTACCACTGCTATTTGTTGTCATTCACTTTCTAAGTCAAAGGCTGTTAAATCACCCCTATTTTGTTAGAAGAATTCTGTTTGGTGGTTGGTAGCAGGTATCCATGCATTGTGCTGCATACATTTTCTGCGTCTGAAATATTTCATCAAAAAACTGTAGAAGAATTCTCGTGTTTGAAACATGTCGGATTACAGATGCTGGCCAAGCTTATCATCTTACATACTAAGTGCCAAGGGATTGTAGAAGACTTTAGCAGGAGATCTAAGCCTGGAACCTCCATCTCCTGACCATTGGCTCTCTGTTTATGTTGCTCAACATCTCTGTCTTTCTCACTGGCCCCAAATTCTGGCTGTAGGGGGAAAAATTATTAATCCATTATAGACATATTTAAAGAGATCTTTGACAGGCATTCAACCCCCATCTTATAAGAGGAAGCCCAAAGAGGAGGAAGAGCATATGGAAATTAAGTTCACAGGATCAGGAACATTTCCAGCCTTTTCAATGGAAAACTCTATAATCCGCACTGGCCCCCCAGCCCCGCCACTCAAATTCTTTCCCACACTAATCACATTGCATGCTCTCATTTCCTTCATTGCTCCCTACCCTACTCCACACCCAGGGACAAACATCAATAGCATGGGAAGACTACACAATACCAACGAGGTCAGAAAAACATAGCAAAGGGACCGTCTGAATGTAAGGAGAGTTTCAGGGAAGGATAATTCAAATTCATTACTGTTTGAAACACTGAGAAGGTGAGAGAGAGATTTCTCCAAGCATAGATTTTCTGTGGGAGGGAGGCATTTTCCTCGTGTCAAGAGACGGGCACAGTGGTAGAGAGGAAATTAAACAGGCCCTGGGATGGAAGACTGCAGCAGCAAGTTCAGGCAACCTCAGCTGTGTACTCAGGGGAGCCCCTGAGTGGCGGCTGCTCCCTGTAGAGAGAAGACAAGACAGGCCCTGGAATACAGTCATCACTTTTTCCTGCCTGGGAGCATGTTGACAGGTTCCGGGGAGCTGAACAACAACTCAGATGATTAAGGGGCCTGGATGGGGTGATTTATGAAGATAAGCACCACCACTAATCATAATCCACTGCTTTCAGGTGGCTTTTCCCTCTTCTGTCTCACAGCACATTAAAAGCGAGAACAGTTGTTTCTCAGTTTCCAAGGGGAATCGGTTCTGGGACCTCCCTCGGATGCCAAAATCTATGAATGCTCAAGTCCTTTATATAACATGGTGCAGTATTTGAATTTAACCCACATAAATCCTCCTGTAGACTGTAAATGATCTCTAGGTTACTTACATTACCTAATCCAATGTAAACACTATGTAAATAGTGATACATGTACTGGACTGTGTAGGGGATGATGACGAGAAAAAATCATACACGCTCAGTACAGATGTCTTTTTTTGTATTTTTGATGCACAGCTGGTTGATTCTGTGGATGCAAACCCTCAGATGCAGATGGCCAACGACACTGAACCTTTTCCTTTTCTTCAAGTAAAAACAGAGGCAGAGTGGATGACAAGCTAAAAACACAGCAAAATAAACCCAACTCCAGCCAATTTCATTATTCTCCTCTAATATCTAGCACAAACTTGTCTCCAAATGGTTAATACATGATGCATATAAGAAGACAAGGGCACAGAAATCATTTACCCAGACTGTGGGGTAGAAGACACTATTCGCATTGTATGATTCATATCAACAAACACATACATGTAAGTAGAAGGAACAAAAGTTTTCCAGTATTTAAGAGTCATGAATCAAGGACTTCGGGTTTTCTTCTTCAGACCAAAAGTGGTTTGGAGGCAATGGATGAATCTTTCTGTCTTTCTAAGGCACGATGTACCTCTCTTTCAAAGAAGGCAGTCAGTCAGGATTCACAACATCCCCACACCTCTATTCACACAATATTCTTTGTTTTAACTTTTATTTAATAAATATAAATTTCAAAAGTACAACTTTTGGAATATAGTGGTTTTTCTCCCCATAACTACCCTTCCACCCGCAAACCATCCCATCTCCTACTCCCCTTCCATCCTATTCTTAAGATTC
The DNA here is from genome assembly GCF_964237555.1 of Oryctolagus cuniculus. Lineage (NCBI taxonomy): Eukaryota > Metazoa > Chordata > Mammalia > Lagomorpha > Leporidae > Oryctolagus > Oryctolagus cuniculus. Next base: position 36,466,912 of record NC_091438.1, read on the forward strand.
ATTTTTAATTATCTTTATATACAGAAGATCAACTTAGTATATACTAAGTAAAGATTTCAACAGATTGCACCCACACAGACACACAAAGTATAAAGTACTGTTTAAATACTCATTTAGCATTAATTCACATAGTACAACACATTAAGGAGAGGTCCTACATGGGGAGTAAGTGCACAGTGACTCCCGTTGTTGATTTAACAACTGACACTCTTATTTATGATATTAGTAATCACCTGAGGCTCTTGTCATGAGCTGCCAAGGCTCTAGAACACACACACATTCTGTACTCATCATATGAGGCTAGAAGAAGCAATTCACATGAAGAGTTGTGCATTCTTCTGAAGAAGCTGCATTGAATAGCAATGCTATTTCACAACACACATTCACATTCTTAGCTACATGACCTTGAGCAAGTCACTTCACTGCTCTGGGTATCAACTTACACTTCTTTTTTTTTTTTTTTTTTTTTTTTTGACAGGCAGAGTGGACAGTGAGAGAGAGAAACAGAGAGAAAGGTCTTCCTTTGCCGTTGGTTCACCCTTCAATGGCCGCCGCGGCCAGCGCGCTGCGGCCGGCGCACCGCGCTGATCCGATGGCAGGAGCCAGGAGCCAGGTGCTTTTCCTGGTCTCCCGTGGGGTGCAGGGCCCAAGCACCTGGGCCATCCTCCACTGCACTCCCTGGCCATAGCAGAGAGCTGGCCTGGAAGAGGGGCAACCGGGACAGAATCCAGCGCCCCGACCGGGACTAGAACCCGGTGTGCCGGCGCCGCTAGGCGGAGGATTAGCCTAGTGAGCCGCGGCGCCGGCCGAACTTACACTTCTATGAAGTGAGGACACTGAGTCAGATATGAGTCAGATGACATCTGAGAACCTTCTCAGCTCTAAACTTGACCCAATGTAACACAAATACTCTGATCCCTTGTAGGAAGTGCTAAATGGGCACATGCACTTAACATAGGTGTGGGGGGGGGGGATAGAACAACAAAGAGCTGAAGGGGTTTGTGCTGAGACCAGGTCAATCCTGAGAAGCAAGGAAGGGGATGGAAGGGAAAAGGATGCAAAGAGATTAGGAAGGGTTCTGAAGTGGAAAAGAAATTACTAGAATTTTACATACTAAGTAGGTGGGAGAGGCAACTGTTTGGCCTATTGGCTAAGATGCTGCTTGGCAGGGGGTGGGCACCAGTGCTGTAGCATAGCAGGTAAACCCCGCCTGCACTGCTGGCATCCCATATGGGTACCAATTCAAGTCCTGGATGCTCCACTTCTGATCCAGCTCTCTACTATTAGATGGTAACCCACGTCCTTGGGCCCCTGCACCCACATGGGAGAACTGGAAGAAGTTCCAGGCTCCTGGCTTCAGACAGGCCCAGATCCAGCCATTACAGCCATTTGGGGAATGATCCAGCAGATAGAAAACCTCTCTCTCTCTGCCTCTGCCTCTGTAATTCCACCTTTCAAATAAATAAATAAATCTTAAAAAAATATACGATGCTGCTTGGGATGCCTGCATCCCATATCACAGCACCTGGGCTCAAGTCCCGGCTTTGCTCCCAATTTTGGCTTCTTGGTAATACGTATTCTGGGAGGTAGTAGGTGATGGCTCAAGTACTTGGTTCTTGGCCAACCACTGGGAGACCTGGATTGGGTTCCCAGCTTCTGGCTTCAGCCCAGTCCCAGCTACTGTGGGCCATGTGGAGAGTGAACAAGCAGATGGGAGCTTGCTCTCACTTTCACTCTGCCTTTCAAATAAATAAGCAAATGTTTAAATTTTTAAAAAAACTTTAGGTAGGAGGGAGTTTCATGCTTAAGGGTTTTTAAAAAGAATGGAAGGAGGGGGCAAATGTTAAACAATCTTGGCACCAGCACTGAATATTCAGAAACAAAAGATACTAGAAATGAGAAATCTAAGACAAACCAGGAACATATATTAAGCATTTGGTTATAGGAATAAAGAAAATGTTCAATGAAATACGAAATCACTGGATAAATGAAGAAGCAGCATACACAGATGGCCTCTAAATCCCCTGCCCAGAAAAAAACAAAAACAAAAACAAAAACAATGCTTTCAACACTAACAGCATAGGTGAGCACAAAGGATGTGTGTAATATGTTGACAATGTTTACTTTGCACCAAGAATCAGGGAATAAGAGTCAGAAGGTCATTTAGAGGTCACATAGCTGTTCACGGGGGACTCTTTCTCTGAGCATCTCTCAAGTTCTTGAACCACCAACTCTTTTCTGCTAAGTTCAGGGTAAGCTTAGACCTGGTACACAACAAGAAGGAGATCAAAAATAGGCTTTGGAAAACCTTCGCTTGTATTCATCCCTTAGGGTCACAAGAGTTCCAGATTTGGGGGCGTGGAGTGGAAAGCCACAGCAGGCAGAATGATGGTTCCCATGAATGTTCATGGAATATAACAGAAGGGATGGCCAACAGGTAATTCTTAGGAAACACTGGAACTCTTTGAGGAGAAGGAAGAAAGTAATAAAACCAGATGGGAGAGTCCCTACAAGTCATGGAGTTGTCTCTTCAAAGTAATCATTCAGCCTCAACAGAATACTAGCAGCTGTGTCTGGAAAGTAGTTCCTTATGATGAAAATGAAATCTACTGCCAGCACCTCTACTCACATGGTTAAGGTTCTCTGAAGCAGTGCTTCTCAAATGTCAGGGTCCGTGTGAATCACCTGGGGACCTTGTTAAGTTTCACATTCTGTAGGTCAAGGGTTCTTCATTTTTAACAAGGTTGCAAAATGAAGCTGATGCTACTGGTCCATGGACCACACTTTGAGTAGAAGGTGGAAGAGCTAGCAGGCATAACTCCAACAGACATTTAGAGATATTAGCTGGGTAAATCAATGATCTCTAAAGCTTTCTTCTGTGCTAACATTGAGTTATTCCTACCAATTGTGTGTGTGTGTGTGTGTGTATAGATTCTGAGTTACATAAAAATTGAGATACAAGATATTTTTCACTTTAAGAGGGCCAAAAGTCAAACTATAAATAAAAATGATAAAACTCCAACACACAACTCTAATACATAAATGATAAAAACACAGTCTCCAGAATACAAGATCCCAGAATGGAGGGAATCTGAAGACTTATTATTGACTTCTTTCAAGACATGACAATGACCAACTGTCAGTAGGTGGCAATATTTCTCCGGGGTCCACGTGAAACAATGGTTCTCAACCTGGCTGTCCACTGGAACCACATGGAAAACTTAAAAAAAAAAAAAAAACCCACTGTTATCTATCTGGATTCCAATCCCAGAATTTTGGTAGAATTAGTCTTGAGTGAAGGCTGAATGATGAGATTTTTTTTTTAATTCCCTAAGTGACTCTAATGTATAGCCAGACGGAGGACCACTACAGTAACTTAAGGTGCAGAAGACCTCAGAAACCAAAAGATAAGAGTCAGTGTTGGGCATCATCTCTGTCCTAATTCCCTGCACATTTCCATCTGCCACCAATGCTGACAGCACATAATTTCTAATCCTCCTCATCTTCCCTGTCAGCCCATCCCCAGTAAGTTACTCCAAGGCTGCACCAGATTTGGCATTCTCCAAATTCCTATGACAACAAATGATCCTGGGTAGAAAAAGCACTGGTGCCCTCTGTTTTCTACAGGACTCAGTTTAGACCACAGCAAAGCTCCCTACCCTAACTCATCCCCAGCATCAGCTTGGACTTCAGGGACCAGCAACATTTTGTCTGGAAAAGGAAAGACGGTAAGTACTTTATTTTCTGAGGGCCATGTGGTCTCTATTCTGATTATGCAGCTCTGCCACCATAGCACAAAAGTAGCTGTGGACAACAGAGAATTGAGTGTGGCAATGTTCCAATAAAGCTTTATTTATAAAAACAGTGGGCAGATCTGACCCACAAGACACATTTACCAAGCCCTGGTTGACCTCAGCTAAGTTTCTTCAGTCTGAATTTTCCATCTCCTCCCTATAACATCACATGCAGTTACCAAACAGTCATTGTAACCTCTAGAGTGCAGAGGTCAGACCACTGCACAGAGCTTGGAACGCAGGGGTGGGGCCTCAGCAAGCACATGAGATTTGAGCATGGGCCTGAAGCAGAGTAGAAACCATGATGAAAATAGGGAGGAAGCCAAACTAAGAACAGCACAATCACCAGACATTTTTGGAGTGGGGCCTAACCCTGGGGTACCTTTCCTATGAAGCAACAATCTGTGATCTGATGCAGGTTTGCTACAACTCTATGGAAATCTAAAGTCAACCTTGTTAGGGAAAGAGAATGAACTACTGAGCCTGAGACGTGACCAGACTGGATAAACCACCAAACACTGACATTGACACTGTACCTAAAAAAATTCAAAATTCACTGCAGGATTAGACGTAAAAGTATGAAAATTTTAAAAGAAAACAAAGAGAACATTTTTACTGCCTGGAGTTATATAGAACCCTTATGCACGGCACCAAAAACATGATCCATCAAAGGAAAAATCGGATAAATTGGACTTCATTGAAATTAAAAACTTGCTCTGTGGAAGCCAGTGTCAAATAAATGAAAATACAAGCTATTTTGGGAGAAAATATTTGCAGAGGGTACATCTGACAAAAGGTTTACAGTCAAAATATAGAAAGAACTCTCAAAACTCAGCAGTATCAAAACAGCCCAAGTGAAAAAATGGGCAAGATTCAAACACAATTGATCAAATCTGGAAAGCGAATAAGCAGAAGAAAAGAAACCTACAGGATATGGTGGCTGGTTCAGTGTTGCTGTTTGACAGAAGGAACTGGGTAAGATTCCTGCTTCGGAAATTAGGCTGAAAAACTGCCTGCGCCCATTGAAACTTCTCTGCCTCTTGAGTCTCAGGGCCCAATGGGGCATGCTCACACCTGCTTCCAGTTCCCCAAGACAAAAGGCTCGGTCCCCAAGTCTGGAATAACCATCACCCACAAAAAGATGATCAGTATTATTAGCTTCTAGGCAAATGCAAGTTAAAAATCACAATGACATCTCACTACAAACATTAGAATAGCAAAGAGAAGAATACCACCAAGCACTGGTAAGGACTAAGAGTGATTAGATCTCTCAAACATTACTGTAGGGATGTGAAATAGCAGACACTCTGGAGAACTGTCCAGCAGTTTCTTACACAGTTAAACACCCACTTATGTATGACTCAGCAATAACTCAGCAAGGTGTTTACCACACAGGAATGAAAATCTATCTTCCAACAACATGAATGTTTAGCAACTGTATTTGCAATCAGCACAAATCAGAAGCAAATATCCTTCCACATAGTGAATGGATAAACAAAATGCAATATGCCATGCAGGAGAATAGTACTCAAAAAAAAAAAAAAAAAGGAAAAATATATAGCTTGTGTGTAACACACAGTGTTGCTACATAAAATGAATTAGTTGAAATGTAAAAAGAGGGGCTGATATTGAGGAGCAGTAGGTTATGTGACTGCTTGCAATGCTGGCATCCCACATCAGAGCACCAGTTCAAGTCCTGGCTGCTCCATTTCCCATCCAGCTCCCTGCTAATATGCCTGGGAAAGCATATGATGATGATGAACCAAGTATCTGGGCATGTGTCACCCATGTGGGAGACCCCAGTGGAGTCCAAGCTCTTGGCTTCAGTCTGGCTCAGTCCTGACTGCTGTGGCCATTTGGGGGAGTGAACCAGCAGATGGAAGGTCTCTGTGTCTGTCTGTCTGCCTGTCTATCTTCATGTGTGTGTCACTTGCTTTTCAAATGCATAAAATAAATATAAAAGCAATTAAAATGTTTTAATAAATAAGAAATTAACTATAGCTACAAAGCTTGCATCTCGTAGGCATTACGCTGAATGAAAGGATCCAGTCTCAAGAGGTTACAAAGATGATAGCTAAATGACATTCTCCAAAAGACAACACTGTAGGGACAGAACAGATGAGTAGTTACCAAGGATTAGGGTGGGGAGGGGGAAAGCACCAAGGAGACTTTAGGGATGACAGGAAAGTTCTGTATCCTAATTATAGTGCTGGTTATACGAATCTACACAGAGATTAAAATTCATAAGACTATACTCTCCAGAACCAATTTTACTGTATGTTAATTTTAAAGATGAAATTCTTTGGGCTGATGAAACATCAGGATGGGGTGCTTTTCCTCTTCCTCAGGACACCCCCAACCTCCAAGTGAGCACAGACTGAACATGAAGAGCACCACCCCCACCACTAGGGTGACAATTCTCAACGTGCTGCCTCCCAGGTCAAAGGCAGGAGCTCCCAGAGTTTCCCTACCATACAAGCCAGGAGCCTTATACTGGCTTAAGAAGATGGAGAAAATCTTCCCAGACACAGGGTGCCTTCCAGGCTACCCCAGCCACTCCAGACACTGTGAGATCACTGGGCCAGAGTAATGGCACCCTGCAGGTCATCCAAGTGCCAGCTACCAAACTGTGGTCAACTCTCCCTGGTCATTATTCCACTACCGGGAGAATATCCCATTATCTCAGGGAGCTAGAACCAGGCATGGACATATCTGTAGGCCATGGGGCTCAAGACACAGAACTGTAACATCCCAAAGGGCAGAAGTAATTTTCCAGCTCAGGGCAGGCATCTCACCCCAGTCTCCTATTCACAGCAACACTGGAGCAACAACCCTGTTGGTTTCTGAACATCTCTGCCTCCTTGCTGAATCCACGCCACACAAAGGCTCACTTACGTGCAACTCAGACGAAAGGACCAGTTAAAATTGAATGCACTCCTGAGCAGCCAGTAGAGGGAAGGCCATCAGGGTAGCAGCTGATGAAATCGTCTTGGCGCTTCCCCAGTTTGAGAGGAAGGGGAAAACCCAGTGTGCTCAGTTCTCCCTTGTACCATCTCTATCACACGCCTCTATGCCTGTTGCTGCATCCCTGCATTTGCTCCTCCCCCTTGAAGCATCAGATGTCTGTGCTTCCTCTGTGGACATAGGCAATGTATGCGGCTGGCAGCATCCCCGGCTTCAGCCATCAGTTCTGGATCACATACCGCAGAGTTCCCTTCTTGTCCTCCAGATGTGGTGGGGACAGGAAAGGAGCTTGTAAAGGGCTGTGTTTGTGTCCCCCCAGACTCATGTTGAAGCCTGAGCTTCAAGGAGGTGGGGACGTTGGGAGGTAACTGAGTTTAGGGCAGGTCATGAGGATGGGTCCCTCATGAAGGGGTTAGTGCCCTTGTAAGAACAGGACCGGGGAAAAGCCATGGGAGCACACAGTGAGAAGGCATGCAAGGCAGGAAAGGGGCCCAAACAGAAGCCGACTATGCTGGCTTCCAGACCTCAGACCTCAAACCTCCATCCAGCACTGTGGGAAATAAATGCCCACTCAGCCAGGGCTATTCTTTTGTAGGAGCCCTTGCTGACTAAGAGTTGCTATAGGAAATCAAGAAAATCAGCAGGATGAGACAAAGAGCAAGCTGGCGGGCCATGGTCACCGACTCTTCCATTCAAAGACTGCCTATCTTCCCAAACTCTACAATGCTATTATCACTGCTATGATATTAATTACAATGTACAAATTTTAGCATTTTACAAAACAACCTTTGATAAATATGAGAGCACTTTTGTATCTATTGTCCTACTTAACCTTGGCCAGTGGTTCCAACTTGACCATCATACCTTTCTCCCTGTAAGTTATTCTGCAACCTATACTTTCCTCTTTCCAAAGTGAGCACTCTACCCTCACTGGACCCTGAGCGGGTAGGGTAGCCTAAGGATCATGCTGAGGGGTTGGGAGAAGGAAGGGGCATATCCCAATCTTCCTGAAACACTGTGTAACAAACAGGCTCTGATCAAAACCTCTCAACACTGATCCACTACCTGCCTGAGATTAAAGCTGATCGTCAATGCTTTCTACCTACCAACTGTCCCACTAAGCCGCTCCCTGGAACACATGCTCTCTAAATCATAACCTTCACAGCTCCATGTTCTGTGAAATGGCCTCAAAGACCACACAGGCAGTGACATGCAACCACCCCTTACATCTATCCTGCTCCAACTATGGAAGCTACAGTTCTCCCCTTAGTATGTCAGGATTCCATTTAATATTTTGTTTGGAAAAAAGGGGCTCAGCTTCAAAGCTCAGCTTGAAAATCATTGGCCTATATAAAATCCTATGTTAAAATAGTTCAGTTGCTCTGTGGTTCATTCACTATCTGTCCTATGGCTATCTGGATTTTCGTGTCTCCACATTGACTTAGGCAATTACCACTTCAAATTCCTCACTCAGTCCCCTAATCTATCCAAAAAATTCCCATAAATTCTTCTTGAAATTAAATACCATTTGGTTTCAGAGGAGGACAGTCCTGTAAATACAGCCTGTGTGGCCTTCAACTGCATTTTAGTATATTTGTTTATTCCAGCAGCTCTTATAAAGAATAGCCATGGGATCCCAAAACCTCAGACTTGGGTCCATGCAATGCTAGCATTTATAGGGTGTTAAACACCCCTCGGCCTCCTAGAGCCATGCTTTGACAGGTCATTTCAGTCCAGAGACCTCAGACTCAGTCTGTTTGGCCTGTTTCTCTTTTCCTAAGAGCTTAGCATCTTTTAGGAAATCAAGGTACTGAACACACCACAGATCAACTGTCCTCTTTTCTGCTTTTCCAAAGGAAAACCAAGTAAGAAAAAGGAATAGTAGCTACAGCCCTTCAAGATTTATCTTGGATGGTCACCTTGTTTTGTAGCAATCATCAAATTCTGAGCCCAAATCAAAGGAACTGCTATGACTAAGTTCATAATGAAATGTCATTTCAGCAATTCATTGGTGTGGAATAATTGTGCCAAAAAAGAAAACTATCTCCAGGTGAAAATGAGCTGAGTTCCTTCTATTTGTTTTTCCCAGCCCTTTTTTGATCAGAAAGGTACTCAGTAGCATCCAATTACATTGAGGTCACGGCTCCAAAATGAGCACTGACTTTGAAAACCAGAATGTGTCTATCCATTCCAAATCCCCAAATATCAGCCATTATCTCTTTCTTAAAAAGGTTAAAATTACTGCTCAAAAAAGGTAGAAAAAGGGTCCCTCGTTTCATATCACTGTATCTCTTCACCCTGCCTCCAGCCGCTAGACGGAATAAAAGGAAATCCAATTTAAAAATGGGGACATGAGATTTGATAGTGAATAATTAAGATAACCATGCAATTGTAAGGGGTCTTTTACCTTGAGGAACTGACTCCAAGGTGGCTGCAGTTCCCAAATCCAATGAGCTTAAAATATAAGAGCATGAATCTTCCTTGGAAAATATATTGTAGCCCCTTTGAAGATGGAAGGGGGTAACTGACAGGAAATGCTATGGAACAGCTACGGGAGAAGAGGGATTGGTTCGTGATGTGCCTGGCTTTCCTGGCATGTGCCTGGGGTGCTCAATCTGGAAACTGAAATCAACTTGGCAGTTTTTCTTGTATTGCTTCTGCGGAAATTTTCCTCTCATTCTTTTCTCTCTGTTTTGGAGCTCATATTCATCAGCTGTTGGACTTCCTAGATTGATTCTCTAATTTTATCATATCTTTTCTCCCAAACTATATTTTTATTCTAATTTTTGGTTGACTTCTTCTTCTTTGTTAAACTTTTCAACCCTTCTAGTAGAAGATCAGATGGTTTGCAGGTGGAGGGTGGTTATGGGGGGAAAAACCACTATAATCCAAAAGTTGTAATTTTGAAATTTATATTTATTAAATAAAAGTTTGCTAAAAAAAAAACCTTTTCAACCCTTCTACCAATTTCTTTCTTTTTATAAATTTTGACTCTCAGAGTTTTAATTTCCTGGGGTTCTCTGATGATTTCTTTCTCACAGCATTCTGTTTTCATTTTAGCATGCAATGTCTTTTTAACCCTAGTGTTGGTTTTGGCTTTTTTCTGGTTCCTAACTATTTTCTTCACTTTCCTCTCCCGATTTACTTATTTGGATTTCTCTTTCTGTGCTGGACAGTTTCTTCAACTATCTTGTCACCTGGGGCCACTTGGTCATATTTAAGAAGCAGGAAATCCTCCATGTTGGGGTGGGGCCTGTTGCCTGGAAGGCTTCCCTTACAGTGAGCTTCATGGCAAAGGGACCAGGAGGCCGACTGGCACTCTTCTTGCAGGAATCCTTCACACACAGAAGCCTGGAGATCTATTCTCTGGAATCACTCAGGTTTTCCAGGGAAAAAACAAATCTCAGGGCTGATGCTGCGGCATAGTAAGTTAAGCCTCTGTCTGTGGTGCCAGTGTCCCATATGGGCACTGGTTCAAGTCCTGGCAGATCCACTTCTAATCCAGCTCCCTGCTAATGGCCTGGGAAAGCAGTGGAATGTGGTGGAATGAAAAGGCCATGCCAAGATGGCCACTGGCAACGGAAACTGCCTGGCAACAGGCTGTGACTGGATGGCTTCGGAAACTGCCTGGCAACAGGCTGTGACTGGTTAGGGCATAGACCGCCCCTTGACCAGATTGGCTGCCGTGGTTATTTAAGCTGCTGTACCAACTGAAATAAATGAGTCTGTGGGCTGCTCGCCTCTGGCCTGTTTTCACCTGACTCCCAGGGTCTGTGTGGTGACTCTGCGCCTCTTGCCCCCACCATGCTACTCTTCTCAGAATGAATCTACAGCAACATCGGAAGATGGCTCAAGTGCTTTGGCCCATGCACACATGTGGGAGACTCAGAAGAAGCTCCTGGCTCCTGGCTCCTGTCTTCAGATTGGCCCACCTTTGCCATTTCAGCCATTTGGGGGTTGAACTAGCAGATGGAAGATCTCTCTCTCTCTCTCTGTCTCTCCTTCTCTCTGTTAATAACTTTGCCTCCCAAATAGATACATAAATCTTTTTTAAAAATCTCATAGTCAATATCCTAGAAACAGGACAGGAAGCTGAAAGGTCCCACCAGCTTGGCATAAAGGCTCTTAAGAACCTCAACCCTGCCTCCAGCAACAACAGGGACCTCCATGTCTGCAATCAACTGACTTGACACCAATACCCACTTCCACAGCCCCTGAACTGAAGCTACCTCTGCCTCATTAATATCATTAACCTATTCATTCTATCTTTAACGAGTTGTTGAAATCTCTTATTTCCTCAGAACTGTAAGCAGCTTGGTGCAGTATTTTATAACTGATCATATCTTCTCTCGGGTTTCAGCAGAAGACAATGTAGAACCACTCCAGAATATGAAGACACCCTGCCCTCTGGTGAAGGCCTTCAACACCACCACAAAAAGGAATCTTATTTAAGACTTGAAAGGGAAGAAAAAGCCAAGAATGAGAAGGCAAGGCTTCACTGGCAATGATGATATCAACAGTGATCTTCCTATAACTCCTATCAGATCAGCAGCAAAGAATAGCTAACGTCAAGTGTCAATGTCATCAGAAAGACTGAAAGGTCCATAAAAGGTGAATGATACTCTTATCAGGCAATGAACCGTATGGCTTGCCATGTATGTGAAACAAGCAAACCTTCCTGGAGACCACCAAGATCCATCTGGCATTCCCGTACACACTCTGTACATCACTGCTGATAATTTCACTTATTTATATTTTGTCTCTCCAGTAAGGTGGAGACACTTGAGATCAGAAACTTACAACCCAGTGGTCAAGAATATGAATTTCAGAGTCTACAGAGACTACTGTATTTTCCTAGGACACACTGCTTCTCCTCCTACACTAACAGAAACCCCAAGCTCTAGCTAGCACAAACCAACCCCACCAGTAATTCCATTGTCCAGTCCTGACTGCAGAATATTCAGCTATGAGGCTAAACTCCAGCCAGGGCGATGTAACAGAAACACTCCAGGGAAGCTTCTCAAGACCTTCCTTAAGAGACTATTAAATGTGAACCCTCTGCTCCTCCTCTCTTCATCCATCCAGCTGCCTGGCTTCACACAAAGCCATGTTGGACCACAAGGTTAAGGCCACATAATGTGGAGCAACATTACAGAAGGAGCCAAGGCCTCTGATACCTATTCCCCCAGGACAGAATTTCTGCGAGAAAAGAAAAGCTTCTGTCATGTGAAGCATAGGTTATTTTAGGCTTTTTTGTTCCCCAGGGCTGAATCTAATACCAATATAGAGTCACACAGATTTAAGTTCAACTCACAGCTCAGTCACCTTCTAGCTGATCACCTGCCCTGTTTTTCTCATCTATAAAATGGGATAAATGTCACCTAAGTTAGAATTCTGAGGATATGCACAGTAAGGAGCTCACAAATCCACATAAAATTGCAACTGAGGATTCTCATATAGAAAATAACTTCTTACTAGAGAGATCTGAAAGAAACAGAGGAAGTGACATAGAAAATAATTTAAAACACAAATGGAAGTTAAGTAGGAAAAGAAGGGAGTGAAAGGCAAAGGTCACTGTGTGACCAGGGGCTGGAGGGGAACTGAAAGGAGTTAACCCAGGGAAGATGACCAGGAGAGTAGTGAGGGGAGAGGAGGCTGAAGAGGTGGATGGGGACCGCCTTGCTGGTCCTATAGCCCACGTTCAGAAACATGGTCTGTAGCCTGAGAGGAAAAGGGAGCAATGGACATGTTTAGGATGGGAGGATGAAGTGAAATGTGGCTAAAGATTATGTCATCAAAAGCTCACTCCAGTCATAGTATGAAGAACAGGTTGAAGATGGGGACAAGGCTGCTGCAGATGTAGGGAAACCATTCAGATCCTTTCCAGCTCAGCTGGATCAGTAGGAGAGAAAGGTGGTGGAGTCAAGACCTGGTTTAGAAAAATAATGGGATCTGATGTTAAATTGGTTATGGGACAGGAAGAAGAGCAAGGAACCAGAAGAGAGGTTGCCAAGGTGCACACAATCATATATAAGCTGGCATCAGTCGCCAGATCAGGAAAACTCGAAAAGAATCAGATTTACAGAGGAAGATCAAGGGACTGGCTTTAAACATGATTTTGAAGTATCTTTAAGAAACCCAGGAGGAAACATCAAGTAGGCAGTGGGTATATAATTAGAATTTGAAGTCAGAGAAGAACTCCAAGCCAGAAATAGAAATTATAGATTGCCTGTGTATAGTCATGAATGTACATGAGATTGGTTAAGGGGGAAATATAGAAAGAAAAGAAGACAAAACATTAAAGTTTATAGAATATAATAAGAGGATCCATCTCTCTAGGAAACCACAGAAAACAAGTCATCATTTTGTAGACCAAACATTTGACTACCTGTGCTGTGGTTTGAATGTGACCTCCAGAAATTCATGTGTTGAAAACACAATCCCTAGTCCAACAGTGTTGGTGGGTAGGGCCTAATGGGAGATATTTAGGTCCCATCAATTAGTGGATTAATGGCTTTTATACAAAGGGCTCTCTCTTGTTCTCTTGCCCTTCCCTTCCCCATCACATAGGACATAGTAAGAAGGTCCTGGTCCAATGCCAGTGCAGGATCATAGATTTCCCAGTCTCCAGGACTATGACATATAAATTTCTATGCTTTGCAAATTACCCAGTCTGTGATATTCTATTATTGTAGCACAAAATGAATAGGACAACCTGAAATTTCTATTCATTTGAAACCAATAGAAGGGATGACCAGAGGGATAAAATCAAATATGCTATACAGTGATAGTGAAAAAATATAAAGAGGCAATGACAATGAATCTTGACACATGTTCCTGAGAAGCCAAGTAGGATGATTGGAAAACATGTTTGGGAGCATGGTCACCATTATTTTATTAAGAGTTATTTTGGCACAAAGATGGGACTAGAAATTAGTTTAAGATGAAAAAAGGTAAGAAAGTAGAATATGGACAGCAAGTAAACAATTATTATGATGATAAACAAAACAATAAAGAGATTAGAATAGTTCCTAGCTTATTTAATGGGTCCCAACAATGGGTTAAATAGAGTTTTTATGTTATTACTAAGATTACATTCATAATGTTTTGCACTTAGCTGGAACTCAATAAATATTTTGGATGCAATGACAACTGTTAAGTAGGAACGAAGACATATTAAGTCATTGTACATAATCCGCAACTAAAAGCAGCTATAAATTCTTGGTGAACCAGATGTCCAATTTTTCCCTCATAAAATGTAAGTTAATCTAAATATAATTCTATGTTTTTCATTCTCTCATGATTTGAATGAACAAAATTTTGTTATTAGATTGTCATTAGATTACTACAATGACAAAGTTAACCACTTAAAAAGAAAGAAAGAAATTTGGACTGAAAGGGAAACTGGCTCTTTTGTGATACAATTCACTGTTGTGAGATCTAATGAGTAAAAACTTTGAGAACTTCCAGCATCTAAAGTTGACTTCAGCATCTCCTCTTGCTGTGGTCAATGAAAGAATCAGGGCTTCTGAAGTCACATGGGAAACACACCAGCCACAGGTCTGGTGCTCCCCTTGCTTATATGCACACTAAGTGATGTTCCTCTTATACATGGGTGAAATTTTAGTTTGTAGGACCTAATAACCAGGCAATAAGAAGGACAGAAAGAAAAGAGGACCTTAGGAAAGCAAAATAGGTATTACAGTCCCTTCAGGGGCCTGCAGCTACCCTGGCAAACAAATTCAACATAGGGCAAATTACACTTTTTGTTCTATGTGGAATACTGTCTGTGCACCACTTTCTCTATTGGGCCAGCCTCCCTTGGACTGCCCTCTCACCACCTCACCTCTGTCACCCCAAACATATATTCATTTTGTAATGCCCATGTCAACATGAATTTCATTCTGGAGCCCCCAAAATAAGATTGCCACCCCTCCTTTGAGTTCCTACTTCAGCAATTAATATAACTAGATTTGGAGTGGGTATTGTGGCATGGGGTGGGTAAGCCTACACTTGAGACACAGCCGCCAGTATCAGAGTGCCTGTTTGAGTCCTAGCTCCTGTCTTTTTTTTTTTTTTTTTTTTTGACAGGCAGAGTGGACAGTGAGAGAGAGAGAGACAGAGAGAAAGGTCTTCCTTTGCCGTTGGTTCACCCTCCAATGGCCGCTGTGGCCGGCGTGCTGCAGCCAGCGCACTGCACCAATCCGAAGCCAGGAGCCAGGTGCTTCTCCTGGTCTCCCATGGGGTGCAGGGCCCAAGCACTTGGGCCATCCTCCACTGCATTCCCGGGCCACAGCAGAGAGCTGGCCTGGAAGAGGGGCAACCGGAACAGAATCCAGTGCCCCGACCGGGACTAGAACCCGGTGTGCCAGCACCGCAAGGCGGAGGATTAGCCTATTGAGCCGTGGCGCCGGCTGCTCCTGTCTTTTCAATCCAGCTTCCTGCTAATGCATCCTGGGAAGCAGCAAATGATGGCTCAAGTGTTTGGGCCTCCAACACCCATGTAGAAAACCTGGATGGAGTTCTGAGTTCCTGGCTTCAGCCTGGCCCAGCCTTGGTTGTTGCAGGAATGAACCAGCAGATAGATGGAAGATATCTCTTTATTTCTCTCTACTTCTCTGTCACCCTGCCTTCCCAATAAATAAATAAACTTTTTAAAGTGCATTAGATTGCAATGATCTATTGTCCTGTATTTTCCCAGCTGAATCTTCCAGCTGGACCATGTTCACAGCAACGTCAGATCTGGGCACACACTGTATCTTATTTCATGTATATAATTAAAAACATCACTGACAAGTTTTTGGTGGACAGCTGTATTATATTTCTAACAAATTTAATCATCTGATTTAGTGCAGCAAATTAGGAAAAGGGCTATTGTTGTTGTGGTTGTCACCACAAACTAAGTAGCTTAAAATAAGACAAATTTGTTTTCCTAACTGAGTCTACAGGGGTGTGTTCCTTCAGGAAGGCCTATTGGATGATCCATTTCCTTGACTTTTCCAGCCTTAGAGGCTGCCTGCATTCCTTGGCTTCTGGCCCCATCCCTTATCATCAAAGTCAGCAACATGGCATCTTCAAATCTTTTTCTCCTGTGATTAAATTGGGCTCACCAAGATAATCCAGCCTTTTTTAAAAATTTTACTTAAGTTATACAAATTTCATGTATTTCATACATACAGATTTAGGAATATAGTGATGGGATGGCATTGTGGTACAGCAGGCTAAACTGCCACTTGCAAAACCAGTATCTCATATTGGAGTCCCAGTTGCTCCACTTCCAATTTAGCTCCCTGTTAATGTATCTGAGAAAACAATGAAAGATGGCCCAAGAACTTGGACCCTTTCCACTCATGTGGGAGACTAGAATGGGGTTCCTTGTTCCTGACTTTGCTGCAATCATCTGGGGAGTGAACCAGCAGATGGAACATATTTCTCCTTCCCCCCATCTCTCTCGCTGTCTCCTGCCTTGCAAATAAAGATATAAATACATCTTTTTTTTTTTTAAAGAGAATCTTTACATAATCATATCTGAAAATTCCCTGTTGCCACATCAGGTAGCATCAAGATATGTTGTTTAAGAAGGCATGGTAGATCATGAAGTTACTTGCATTTTGAAAGACAGGACTAATGCTTAGGGGAGATGGTTGAGTTAACCGGAAATTTTGCTTATATGGAAAACTTCATTATCTGATGCAAGACAAATGAGATTTACTCTGCCTATCAGAAAGATTTATTTCTGCCAAGTATTCTTGAACTCATATGTCCAAATAAATGTTAACTCTCAAAGCAGTCACCATGGGAATATAATACATTCCAGTGAAATAATTATTGCAAACAACTTTGAGGACATCTCCATTTAAGAAGATATTTTAAAGCCACTATATCAACTTCATCATTATAAGTCTGATTATTTTGTAACTACACCTCATTTTTTAAGCTAGAATGGCAATAAGGTAAATTTTTCAAGATAGGAAATCATTAGACTTGGTTCCAAATGACTTTAGTCATTAATAACACACGTTCTCTTAACAGTCAAAAGAGTGAGCTACAAGAGCCAGATGCAGTTCTAAGAGAATCACCCAAAAAAAGTGGCAGTAATTACTGAAGTAAAGCTTAGTTAAAATGCTGGTTGGGACATTTGCATTGCACACCAAGTGCCTGGGTTCAATCTCTAGTCCTGGTTCCTGACTCCTGTTTCCTGCTAATGCAGAAACTGAGTGGCAGCAGTGGTGGCTCAAGTAGTTCAGTTCTTAGATAAGAGTCGGAGAACTCAAAAGGCTTCCATAGCCTTGGAAACTCATAACTGAAGCATAGGGAGATTACTGATGCCATAAACAAGAGTGTCAATTTGTAAAGTCAACAACAGGAGTCACTATGCACTTACTCCTCATGTAGGATCTCTGTCCTTAATGTGCTGTACATTGAGATTTAATGCAATAACGAGTACTCAAACAGTATACTTCACTTTGTGTTTCTATGGGGGTGCAAACTGTTGAAAGCTTTACTTAATGTATACTAAACTGATCTTCAGTAAAAAAAAAAAAAGAAATAATCAATTCCCAACTTGACTCTCACTGGGATTAAACATGACAATAGGTCTGATCTGATTTCATCATCATTTAAAAAATCATCTATTATTTTTCACTTTATGCTTCTGTGTGGGAGCAAACTGTTGAAATCTTTATTTAATGTATGCTAAACTGATCTTCTGTATATAAAGAGAATTGAAAATGAATCTTGATGTGAATGGAAGGGGAGAGGGAGTGGGAAAGGGGAGGGTTGCAGGTGGGAGGGACGTTATGGGGGGGAAGCCATTGTAATCCATAAGCCATACTTTGGAAATTTATATTCATTAAATAAAAGTTTAAAAAAAAAAGTAGTTCAGTTCTTGCCACCTACATGGGAAACCTCAATTGTGTTCCTGGCTCCTGGATCCAAGCTTCAGTCAAGCCCTGGCGATTGTGGGCATTTGGGGCGTGAACCAGGGGATGGGAGCACTCTCTCTGCTTCTGAAGTAAATAAACAAGTAAGAATCTAGCTTTTCCAAATAACCTTTTTCCCCTTTAATCAGTACCATATTCTTCAGAAGTTATGGTATAGTGGCTGCTTAATATAACTCTGGCCTTGATCTGTTAGCGACTGATTATTATTCTTATGTATTATTCATCAAATACCATTTATATTCAGAGAACATTTAAATGCAGGGAAGCTAAATTAGACTACATGTCTATACTACATTAATGCCTACAGATTACATGCATTATAAAGCTCCTACTTGTATTGATGCTGACATGACAAACCTAATGTTTACAAATTCTGGAGACATACATTTCTCCCTCATTCTCCCATAGATGTGAGGGACTTGACTTCAGAGGTATTAAGTTGCCACCCTACAGAGCTGGGAACTTGGATGATCTAAAGCCAAGCAGTGAAGAGGGACATATTTTGCAATCATACACATGGCTTCACAAACACACAGTCACTCCACATGGGCTGCCCAGAATCACTCTACAGATCTATTTCCCTCCCAGCCACATATATTTCAAGTTTCTGACAACAATCCCCATTAGCAACTTCATAGGTAAAGCTGGGCTCTATCACTGGCCTTGATATATGGCTCTCTTGGTGGCCACTGAAGCCCATTCATATCCATGACATCATTGTTCCCATAGAAACAACACCACTACATTTTTCAAAGGGGGAGAAACTGGAAGAGATTCTCAAAGAAAACAAAATCCAAACAATGAAACCAGAAGTGAGTCGTTAGCCAATGTAGTTTGTTTGTTTGTTTTTTTTTTTTTTGGTATCTTAGTTTCTTGGGAGAAAAGCTTACTAAGTATACATTTTTAAAATTATAAATAAATGGAGAATGCAATTAGAAAATATAACCACCAACCTTGTTTAAGTAATGTAATCCATTCTACCTTGTATAAACCAGATTTAAGTTATGAAATTTAATATTTCTTTCTTTTTCTTTTTTTTTTTTTTTTGACAGGCAGAGTGGACAGTGAGAGAGAGAGACAGAGAGAGAAAGGTCTTCCTTTTGCCGTTGGTTCACCCTCCAATGGCCGCCGCTGCAGCCGGCGCACCGTGCTGATCCGATGGCAGGAGCCAGGATCCAGGTGCTTTTCCTGGTCTCCCATGGGGTGCAGGGCCCAAGCACCTGGGCCATCCTCCACTGCACTCCCTGGCCATAGCAGAGAGCTGGCCTGGAAGAGGGGCAACCGGGACAGAATCCGGCGCCCCAACCGGGACTAGAACCCGGTATGCCGGCGCCGCAAGGTGGAGGATTAGCCTGTTGAGCCACGGCGCCGGCTCGAAATTTAATATTTCTTAATAAGAACCGTAACTGCATAATGCTCATGGCAATGTTTTCATGTTGTTTAAAGTTCTTCTAACACTTTCTGACTCCATGTGTTTTCATGCTATAAACTTAACATCATTTAAAGTATATATTAATGACTTTTTAGTAGTTGAATTAAGAAAAACTATCTTTATATGCAGTTACGTATCATAAGAAAATACAAGAGCCAAATCACAATGATACAAATACTGAGGGACAGAACTACACTTACAAAATTCCAAATTCAGAATGGCAAAGCCAAGCTATTGGGTCAAATTTGAACAACACATTCTCAAAAGTAATCACAAAAATAAAAACCCACAAAAAAAATCAGACATTAGCAGCATCCTACGATTGTCTGCATAAACATAAAAGACTGTGTCTAAATTGTTAGAAATAGGCTGCTGTGCTTACAGAGAGGAACCAGCACATTCTTTCACACGTTTATAATTATTAGTCTGATTTACAGCTTCAGAAGCATCTTAGGAATGCCTTTCTGGATGTGGGATCCTCTGTCAAAAGACTTAAAACACTGCTCAAAGCAGTCATCCAAGAGCAATTTAACTCAGCAAAGATAAGAGTACAATAGGAGCGTGGGTGCTGAGGCCATGTGAGCATAAGTATGAGAGCTCTCTGCACCAGATGATGAGAACCACCACTAAACAGCTTTATCCAAGATCTTCTCTTGTCATCATCAGGGATGGTGAGGTTGGCAACTCCAAACCAGACCATGAAATTTACAAGTGGAGGGAAAGGGTATCAAGTTTGCACATAAAATTTACCATTTCAGGCCCTAATGGAACCAACTAGACATCATCTCATACTCCACTATTGACCCCTACAACACACCATGTCAACCCCATGATTATTCCTTTATTATTGACCTTCTATCAAATCCACCAAGCTTCTAGAGCACTAAAATCCTAGTATTTTATGACAAATCCTAAAAAAACCCATTGATGTATTTCAGTATAACCTGGGTTATAGGTACTCCCACCCCCGGTGAGAACTCACATGTAGCATGTAACACAGAGAAATCAGGATGGCATGGAATGAACACCTACAGCTGTCATAAGAAGTCAGACAGGCACTATAGTCAGGTGATTTCTAGTTGGCCCAAGGGAAGACACAAACACCCAGAGCTGGGAGTTAAGCCAAGAGAGATAAGACAACCAAATCACAAAAGACCATTTAGGTGTTAACACAGGAAATAAACCAAAAAAGATGAGAACTGAGAAGTAGTGGTAGATTCTGAGGAAGCAAAATATGATAGATATAGGTGGGTGGTGGGAGATGCACCTATGCCTTCCACCCATCAGACTGTTCTTGTACCAATTCTCCCCCAAGCACCATCACCACTACCTCCATCCATCCCACTCACATTCCAGGTGGGACATATAAGGTTAAGACGTCACTGTTTATAAGCAGGGCACACACAAGAATCATTAACACATGGTTCTGTTCTCATGGGGTTCTTGGGCAAATGGTAAAGACATCATGTAATTATGGATCTCTGTTATAAACACTTTGTGATAAGGCAGAAGGGTGACCAGGCTTTTCCAAGTAGAGAAGGTAGGAGGGGAATATGAGGGCTGGGGAGACTTGGTACTGAGAACATACGCAAAAGGCTTTATTTAGATAGCCACACAATGTTGAGGAAGTGCAACTAGTCCTACGCCTTTGGAGGAAATGAGTATAGGACAGTGGTTAGAAATAAGGCTCAAAATTTAACCAGGGGACAGTTCATAGCCAATTTTTAAAATAAGCAAATCAAGGTAATAAATCTGGTATGCTTGACTAGTGGAGCTGCTTAAAGAAGGAACTGTCCTCTCTGAAGTCTGGATACAAAGAGAAATGGTTATAACTGATAGAGAAAATTTGAGGAGATGAATGGTTAAGTCAGGTTCCGCAATGCTGACTTGCACTCAGGGAGATCTATGGTACTAAGACACTACATATCTATGGCCTCAAGATATTACATACACACAGGTGGCCACATCCTCTCACCCCCCACTACCACTACAGATGGCACTGTCTTTGACAGAGATTATAGAGGTGCCAGAGTTGAACCTGGCTTTGTTACTCCTCATGAGTAACTACCGGCACTTCTCAGAAAAGCCACACACAGATGTGAACCAAGAAGTCCACCTGCTTTCACTGTCCACCCAATGTGCTAACTCCCTGGCGTTTGGCAAGGTCCAGAGAATTCTGCTGTGCTTGTCAGGGGTGTAAGACCTGAACAAGGTTGACTGCATAGTAAGCTAAATTCTTAGAGTTAGAATGTTATAAAGACCTTTCGGAAGGGAAGAAAAATCCACCAGAAGATTAAGGTCAGCCCAGAGGCCAAAGTAAGGCAAACAGCTGCAGGAATGTCCACCAGGGCATCAGACGAATAAAGAGCAAAAGCACCCATCATTCAGACACTCTGCCATCATGCCAGGTGTAGTCTCATGGCTGGACTGTGCCCACCTGTCCTTCCCGGGCTTTCACCTCACCTCCAATGTGACTGTTACTTCCAGCCTGTTACTACTGTCTATTCTTGGGCTGAACAAAACTCAGTTTTACTAAGGAGTAACTTGGAGAGAGGATGTCCTGTAAGTGACAGTTGTTTAAATGACTGAAGAGTCTGGCATCACTAAGAGATCATCCCAAAGAAATGATTTCTTGAGGAGCACATTCACAAGCAGTTCTAGGTATCTGGTTTGAGATAACAAGGTAAAAAAAAGTAAGACTCAGACTCTACGTCTTCATGAGAAAATGAATTTTGCAGCACCACTCTGTTCCTGAGACAAGAGATCCAATTACTCTACAAAAGAAACCACATATTTGTGGGGGTATACACTTGTGGGTACAGGTGAATACCTGTTCATGTGTCTGTAAGAGGAAGAATAACAAATCACATATGTTTGTATGTGTATGTATTCAGGAGAGGAGGAAGTAATGCAAAAGAAGTTGAGGAAGGGAGAGCAAATGTGGCCAAAGAAGATGAGTGATGCTGGCTTTCAAGGACAGTTAATTTACACAGGCAGGTCAGAAAGGAAGCAGTAAATTAAACAGGGTTCACAACCAGTGAAGGCTCTGGCCAACAATAAAAAATCCCAAGGACTCTCAAGGAGTCAGAATGCTATTTTGGAAAAGGAGTAAAATCCATTAGATTAAGTTTAGCCCGAAGTCAAACTAAGGAAAACGGCTGCAGGAATAAGGAATATTTACCAATACATCAGATGAGAGAAAAGCAGAATCGTCAATCAGAGGCTCTGCCAATTTCTCTCTCTCTCTCTCTCTCTCTTTTTTTTTTTTTTTTTTTTTTTTTGGACAAGCAAAGTTAGACAGTGAGAGAGAGAGACAGAGAGAAAGGTCTTTCCATTGGTTCACCCCTCAAATGGCCACTACGCTGTGCCAATCCGAAGCCAGGAGCCAGGTGCTTCCTTCTGGTCTCCTATGCGGGTGCAGGGCCCAAGCACTTGGGCCATCCTGCACTGCCTTCGTGGGCCACAGCAGAAAACTGGACTGGAAGAGGAGCAACCGGGACAGAATCCGGCACCCCAACCGGGACTAGAACCTGCAGTGCCCGCACTGCAGGAGGAGGATTAGCCTAGTGAGCTGCAGCGCTGGCCATCTCAATTCTTATTTACTTTACTCCTAAAGTCTGGACTGGCTTGCTCATGCAGAAAATAACCACCGCATTGTTTTTATTCTTTCAACATTTCTCTTGTGTGTGAGACTAGATTCATGGGGTGAGTGTACGATGTTACAGAGGCCATTCTCCAAAGCACCCATTTGACTTTGCTCATTCCAGGGCCACTGATAATAACTCTCACCTTGGCTGGGCCTCCTGCCCTAATCAACACCTTACACACAGCAGCAGCAGCAGGTCAGGAGTAAGGAAATCAGAGAAGGTGGACAGCTCAGAGCAATTCATTACCTATCCTACAAAAGAATTTCATCAGCAAATAACTCACATCTAAAATTTCTCCCCTGGGCAAGCCACCCAGGTCTCTTGGCACGAAACAGTGAAATAAGCCACAGAAGAAGGGAAAGCTGTTGGGGAAGGGTCTAGGATGCTGACTTCAGTTTGGCCAGGGCCAGCTGGAACAGGGAAGTGCAGGAAAGAATCAGGTCCCAGCTTCCTGAGAAAGATTTGTTGCAATTAAAAGCTCCCGGGGGAGGCAGTGAAGCGGGAGTGATCAATTTATAATACAAACTCTGGGAGCCACATCAAAATAAAATGTTCCTCAAGGTCATCCTTGAGTCCTTGCAATATCTTAGAACAGCCTGATACATGATAATTAGCCCTCCTGGTTCCACAGCCCCACGGGAGACGGAAATGTGTCTAACTGATGAGCATGTTCAATCTGTGCTATTCCTGGAGCTCTAACGGCTTTTTAAAGGGCCACTTGAAGAAAAGCATTTGACAGCATCATAGGATGTACGACCACAATGGACCACAAAGAGCCTCTTTAGAGCATAAGAAGGAACAATGACAGAATATGAATTTGGAGAAGATCTGGGTCCAAAACCCCAGATCAGGCATCTACTAGCTGAGTGAGCTCCAGGGAGTACTTAAATCATCTAATTTTCAGTCTCTCTATTTTCTAAAGGAGGATAACACCACCTACCCCAGACTGTATTGGTCAAATGCCCTGCCCTGTTCACAGTGATCTTTACTTACAGAATAATCTGCAATATACACTAAGCTATGGTACGCTATAATATGCTCGCATAGTTTATAATTTACAGCATATTATTCTCATACCCCTTCTCCTCTACACTCCCCCCCAGTCCCATGCTTTCATGACACTTTAGCCACTGCAGAAAACCCATCAGTATAGATTCTTAAGGTCTCCCATTTCTCGCTGTGAAATGACCAACATGGTTCCCTATCACTAGCCAGCAAGATGGTGGTGGAGCCAGCTTGCCAGCTCTGCCTCTCAAGTCCAAGTTTCTGGTGTCCCCTCTCATCCAACAGGCCCACTGCTTTACCCTTCAGGCATTCTCACCTCTGTCCAGCAGGCATCACTGTCCCCTGCTTGTATATGCTCACCTCCCTGGAGCCCACTTTGAACCCATCAGCTTGTGTTAAGGGAGGAGTCGGACACACAGGGCAGAGGTAGCAGTGGCATTCATCATTCATACACAAGACGATTTACGTCACTCCCAGCTGGGTGCATCCTCCTAAGCTGCTCTTGGTCACCACAATTCCTTGCCCTATGGCCTGTGTTCTAGAAACAAGTACAGCCCTCAAAACAAGAACAAGGCCTCTGGCTGGCGCCGCAACTCAATAGGCTAATCCTCCACCTAGTGGCGCCGGCACACTGGGTTCTAGTCCCCGTCGGAGCGCCGGATTCTATCCCGGTTGACCCTCTTCCAGGCCAGCTCTCTGCTGTGGCCCAGGAGTGCAGTGGAGGATGGCCCAAGTGCTTGGGCCCTGCACCCCATGGGAGACCAGCATAAGCACCTGGCTCCTGCCATCGCATCAGCACGGTGCGCTGGCTGCAGTGCGCTGGCCGCAGCAGCCATTGGAGGGTGAACCAACGGCAAAAGGAAGACCTTTCTCTCTGTCTCTCTCTCTCACTATCCACTCTCCCTGTCAAAAAAAAAAAAAAAAAAAAAAAAAAAGAACAAGGCCTCCACGTTACTAAATGCACATCCAATGGAGACTGAATCCAGACATGGACTGAAATTGTGGGCAAAACCTAATGTGAGATGCGAATGAGGTGCTGGCTTAAAAGAAAAATACAGAGCCAATGACACAAATATTCCACTTCTTATCAGAAGCCCCTATGACAGAAAAATAAGAAAATGGCTCCTAATGTACATTTTACAGATGTTAAAGCCAAGCTGTTCAAAATCACATAGCTCTGGAATCCAAGAATCCCATCTTCCTTCTTCCTCTTCAATCACTAAGTAGCCTCTGTCGGAGTTGACATTATCTCCTCAAGACAGTAATTACTACTTCCTTGCAATGGGCTATGCCTGCTGCTTATTTTCTGGATTCATGCATTAAGGCAGAGAAATCTTTAGTTAAATTGCTTATCTATGTCAGCAAAAATCTTCACAAAAGAAAAAAAAAAGTGGCTTTGAAAAGGAAAAAAAAATCAACAGATACTCAAAAGGCAAATAAAACAGACAAAATGAATCTGCTCTTGATGGGAAAACCACAGCTGCTCCACAAGGCCATTAACCCACCAAGGTGGTGGCCACAGCACAGAAGTCAAGGAGAGAACTGCTGTAGTCAGGGAACCTAGGATGGTGGGAAATGCTCACGCATGGCAGACCGGAGCTAGAGAGGGCATATCTTGTTGATCCTGGCTTTCTAGGTACGTCAACTAGTTTTCCCCTCTTTAAAATATTTCTGGCAGGTCGCAATGACGATGGGGCAAACATCAGTTTTCTTTCACATCTTGAAGTGTCCTCAGCTTCATCCAGGAGAAACAGGCTTGGTTAACAGAAGAATTTTGCTGGAGACCAATTAGGTGCCCAGTGTGTAAAGTGTTGTCCAACAGAACTTTGAGAATAATGGAAATGGTCTGTATCTGTGCTGTCCAATACATTTGCTACTGGCCACATTGGCTACTTGAAACAAGCACTTCAAATGCAAATGGTGTGACCAAGGAACTATATTTTATATCAATTAACTTATATTACTACGTGTAGCTGATAGCTCTTATATTGAATACAAAGTTATGGAGGACTATGGGTGGGAGTAGCACTGTGGCATAGCAGGTAAAGTTGCTGCCTGCATCTCATATGGGCCCAGTTCGAGTCCTGGATGCTCCACTTCTGATCCAGCTCTCTGTTACAGCTTGGGAAGACAGTGGAGGATGGTCCAAGTCCTTGGGCCCCTGCACCCATGTGGGAGACCCGGAGAAGGCTCCTGACTCCTGGCTTCAGATCAGTCCAGCTCCAGCCATTGCAGCCATTTGGGGGGTGAACCAGCAGATAGAAGACCTCTCTCTCTCTCTCTGTCCTCTCTCTGCCTCTTCTTCTCTGTAACTCTGCCTCTCAAACAAATAAATCTTACCAAAACATCTGTATTTCAGGTTTTTAAAAAAAAGCTACAGGGGACACCAAGATACAAGGCAACACAGCCCTGCACACATGCTCTTCATGCTGTATCTGGAAGATCAAGACCAGGACACATGGAAAGCTAACTCACAAGTATAAGGCAGCAGGGAAAGCTGTCAAGTAAATGGCATGGAGAACAGGGACTGTGTGAACTTGAAATGTCCAGGGACACTGTTATAGGCACAGGGACACGGACTCCCTGAGAGGACCCAATAGGAAAACAGAACTGTCTAGGCCAAAGATGGCATGGCACCATATTACATGGTTCAGAATACCTGCTTCTCAGCTCCGGGAATTACCTGAGTTAATGCTAATGAACTTACAAATTAACAGGGTATTTTTTTGTGGGAAATGAAACACTATCCCCCAAAAGTCAACAAAACAGAACATTGCAAGTGACATCTGAAGTCTCTTCTTCCTCTGGGCAGTGTGACGGGCAGGGCAGTCCCAGTGGGGCTATCACAGGACCCGCCTGAAACAGTAAGTAACGCCGAGATGAAGGAGATAGGCAAGGCTCCAAGGTGCTTGGGAAGCTGAGGCAAGAAAGCAGAAGAGTCACCTTCCAGATTACAAAACTCAAGACAAACATCTTTATCTGATATTGGTACCTGCAGAGGTACACAAAGGAGGAAGGACTCCAGCTATAGGTAGAAGCGTAGTCCTGATTTGGGGCAGAGTGATGTGAGACTGGTCTTGCACACTCTTCATATGCTAGGGGGAATTAGCTGCTTTAAACTCTTGATTTTTAATAATAAGACAGCAAGGAGGCAGAAGCCTACATACAGACCTCCTCTGCAGCACCCTCAGGGCTGTGCACACAGCAGCTACCTCACCCTGCCTAACACTCTCACTCCCAGACTTCAGAGAACTTCCTCAATGTTTCCTTGCCTTTCACAGTGGGATGGTGACAGAAAAGTCAGAAGGGTCCAGAGTATGAATGAAATGGATCTGCCTGGCATAAGCTGCTGCTCCTGCTTTGCTCCTAAACAATGCTTAAAACCATCTCTGTCGTAGGCCTATATTCCACAGGAAGCCATTCTTTTTTTTTTAATTATTTTATTTGAAAGGCAGAGTTACAGAAAGAGGGAGAGACAGAGACAGAAACAGAGAGAGAGAGAGAGAGAGAGAGAGAGAGAGAGAGATCTTCCATCCGCTGGTTCACTCCCCAAATGGCTGCAATGGCTGGAGCTGGGCCAATTCAAAGCCAGGAGCCAGGAGCTTCTTTGAGGTCTCCCACATGGGTGCAGGGGCCCAAGGACTTGGGCCGTGCTCCCCTCCTTTCCCAGGTGCATCAGCAAGGAGCTGGATTGGAAGTTGAGCAGCCGGACTAGAATCGGCACCAACATGGAGTCAACTGCGGTGCTGCAGGCAGCAGCTTAACTTGCTTTGCCACAACACCGACCCCAAGGACCCTCAAAAACTCTAGCCTCTATTTAAAGATGAACATTCATAGGAAGGAAAATTTAACAATCAGTCAACACTGTGGAGCAGAATGTCCATATAAACACAACATTTCTAGAACTGTCTCTCTGGGCAAAGGGTCTGGGATCTGGTCATGGAAGCTGTGCAGAACCCCTGAGGAGACACATCAGCATTGAAAGGGGAAATAGAACACCTCCCAGGCCACCTGGCCCAAGACAGACTCTAGGCCATGCTCTGAGATCAAGCATAAGGGAAGTGACAGGGCATGGGCTCCGACTGCACAAGTCTTGGGTTCATATCCCACAACCATCACTGAGCAGTCTGTATCATCACAGGGAAATCTCCTTACCCTCCAAAGTCTTTACACCCTCCCCTGTAAAAGTCCCTGTTGAATGATACTCCTCCATCACTCCTTCAGGAAGAACATCCCCAGAGGGTTGAAACCTTCTACTGTAATCTCTATTCCCAGGGACCCTGCCCTTTAGAGCAGATAGATCTTGGTTGAATGTTTATAATCAGGTGTAAGGACCCAATCAGCATTCATTTTCCTTCTCTGTAAACTTCACTAGGGCAGAGATCATATCTGTTTTTCCCTCACTATGGTATCTGAAATTCCATCATGCTCTTCAGTACATAGGCTTCAAATTAACATGTTCTGAACACTCGAATACATGATTAATTGAACTCATGAATGTGAAAATGATCTGTAAAATATGAGGCACCATGAAAATGGTGTGACTCTTACTTGGTGTGGGTGATGACAAGAGAATTAATCCTCTTAGCTGCTGGAAACTATTCTGTTTTCACTCAAGTAACAAAACTGCTGTAGTTAAAGGACACCATAAGGAAAGGAACTCTTACAAGCTGTCCCACGGTGCCCTATTTCAGGATTCTCTTCATGACTGTGCCAAAATACCCAGCTCAACTGTGTTCAGATAGAGTATTGCTTTATCCTGATTCATAGATGATCACTGTGGGAGCCTGGTTTAGTCATATGGGCATTTTTAAAAAAGCAAGATGCTTATTGGCTAAATCCGCAGGGTATCTGGTACTGGACTATGGACAATGCATTCTAGCCATGGGCTAGGCGGAGAGAAAAACACTCTAGGTTGCACCAACCCCCATCTTTGGTTGAATCCCACTCTATATCCAAAGTGCCTTGGGCATCAGAAGCCAGAGGAAACTGCAGTGGCCAAAGACAGGGAGAGCTTGCTCCCCCATGCTGATCCATTCACAGGAACAAAGGCCTTCAAAGTTGCACTGAGCTGGTCTGGAGATGGAAGGCCTTTATGCAGGTTTCCAAGGAGATGACTCAGATGCTGTTACCATAGAAACTGTTGCTACCATCTATTGTCCATCACCCCTTGACAGAAAAGAAAGGGGTAGGGGCTGTGGTTTGATGGAGAAGGAAACAAGAAGAGTTGGATTTAAGTCAAGATGGGGTTTAAAAAAAAAAAACATATTGAGGTGGATTCCTGAAGACTTCAATGGTATACATAACAAAAACTCCAATCTCCAAAGGAAATGAATGAGGCACATGAGTGTTTAGAGTTGGTTATTTGTAGGTAGAGTTGGAGTGAATAAAGTGGCATAGAGAATGACCAACAGCCATCTGTTGGGCCCCATTAGCCAGGATCTCTGGAGAAAACTCTCAGGTGTGATGTGAGGCTTGTAAGCATGGTGCAACCATACTTCCTGAAGCTGTGAGGCCAGAAGGCAGTTCAGGTAAACTGGTTGACTCCTCCCTTCTTCCCTGATGCAAACTTTTTTTTTTTTTTCAGGTAAAAGAGAGGTATATTAGAAGTCCTCTTGATTTTTCTATCTACTAATATCCACCATTTAAGCGTTGACTTTTTTAATCTACTGAGGGCAGGAGATTGTGAGTAAATTAGAGAAGTTCTATAAGTAACAAATTCATGGACAAGCATATGGGTAACAGAAAACCTAGCATGAAGTCAGAATATCAGAATTTGAAGGTCTGTATTATCTCTTATCATTTCCATAACCTTTTGGGTACTTTACCTGCTTGCACTTCAATTATCTATTTTATTCCATGGAGACAGTAACTGCCAGTCTACTTTGTACTGTATTAGCTTTAGCAAAAAATTAGGTGATCACTTGTCAAATACCACACAAAGATCAACAAAAAGCTTTTTTTTTTTTAAATTATTTTATTTATATGAAAGACAGAGTTACAGGGAGAAGTAGAGACAGAGTGGGGGGTCTTCCATCCATCGGTTCATTCCCCCAAATGGCTGTAACAGCCAGAGCTGAGCTGATCTGAAGCCAGGAGCTAGGAGCTTCTTTCGGATTTCCCACGTGGGTACAGGAGCCCAAAGGCTTGGGCCACACTCCATTGCTTTTTCAGGCACATTAACAGAGAGCTGTATTGAAAGTGGAACAGCCAGGAATCGAACCAGCACCCATATGGGATGCCAGCACTGCAGATCCGGGCTTTAAGCCACTGCACGATAGCACTGGCCACAACAAAAAGCTTTTGATTATCCCAGGCACAACTACTGTAAATCCTTTTGTATCACTGAAATTTTTGTTTAAAAAGTAGCTGGTAGCCAACCAGTTACTAGGACATTGGAATTGTGGATGACCAGGTAGAATAAGTCCTCACTGCCTTCCTTCTTTTCCAGGACATCAGATCATGCGCAGGCATCAAACAGATAACCAGACCCATATTTTCCCCCCAAAAAGTTAAATTGCAACAGGAAACAAGATGTGGATGTTGGAGGGAAGGCTCTCTGGAACAGTAGGGATGGAAACAGGACACTTGGTGGCAGGGGAGGGAAAGTGGCAATAAAAAATAGACCTGGCAGGTACATGGTCAAACCTGGGACATGAAGAGAAGGGGAGCTGTGAGAGGTCTGGAGCCTGGGAACAGAAGCAGGAGTACAAATGTTCCTGCTGCTACCTTAGTTTAGGAGGTCTCTCTTCCATATCTTTCATGCCCATTTCAAAGACCACATAAACTTGAAAATCCATTTTATGAAATCAGCACTCACAAAGCTGCCAAGCAGGACCTATGGCACTCTACATCTGCTCCAAAAAAAGCTTACTCAATCCTGGGCGCTCCAGGAATCAGACAAAAGAGGCATTCAGTGCAATGACAAGGCAAAGAAAAGAAAATGTGTTCAGTTCCTCTTGTTCTGCAAAGTTCCTTATTTATGTTTTTCTTTCAGATAACACTGCTGTGCACTGCTGGGGTACTCTTCGATCAGGTGCATCTATCTTGAGAGATCAGATAGGAGGATTATGGAAGAAAGTGGTAAGGAGGGAAAATATCTTTCCAATCATGAGGTTGGTGGCACTAGCTAATCCTACACGCCAGAAGGGAAGGAACCAGAATAAAACAAAAGAAGCAGGACTGCCAGTCCTTACGTGTAGATCATTCTTCACAATATTAAGAAGCCAGCGCCAACACAAAACCAGTCAAAGAGCGGTTGTTGAAATACAGTAGGCAAGGGGGTTGATGCCCTCACTCCCAGGGAGATGGGATCCACACTGTGCTTTAGTTTTAAATATAACCCCGACAAAATGACTTCCAGAGTTTTAGAAATCCCTCCCACAATTTTTGCCCAACCTTAAAGGGAATACCATTTCCTCTCTTCAAAAGTCTTTTTTTCATTGAGGCAATTTTCTTTTTTAAATTAAGATTTATGGGGCTGACACTGTGACGTGGTGTGTAAAGCCACTGCCTATACCTATCCCATGTGATTGCCAATTCAAGTCCCAGCTGTTTCACTTCTGTTCCAGCTCCCTGGTATCAGCATGAGAAAAGCAGCAGAAGATGGCCCAAGTGCTTGGGCCTCTGCTACCCATGCGGGAGATGAGGAAGAGGCTCTTGGCTTCAGCTTGGCCCAATCCTGGCCATTGCGGCCATCTGTGGAGTGAGCCAGAGGATGGACTATCTCTTTCTGTCTCTCCCTCTCTTTCTCTTTCTAACTCTGACTTTCAAATAAGTAAATATTTTTTTAATTAAGTTTTTTTTTTTTTTGAAAGGCAGATTCACCAAGAGAAATAGAGAAACAAAGAGACAGAGAAAAATCTTCCATCTATTGGTTCACATTCCAAAGGGCCTCAATGGCCTGGGCTGGGTCAGGCTGAAGCCAGGAGCCTGGAACTCCATCTGTGTTTCCCACATGGGTTCAGGGGCTCAAGTCCTTGGACCATCTTTCACTGCTTTCCAACATATATTAGCAGAGAGCTGGATCAGAAGGGGAGCAGCTAGGACTTGAATTTGTGCCTCTTTGGAATGCTGACATCACTGGAGGTGGCTTAACTCATTGTGTCACAACACTAGACCCAAGGCAAGTCTTCTTAATGAGGACCACAGGTTATACGATCCCTGTCCAGTCTCCCCCTTGATACATTCACACAGCAGAAAGGGAGAGCTAGAATGAACCTGACACCTCCAACTCTGTCATCCAGACTTTTTATGGTAGAATTATGAGGCCAAGGGACTCAGTAAATGATCTGCCCACAGTAACAGAGCCAAACAAGAGCAGTTCCTGGGCCAAATTCAATGTCTCCTTACCCCCTTTGTAGCATTATTTCTCCCACATTATACTTATCAACCCATGGTCATCTTAACATGTATCCATCTCATCTCCTTTACTACACTGAAGTCTGTGGACACCAAAAATGATTTTTCTTAGTAATTCTATTTTTTTATTAACTCAAGCCATAACATCCAGCACTAAGCTAAGACATCTAAAAGGAACATGGCAGTGCTTTCTGATACTCTGCTCTCACTTCTTTTATGAGGGATCTGGTCTGTGTGCTGTGCAACCAGCATCCAATGGCCACCTCCACCACTGTTCGTCATTCTTTACTGGCTATGTTGTCTTTTTCTTCACTGGACCATAAGATCTTTAAAGGGAAGACTGGACCAAGTTGGGGCTGGTGTTGTGGCATACTAGGTTAAGCCTCTGCTTGCAGTGCCAGCATCCCATATGGGCACGGGATCATGTCCCAGCTGTTCCTCTTCTGATCCAGCTCACTGCTAATGGCCTGGGAAAGCAGTGGGAGATGGCCCAAGTGCTTGGGCTTTTGCACCCACATGGGAGACCCAGATCAGTCCAGGTCCACCTGTTACAGCCATTTGGGGAGTGAACCAGTGGATGGAAGACCTCTCTCTAAATCTCCCTCTATCTGTAACTCTGCCTTTCAAATAAATAGATTTAAAAAAAAAAAAAGACTGGATCAAGTCTTCTTTCCTGTAACTCAATGCCCAATACTAACCATTAACGAAAAAACAGATTTAAAGGGAATTTCAGCTGGCCCCTACCATTACAGAAATCCAAGCTATATGTAGAGATAGGGTTCCACTATGCCCTCCTGTGAAACACTTTTTCTTGGCTCTCATTCTTGACTCTTTGGGAAGAATTCCAGACATGATGTCATCTGCCTGCCATCTTTAGGAAAGGTCAAAAGTGACCAATGATATCCTTACCCCCACCAAATGTTTGCTGGTATAAATATAATACTTTAAAGGAGCCAGTGGATAGATTTTAAACATTTCAGTTTGAAGAAAAGCATAAACTTTAATCTATCATCACCTATCATCATTAAAACATCCCTCCTGGGACTTAAAGAAAGGGATTACCAATTCCATTACCAAAAAGAATACTCTACTTACAGTAATGATGTTCTGACACACCCAGAAATCAAGCCAGTATTTTGGCTTAAGCACATGTTTTCAGTCTGACACATTTCTTTACCACACCTGATCAGTTGACAGTATTAAAAAATGTCTCATTCACGAAGCAATGTCTAAAAGGTAACTACTGATGGGCATTGGGTCGTTTCCAGCCTGGTCTACTACAGCTAAAGCTGCTGTGAGCATTCACGTTCAAGTCTTTGCACAGACATATGCTTTCAATTCTCTCTGCTAAATACCTAGAAGTGGAATGGTTGGATCAGATAGTAAGTGTGTGTTTAACATTTTAAAGAGACTGTCAAACTGTTTTTGAAAGTGGCTGTTCCATTTTGCCTTTCCACTGGCAACATATGAGAGCTCCAACTCACATCCTCATCAATACTTGATATGGCCAGTCTCTGCATGCTTTATTAGTCATTGCTAAAGCTAGGTAGGAGCATCTCATTGTGGTTTTAATCTACATTTCCCTTATGACTAGTGATACAGAGCATCTACAGGTTTCCTCTAACTCTTCCCTTACTCTGCCTTGCTCTCCTGCTCCTCTGACATGGAGCACTACAATCTAATCTAGGTCCTTTAATAAAAGGACAGGCAGTGATGGTATTCCCACAATCCTCCATTGCCCTCTCTGGTCACAGTCAGTCAGAAAGCGGGATAGCCTCCCCATCCCTAACTGCTACTCATGCAAGTGAAGGAGTTGACATAGATCTTATTTTCTCCAAAGACGCACGAACTGTAAGTCAACAGGTCACAATGTGGAGCAATCTTATGCCCCAGGTAAGATGTGGCCATGTCCACAGACATTTTTGTTTGTCACAGTTGGGTGAGGAAACAGTTGCCCCTGGCGACTATTGGGGAGAAGCCAGAGATGCTGCTAAATATCACACAATGCACAGACCAGCCTCACTCCCCCACCCCCATACAAAGAACTACCTGGAAACCCCCCCTTTCTTCTTCTTCTTCTTTTTTTTTTTTTTTTTTTTTTTGACAGGCAGAGTGGACAGTAAGAGAGAGAGACAGAGAGAAAGGTCTTCCTTTGCCATTGGTTCACCCTCCAATGGCCGCCGCAGCCGGTGCGCTGCAGCTGGCGCACCGCACTGATCCGATGGCAGGAGCCAGGTACTTACCCTGGCCTCCCATGGGGTACAGGGCCCAAGCACTTGGGCCATCCTCCACTGCACTCCCTGGCCACAGCAGAGAGCTGGCCTGGAAGAGGGGCAACCGGGACAGAATCTGGCGCCCCGACCGGGACTAGAACCCGGTGTGCCGGCGCCGCAAGGCGGAGGATTAGCCTAGTGAGCCGCGGCACCAGCTTGGAAACCCCACTTTCAATCAACTTACAGGTAGTCTTTTGGATAAAACAATACAGTACAGTAGAAATACTAATGATTTAAAAGCCAAGAAACGTGGGTTCTTGTCCTAGCTTTAGCACTAAATAGGTATATAACCCAGCACAGGAAAATCACTTAATTTCTCAAAGAACCAGATTTCTTCTCTGTAAAAGGCAGGGGCTACCCTCAATTATCTGTATGTTCTTCTCCAGTATCAAAGAAATACAATCCTATGACTGATTATTCAAAACCTCAGAGAATTTGGAGTCATGAAAATGTCCTTGTGTTCCATTCTTAAGGAGGTTAACAAGATGGTAACAAAGGTTAGTTCAAGGGAGCAGTCCCTGAGTGTGTCTCACAGAAGGTAGAAATCAGCTACTCACCTCAGCAGGGATCTACAGCAACAGAGAGGGAAGGTGGGCACCCAGCACCTGCCCACCACCTTCCCATCAGAGTCCCAGGACCCACGTGCTCCCTCCATAGATCCTGCCCCATCAATCTGGATCCTTCTCTGTCTTCCATTCCACCCCTACTTGTTCATCTTCAGTGATAAAAATATGAACTCAAGAGTAAACTTGCCTTTCACAGCAGAGCAGGTGAAACCCTTTGAAGGCCTGATTTGCCCGTAGATTCTATCTCCATCTTACCAGTGAGACTAGACCAATGACACGGTGTCTTTGAAAATCCAGACAGAGCTCTGATGGGAGGAAAGTCAACTCATGGTGGGACCCTGAGACTCAACTCATTGTGGCCCAGGCAACTCCAGCACTGACTCCTAATCAAGTTTCTGCCATTCATGCCCCCTTCAGCAGGAAGAGAATCCTTCAACAATTCTTACAACAGCTGTTTTTCACGTTAAATGAGGTTGAAAATTGCTCCTATGGGTCCCTCCAAAAATGAACAGACAAGTAACATCTCAGATAGCCCATGGGTAAAAGCCTTTCATTTAAAACTGAATAAAAATTAGAAACATTAATTAAGGAAGAATATGTACCAGGACACTCTGCTTCTCAGAAGTAATCCCAAGGGCTGGTGTTGTAACATAATGGGTAGAGCTGCTGCCTGCAATGCTGGCATCCCATGTAGGTGCTGATTCGAGTCCTGGCTACTTCACTTCCAATCTAGCTCCCTGCTAATGCACTTGGGAAAGCAGTGGAAGATGGTTCAAGTTCTTGGGCCCCTGCATCCACTTGGGAGACCTGGAAGAAGCTCCTGGCTCCTGGTTTCAGACCCACTCAGCTCTGTTCATTTGGGGAGTCAACCAATGGATGGAAGATCTAGTCCTCTCTCTCTCTCTCTCTCTCTAACTCTAACTCTGCCTTTCAAACAAACAAACAAACCTTTAAAAAAAGAAGAAAAAGAAATAATCCCAAGACCTGTCCATAGATATTTCTGGTGAAAGCATTATGACTTCTTGTGGGCGATACTGTGCCTGGTGGGGAGTCTGCCTGCCCTGCCCTGTCCTGCCCATGCAGAAGGTCGAGAGGGCATGGCACACCATGCCTCCAGGGAAGGACCCCACAACCTGACTGCTGGTAGGTGGCAGGAACCCCAGGTGGATTTCCCCTACCCCCATTCCCTGTTAAAGGGCCCTGTAACTGCCAATCAGGCAGAAAGCTCCCAGGTGTGGCCCAGGCCCATTAGGACCACCAGGAAAGCTATCTTAGCTACGTGACCTTCAAGCTGATTGGGGAAGCATAGCAGCGCCAATATCAGTTCTATCCTATAGACTCAGTGTTGCCCTGAATTAGTTACACCCCCCTCTGCCTGCCCTTTAAAAGACGTGCTTGGTTGTTACTAAAGCAGACATGTTCACCAAAACTTGTCTCCAGTGCTTCTTGCCAAAGAACGCCATCACCCCACCATCCTGACAGGGCGCAGGTCGAGCCCACAACTCCTTCCATAGTTGACAGACTGAGAAGAGGAGCAGAGGGATGGGCACTTGGCCTAGAAGTTAAGATGCCCCCCTGCATGCCCACATTCCATATCAGAGTACCTGGGTTCATGTCCCAGAGCCAGTCCTGACTCCAGCCTTCTGCTAATGTACACTGGGGAGGCAGCAGGAGAAGGCCCAAGTAATTGGGTCCCTGACACCCATGGAGTAGACCTGGATTAAGTTCCCAACTTCTTGCTGCAGCCTGGTCCTCACCCTCGCCCTGCCATTGCAGGTGTTTGGGGAGTAAACCAACAGATGGTAACTCTGTCTGCCTCTCAAATCAATAAACAAATAAATAGTATACCACAAAAAGGGTGTGGTGATGGGCTAATTGGCAAGGAGATTTTGCACTCCTCCCATCTCTTTCTTAACAGGCTGAGGGCAATAGTTGGGACACACTATCAATCACCATCATCTCTCTTCTCTTTTGCTAAGGGAAAGGAAGACATCCTACAAGCACAAGCACAGGCAAAAGGGGAAAGCAAAAGTGGGACCAGAATGCAGCTGCAAACACCCTGGCCTCTGGGAGGAGTTGCTCATGCCATCGACCCTCCCCATGACCTACACCATCTGCCTCTCCTCTCAGTGGACCTGTGCTTCATGGCACCCTGAGAAGCATGCTTTTCTATTCCAGTTGCAGCCTTTTCTCCCCTACCCCCTTAGTGCTCTGTCCATCACGACCACCCTCAGTGGACATGTGTGAAGCAGAGCCACACAGGCTTTTACAAACAGTGTTAATAAACCAGGGTAATAGGCCTAAAGTGGAGATCACTCTCCATTACCAACTTAAAGACAGAACAGTAGGCTTAACTAGTGGTGGCCACTTGTTCAATCACACCCCAGCATTGCCTGCTGTGTGGGGCTATATGGGTATGTATATGGAGAAGCATGCCAGATCAAACCCAAAGCAATTTGTGAAATAAATTCATATTCTTCTTTTTTTTAAAGATTTATTTATTTATTTGAAAGTCGCAGTTACACAGAGAGGAGACACACACACACACACACAGAGAGAGAGAGAGAGAGAGAGAGAGAGAGAGAGAGGTCTTCCATCCACTGGTTCACTCACCAGTTGGCCACAACAGCCGGAGCTGTGCCAATCTGAATCTAGGAGCCAGAAGCCAGGAGCCAGGAGATTCTTCCAGGTCTCCCACGTGGGTGCAGGGGCCCAAGGACTTGAGCCATCTTCTACTGCTTTCTCAGGCCATAGCAGAGAGCTGAATCGGAAGTGGAGCAGCCGAGTCTCAAACCGGTGCCCATATGGGACACCAGTGCTTTGGGCCAGGACATTAACCTGCTGTGCACAGCACCAGCCCCATAAATTCTTCTTCATTCAAGAATGCTCATTCCACTTTTATTATCTTTCGTTTGCCTGCCCTCATCTCTCCTTCCCAAAGATCAATAAGCAATCAAAGCTGGGAGATAGCTGGAGGTTTCACTGTTGAAGCAGAAGATTTTAAGTAATTTCTTCTCTTGTGACTTGAGTCCTTTTTAATACTTAAATACCTTTTTTTTAACTTTTATTTAATGAATATAAGTTTCCAAAGTACAGAATATGGATTACAATGGCTTCCCCCCCATAACGTCCCTCCCACCCGCAACCCTCCCCTTTCCTACTCCCTCTCCCCTTCCATTCACATCAAGATTCATTTTCGTTTCTCTTTATATACAGAAGATCAGTTTAGCATACATTAAGTAAAGATTTCAACAGCTTGCTCCCACACAGAAATATAAAGTGAAAAATACTGTTTGAGTACTAGTTATAGCATTAAATCTCAATGTAGAGCACACTAAGGACAAAGATCCTACATGAGGAGTAAGTGCACAGTGACTCCTGTTGTTGACTTAACAAATTAACACTCTTGTTTATGGCATCAGTAATCACCCTAGGCTCTTGTCATGAGCTGCCAAGGCTATGGAAGCCCCCTGAGTTCACTGACTCTGATCATTTTTAGACAAGGCCATGGTCAAAGTGGAAGTTCTCTCCTCCCTTCAGAGAAAGGTACCTCCTTCTTTGATGACCCATTCTTTCCACTGGGATCTCACTTGCGGAGATCTTTCATTTAGGTGTTTTTTTTTTTTTTTCTCCAGAGTGTCTTGGCTTTCCATGCCTGAAATACTCTCATGGGCTTTTCAGCCGGATCCACATGCCTTAAGGGCTGATTCTGAGGCCAGAGTGCTGTTTAGGACATCTGCCATTCTATGGGTCTGCTGTGTATCTCACTTCCCATGTTGGATCATTCTCTCCCTTTTTTATTATATCAGCTAGTATTTTCAGACACTATTCTTGTTTATGTGATCCCTTGGTTCTTAGTCCTATCATTATGATCAATTGTGAACAGAAATTGATCACTGGGACTAGTGAGATGGCATTGGTACATGCCACCTCGATGGGATTGAATTGGAATCCCCTGGTATGTTTCTAACTCTACTGTTTGAGGTAAGTCAGCTTGAGCACGTCCCGAATTGCACATCTCTTCCCTCTCTTATTCCCACTCTTATATTTAACAGTGATCACTTTTCAGTTAAGTTTCAGCACTTAAGAAGAATTGTGTATTGATTACAGTATTCAACCAAAAGTATTAAGTAGAACAAACAAAAAAAATACTAAGAGGGATATTATTTCTTTTAGCTTTAAAATTTAACAATTTTTTAAAAAATTTATTTTATTTATTTGAAAGACAGAGTTACAGAGAGAGAGAGAGAGAGAGAGAGAGAGAAAGAGAGGTCTTCCATCTGCTGGTTCACTCCCCAGATGACCCCAATGGTCAGAGCTGCACCAATCTGAAGCCAGGAGCTTCTTCCAGGTCTCCCACATGGGTGCAGGGGCCCAAGGACTTGGGCCATCTTCTACTGCTTTCCCAGGCCATAGCAGAGAGCTGGATCAGAAGAGGAACAGCCGGGACTAGAACTGGCACCCATATGGGATGCCGACACTTCAGGCCAGGGCATTAACCTGCTGTGCCACAGGGCCAGTCCCCAAATTTAACAACTTTTAATCATTTTGCCACATTCACTTCACATGTAGCTATTATATACACACATATACTATTTTTTCTTGAAAACAGGGATATTAATATCACAAAGTAAGGGGATTCATGACAATAACATGGGGAAAAGGGTACACTGTCATGTACATGGTATAATTCAGTGAAGCAATATTTATAACTATATACCGAATGATATGACATCCATAGGATTTTTATACTCTATATGCAATAGCTTACGCAAACAAGACAAAATACAAGCCCTATCTCCATTGGGTGCCCTGAGCTTGTGCTCCTCTCAATTGTTGGAGGCTCATGATCCCAGTTACCATTTCCATGCAATATATTGTATCTGTAACCTAACTACCATTTCATTTTGTTCACAGCTTTGTGGGTGGAGAATGTGCAGAGGCTTGGCTGGGGCAGTTGTGTGGGGTTCTCACATAGTTACAGTGTGATTTGGCTAAGGCTGCAGGCACGGGAAGGTTTGCCCAGGCTGGATTTCCAAGGTAGCTCACCCACACTGCTGGCAGATGATGCTGGCTGTCACCATACTGCCCACACGTGGCTACATTATTGGGCTAACTGGACTTCTTACTTGGCCAGCATTCCTCAGAGTGAGTGACAGCTGCCTGGACATTTTGGGGCCCTAGCCTCAGAAGTCACATATTTCTCTTGCTTCCTGTTGGCTATAAGCCTGTCACCAAGGGCAATTCGGATTCAGAGGGAAGTCACAGGCTCCATCTCCTGACGAATGTCATTTGCAAATGTGTTAAAATCCATGTTCAGTTGAGGTTAGGGAACCTGTCTTATTCACTACTCCATCTCCCAAGCCTAGCCAAGTGTCTGGTATATATAGTAAATGCTCAATAAGTTGATTGGAAGAAAGGGAGGGGAGAAGGGAGAGAGGGACGAAAAAACAAATGAGCTCCTAGAGTCAGGAAACTCCTCCATCTAATTTTTGAGGAGAAAGGTTATCTATTCTCCCTGAGCCTATTTCTTTCATTGCTGCAGTGGGGATATTACATTCAACTTTTATAGAATGTGGTTAGCAATGAATGAGATAATTTAAGGGAAAGGATGTTTGTTTGCCTGGAGTTGTGGAAAGAGCACCGAGTGGCCAGTCCCTCCTTACTCACAGAATTGTACAGGTCACCCCCTTGTTGATGCTGACGTCTCTCGCCTCAGTGGAACCATCCTTGGTCTCCTCTGCCAAATCAAACCTGGGAGACCGACCTCCATCTCGAGCTCTTTCCACAAAGGCAGAGTAGGGATTAAAAAACTAATCTCTGGGCCGGCGCCATGGCTCACTTGGCTAATCCTCCACCTGCAGCACTGGCACCCTGGGTTCTAGTCCCAGTTGGGGCGCCAGATTCTGTCCCGGTTGCTCCTCTTCCAGTCCAGCTCTCTGCTGTGGTCCGGGAAGGCAGTGGAGGATGGCCCAAGTGCTTGGGCCCTGCACCTGCATGGGAGACCAGGAGGAAGCACCTGGCTCCTGGCTTCAGATCGGCGCAGCACGCCGGCTATAGTAGCCATTTAGGGGGTGAATCAACGGAAAAGGAAGACCTTTCTCTCTCTCTCTCTCACTGTCTAACTCTGCCTGGTAAAAAAAGAAAAAAAAAACTAATCTCTGCAGCCATGGGAATACAAATTAATTCTGTCTTCTCTTCTGCAGCCTTGTATGAGTTACTTACTTCTGACCCAGTCTCAGCTGCAAAACATGGATAATGACACTGCTGACCTCACAGTCATGAGGATTAGACAAGTCAATAGGTACTGGGTGCTCAAAGTAAGGGTAATTGCAGATCTCTCTTTTCCCAGAACTCCACTCTCCACACTTAATGAACACCCAAAGAATGCCAGGTCCTTTTGCACTTCCATCCTCTTCTATATGCAAACCCTTCTGAGATCAATCTTTTAAAGCACACAGCTTGGGTCTTGGTACATGCAAAGCACTATCAACAGCATTGACAATCATGCTTCTACCTACAACACTCGTTCCCACCTCCCCTCTGCTCTCCTTGTCTGGTTAACTCTGGGTCATCTTCCAATTCTCAATTCCGATGTTTCTTCCAAGCACCCTTTTCTCCTCTACCTTAGTCTACAACTGGTGTCTGCAATCAGGGACACTGCTTTCCTCAAGCACCTTTCTGAGGGTTATAATGAGGCTGTCTTTTCTCCAGGTAGCACAGTCTTGAGGAGTTGTGTGTGGGCTGGATTGAAGCCTCTGCTAATTCCTTTTACCAAGAGCCCTTGAGCTGTCACACCCTGCATAACCATGAGCCACTGTCCTGCTTCCAAAATGCATGTATGACACTGACCACGCTCCACTTCGATCATTCTTTGACTTGTGTGGCCCCCTCCAACTTCCTGTGAGCTATGCAAGGGCAAGGCCACAGTTTCTTCCAACAAAACTTCCAATACTTTGTACAGTACCCAGCCCTCCATGGGTAGTTGGTAGATATTTATCAGATCCATAAACAGACTATGAGGGAAGGACCATGTGTCTTGAATCCTCTTCTTGGGGCTGTCTATTTCATCTAAAGTGTCCCAGTATGAATGCAAAGTCACTAAGAATAACACTTGTTGATATTTTACCATTACCCACACACTTGTGGGGTTTATTCCATTTTGAGTAGAGGGAGCCCACAAAGAGACTTCCAGAACCCTTCATTCACCCAGACAATGTAACTCAGGTTCTAGCCGGAAAGACAGCTCTGCTGTAGGGGCCCTCAGCCTGGTGCCAGTGGTATCTCTGCGAATGCAATCCTCCCTTGGCCACAGTGGAGCTTGCCTAGCCTTGGGCAGAATGTGTAAGCCTAAAGTATTTCCATGAAGATATTTGAATGCATCAGGTAAGGGGGTTAACTTCTAGGCACTCCCTGTAATGGACAGAAGGTAGGAATTTCAAACCATATGCCAAGTGAACAGGAGTGCCTTAACACACACTCATTGGCCATGGGGTGCTACAGGGATGAGACTTGGGCCAATCATGGACATTATGTGGGCCCTACATTTAGTAAGCTGACAGTAGTGTGGCTTATTAAAAAGGAGAAGGCAATCTCACTGAGTAGTGAAGTATGGGTTTCAATTCACATCTCCAGGTCGGTAGCTGGGTGAGTAAACGTGCAGGGAA
This sequence comes from Oryctolagus cuniculus, assembly GCF_964237555.1. Lineage (NCBI taxonomy): Eukaryota > Metazoa > Chordata > Mammalia > Lagomorpha > Leporidae > Oryctolagus > Oryctolagus cuniculus. The sequence goes on from NC_091438.1 coordinate 36,509,564, forward strand.
GATGTAAATCTTTCTGGTGGCAGGAGCAGCACCAATCTAAACATCAGGAAGCCTGGTCAGAGCCCTGGCCCTACAAGTCACCTCCTCTTTAGATCTTTAGCCTCAAGGGTCAGTGGGCAATATGGAGGCCTTTCTACTTCCTGGAATTACTTTTTTTTTTTTTTTTTGACAGGCAGAGTGAACAGTGAGAGAGAGAGACAGAGAGAAAGGTCTTCCTTTTTTCCGTTGGTTCACCTCCCAATGGCTGCTGCGGCCAGCGTGCTGTGGCCGGCGTACCTCGCTGGTCTGAAGCCAGGAGCCAGGTGCTTCTCCTGGTCTCCCATGCGGGTGCAGGATCCAAGGACTTGGGCCATCCTCCACTGCACTCCCGGGCCACAGCAGAGAGCTGGACAGGAAGAGGAGCAACTGAGACAGAATCTGGCGCCCCGACCGGGACTAGAACCCGGGGTGCCGGCGCCACAGGGGGAGGATTATCCTATTGAGCCACGGCGCCAGCCTCTGGAATTACTTTGAGAATAAAATCAAAGTAAGTGAAAGACATCTGAGAGCAAATTATCCTCTAAGTTTTATTATCATTGAATATTATAATAATTCTGCATTATCACACAACTTCTAAGCTGCTTTTCCTACTAGGATCCTCTCCTGTCATTCTTATCCTTCAAAATGGTCTCACTTGGCCCATCTATGTTAGGTAGTGACCCATAATTCTTCTAGGTAAATGTCCAGGATTCCAGGGGCAAATGATTCATCAGATATTTTTTTGGGTCCTTAAGAGCCACAGCACAACACTTGGCCCACAACAGGGTCACTGAATATTTGTTTAATTGGCTGTAAGTACTGGGTTTATCTGGGTGCATGTGAATTCATAAATAAGTGTTCATTCACCTTTACACATCTGTAGAAGATCAGACCATACGAACAACAAAGAAGTCCCTTTGGAGATAATCAGCATTATTAAATATCAAATTTCATTGTACTCAAAGTAGGGCTCAAAATTTCTAGCTGTCCACTGAATCATAGGAATATGTGACATGTTAAAATCTAATCAAAGAGCAAGCAATTTTGGCACAGTGGCTTAAGCCATTGCTTGGGAGGCCTATATCCCATGCTGGAGTGTCTAGTTCAAGTCCCAACTACTCTACTTCCAATCCAGCTTCCTAGTAACACATATCCAGGGAGGCAGCAGTAATGGCTCAAGTACTTCAGTCCCTGGCATCCACATGAGAGACCCAGATGGAGTTCTAGCCTGGCTTGACTCTAGCTATTGGGGTCATCTGAAGAGAGAACCAGCAAATGGAAGATATTTCTCCTTCCCAAACCCCCACCTTTGAATATATAAACATTTTTTAAAAATACAATCCAACCCAGTAACTGGGGAAAAAGGAACTTGAAATAATAGGATCTGTATATTATCATGGTTTACTTCACAGATATCTTTGCTAGATAAGCCTCATCAACTCACCTTGAGGCACCTGCCCACATCAGCAGGGGACATCTGAGGTTTACATCTGAGTTGGCTTCAGTACTTTTTTTTTTTTTTTTTTGACAGGCAGAGTTAGACAGAGAGAGAGAGAGAGAAAGCTCTTCCTTCTGTTGGTTCACCCCCCAAATGGCTGCCACGGCCAGCGTGCTGCGCCGATCCAAAGCCAGGAGCCAGGTGCTTCCCCTCACCGGTCTCCCTTGCGGGTGCAAGGCCCAAGCACTTGGGCCATCCTCCACTGCCTTCCCGGACCACAGCAGAGAGCTGGACTGGAAGAGGAGCAACCAGGACAGAATCCGGCACCCCAATTGGGACTAGAACCTGGGGCGCCAGTGTCGCAGGCGGAGGATTAGCCAAATGAGCCGCGGCGCCAGCCTTCAGTACATTTCTTACAGTAAACCTTCTTATCAGCACCAACACCATCACAGCCAGTAAATGTTGGCCCGTTTATCAAGGTGGATGTTAAAGCAAAGAATCATAGAAAATGACATGTGAGTATCTTAAACATTTGATTTTAATATAAAGCCTACAAAAGCACATTTGTTCACTAATATCTGATAATTTGAAGTAAATCGGAGGCCTTTCCTCCAGAAATAGGTCTACCGTTTAGTTTCCCAAAATCATCTTTGCATAAATAATTTTGACTCTCATTCCTCGTTTTGCTTTATTCCAAGAAAATTAAGAACTCAGACACTTGCTAAGTAATCTAGAGGCAGAATTCTTCAAAAATTTTTATTTTTCTCCCAAATTCTTCACATTTAATTCATTGGCAACTTCCTTGGTAGCAGCTCACTTTTGTCAGTTTTGGTCAAAACAACTTAGTTTTATAAACACAGCAATTAGAGGAGACTAAATGCTAAGCACCCAAAAGAGTGAGTTAGACACAACAAGTACTCAGTAAACAATAGCTATCTATTTTTTCTCACCTATATTTTATTTATGTAGTCATTAAATCATTGTATCACAGTAACAAATTTAACTGGTGCAATCAGCTTTAGGAATTCACACAATTGACTCTTGGTATGCATTCAGATCAAACGAAGGCAGCAGAATTGTGGTGGCATGCAGCTGTGCTAAGTATTAATTATGTTTTGCTGAGAGAGAATGAAGAGAGTAAAGTGGGGGCTGACACCCATCCATGCTCACTTCTCTAAGTAACACATCCTGGCACAGACTGCATCAATCCAAGGAAGAGGTACTTTTCCTACCTCCCACACCTCTCTTGTGCTTTCTTCATGCAAACCCACACAGTACAAAGAACACAATTAAGCAGTACTACAAGGTTAACACATTACAGAATACAATACTTGACACCTTCACTAAAAACAACATAGTCAAATAAGGAGAGTATCTGCATGTGACATGTGAGTAATTCTTCCTGGTCCAGCCCCACAGTTAATTAATTACACCTGTCTTTGCAAAGACCGAAACACTGTACTGTGCCTAGCCATGTGTCTGGTCTCACATGTACTGAGCCTCGCTGTGTGCCTGCCCATGCACTTACTCAGCCTAGCTGTATGCCTGGCCATGTGCTTACTGAGCCTAACTGTGCATGCCTGGCCATGCATGTACTGAGCCCAGCTATGTGTCTAGCCATGCACTTACTCAGCCTAGCTGTGTACCTGGCCATGCACGTGTATGGAGTCTAGCTGTGTGGCTGGTGATGCACTTACTGAGCCTGACTGAGCACCCACTGAGCCTGGCTGCAATGCACTCAGCCTTGCTATGCGCCTGGCTACATGTGCTGAGTGCTCTCTGTGCCTCTCATTTCACCCTCGAGGCAGCCAAGGAGACTGAAAAGCACTACATGTCTCTCAGCCTCTCTGAAAAAGGACTCACATTTCTATTGAAGATGAAAAATAACAGCAACACAAATAGTTTTTATTTGTAGAGTCCACTTTTTCAAAATCCACAACTACAATGTTCCCTGCAAAGTCTCCCTTTAAGAGCTGTGGATGAAGTGTTAGAATGGGTGGTGTGGGTCCCCTTGAGTTGAGCATTCTTTCAGTAACAAAGAACTCCATTGTCATTCTTTAGATCTCAATCTCATTCTTGTTGATCAACTGCCAACTATCTGTGTTAATTTCTGGCAGAAGTAACAGAGTTAATCCAAAATTGTCTGTGTGTTAAAATATAGACTGACCAGCATCCTCAACAAACCAGACACTGAGATAAAAATGGGATTGTTTCTCAGTGGGTCTTAATTCTCACATAAATCCTGTACATGGGACAGCACTGTGGCATAGTGGGTTAAGCTTCTGCCTGGGGTGCCAGCACCCATGTAAGGGTGCCAATTCATGTTCCAGCTGCTCCTCTTCTGATCTAGCTCTCTGCTAATGGCCTGGAAAATCAGAGGAGGATGGCCCAAGTGTTTGGACCCTTGCACCCACGAGGGAGACCAGGAAGAAGCTCCTGGCTCCTGACTTTGGATCGGCCCAGCTCCGGCCGTTGCAGTCATTTGGGGAGTGAACCAGTGGATGGCAGACCTCACTCTCTGTCTCTCCTTTCCTCTATCTTTAACTCCACCTCTCAAATAAGTAAGTAAATCTTTTTCAAAAATCACTGTACAACATGGGGAAACAGAGACAGAAAGTGACTGCCTAAGGCCTGAGAGTGAGTGAGTGACTGGCAGAGGGCTGGGAATCAAATCCAAATCTCCTGACCTCTCATCTCTGAGGCTGCTCCACGTTCCCAAGTTCCAGACTTACAGTGAAATGACTTAACGAGGGCTTTATGGGCTAGAGGTCAATGTTAAAAGACATTAGACTCCAGCAGTACGATCTGGGACTCTTCGGCTCTAATGAGAATTTGTCCAATTAAAGTTTCAATATCACATCTAACCTGAAGGATCTTAGCTTTCAGCTAGAAGCTCTTGAAAAGACTTGATTGACTCAGGAGTTCGTGCCACAAAGATCCAAAACTCCTCTGCAGCACAGGTGAGCTGCCCTCAGCAGTACATAGAAAATGAACTGGTTTAAATCACCACTGCGGCACCAGACGTCAAGACAGATAAACGTATTGCATGTCCGTGAGAGCTAGGGGCTACCCAAGGCTCTGACAAGCAGGCTACCATCAAATGACACGGTCTTCCCTCCCAAATAACAAGCGAGTCAGCTAGATGAGAATCCTCAAGTGCCCGAGGAGGAGGAAGAGGGTGAAGACAGGCAGGAGAAGCAGCACACCAGGCAGGCAAAGCAGGCTGGTAAAAAGAAGCAAGAAACCAGCCAGCCTCTGTTGCAACCAGTGGGCCAGCCAGGAAGCTGTGGCTTAGATTTATAGAGCCCTTATCTCTAGGAACAGTGCAAACAGACAGGAAATAGAATGGAGGAACAACAGACTCTCCCCACCTCCAAGAAAGGCTGGCGTGTTCTTTTCAGGAAAACAAACAGGAGAGAGGGGAGACAGAGGATGGGAAGAATGGCATGCCCTGCCTTCTTATAGCTTATCAGGGCAAAAGTCCAGACAAGTGTGTGCTTTCATGGCAGAGAGATGGACAGACAGGACTGGAAAGCCAGGCCCATTAGTTACTCCCTGGCCATCCTTGGACACACTGCTCAAGCTGGGGGCCCTTCAGCTGTGCAAACATGAATGGCATGCTGTGACGGATCCATCAGCTAAAAATATTTCCCTGAGGATTAAATGAGGCATTTAGAAGGGCTCAATATCATGGAAGTTTTTGTTATTAATAACCGAGGAAAATGTTAGCCTCAGAGCTTGGGACATGGTAGGTATGCAAAACTGTTGGTTGGTATTAGAAAGCTGGATCGTAACTAGCACAGGAAATGTGCAGCTGAATTGTCCAAAAGAGTTGAGGGTGGGAAGGAGCCAGATGAATGGGAAATCAGTAATGAAATCAAAGACCCTGACACATGGTGCAGCATCAATAAACATATGTGCAATGAAGGAGTGAGAAACTGTTTGTCATTTATAACTTGACTTCGGCTGGGACTCGAGAAGTGACATGAAATGTAGGCTCTGTTCCTAACCGACTCTCGGAAGATCCCTCTGGCCTCAGTTTCTGGTTTCTAATGGAATGAGATAAAAAGTGTCCCTTCCAGCTCTCAGATTCTGTATTTCTATGATTGAGTCAACTGATGAGACAGCATGAATCTGACCACATGGATTAGTGTGTGTGTGCACAGGGCAGGTGTGCATGGAAACACTCTTGTGTCATGAGCAGACGACACGTGCAGCTCCCTGCACACCAGCACTATGTGGACCAAGAGACAGATGCCAAGAATTCACCACCACCACCTCTTTTGTAACTGCTCCCTTGCCTCTAATCACACACACACACACACACACACACACACAAACATACACACACAGAGGCCTGGTTTTAATTAAGCAGAGCAGTGACTGCATCGGTCTAGCCACCACAGCTTTGATCTCCCCGTGGGACATATTTCTGCACTGCTGACCATACTCCAAAGAGTCTGAAACACAAACCAGACAGCCTTTGACGGTTCAGCCCTGACGAAGCTCTCCATGACCCTTTTACAGGTATGTGCAACAGTGGGGGCCCCCACGGTGCAGAGCCCAAGGGGACAGTGGTCAGGAAAGGCAGGGAAGGCTTGTGCTGTGCAACCCCAGCGCCAGAGAAGGCTTCTTCGGTTTAGGGGCGCTCTTAAACGAACACCCCTTATGAGTCATGCAGCTTATTACACAGTGCAATGAAATCCTGACACAGAAAAATGTTCTGTGGTGAGGAGATGACTAAGTTCAAGTTCAAACTCAGGTTAGCTATGAGAACCTTTCCAGGAGGGGAGAGTGCTCAGACTGAGGTCCTTGGAGTCTAAAAGGCACAATAGTTGACAAGTCTTTTTTTTTTTTTTTTAACAAAAGTTGTAAAATGTGTAATAGAATAGATTTCCTTTTTCATGTACTAAATCTCTTCCTCTTGTACGAAGGATTCACTGAAGGAATTCTTGGGCTTAAAACAATAACAAGTGGCAGCCAGAATCTAAATGAATAGGCTGTATGTGTCACGAGCAGAGGCAGGCTGGCCCCTGTGTGGAAGAGGCAGAGGCGCTGTCCTCAGAGTGGGGTTCTGCCTCAGCAGTGGCTTGCAGAGTCTATGGGAGCCTGGAAGTGACAGTTTCTTCTCCTACCTGGTCACAAATTCACCCCTGGATTGAGTTTATCACATCCCACGTGGGAGCGGAGTGGCCGTTGTTCAGCTGAGCTCAGGGAAACACACCTGTGGTTTCTGCAATGCACTCCTGAGTTGTAGCAGCACCTGTTCCTCCCAGCATGTTGAGTCTTTTTGGTTAGAGTAGAAATCTCCTGGAGAGCAGAACAGCAACATTCTATAGGAGGAAGTGATCTGGGAAGCATGGAGATGTAAAATGATAAGGGATACCAAGAGAGAAACAGACGGGCAGGCTCCACCAGGAGGGCTTAGATATTGGAGGCCTTGGGCAACTTGGGGAAAAAAGATGCAAAAGTGGTCTTGCCAACTGCACAGACAAAAATTTCTATTGGAAGAGACATCCTGGAGCACAGCTCTCACACAGGAGTCCCTGAACCCAAACTACTGACTTCCCCTGCATCTAAGGAAGAGTAAACACTCTCCTTAACAAGGCACTCAATGCTTTCTACAACATAAGCCTGACATGACTTCCTACTCTCACTCCTTTAAGCCCATCTTGTTCCCAGGTAAACCATACTCACTCATCACTAGGATGCAATGTCCTACAATTTCCCACTTCTGCATGCTCTTCCTTCATCTAAAATTATATCCATTTTTTTCAATGTCTAGATCTCATGGCTCCTTCTGCACAAGCAAAATGTGCTCTCTTAGCACTTTGTCAATTTCCTGGCTGGAACCCTGATCACATTCTGCCTTATGTCAACAGCCCTTTCTATGCATGTTGGTCTTTCCACTTGAAATTCCCTCCACTTGAAATTCCTTGGGGGTAGAGATCACCTCTTGTTCATATATTTCCAATAACACACATAGTACCTTCTGCAAAGTAGATTACTACATGTGGAATCCTTCCCTAACTGCTGAGTTTAAGGGGAAAGAAGACAATCATATCCCTTTACAAAGTGTCCTGAGGAGCCAGGCTCAAACGCCAAATCCCAGAACACACAGGAGTCTGGGGAGTTGGATAAATATCTCACATAAGTTCTTGGAAGAAGAGGAACCACCTCCTAGGCCAAGTCAGTTCTCCCAAGTCCTGGCCACAAGGCAAAGCTTTTGAAGTCCACAAGTTTAAAGTTCCATCTTGCAAGTAAAAGTCCCAAAATTGATATTATTCTTTGCTAGTGAATGACAATGAACTGAAAATGAATATCAAAAAGTATATTAAGTGCCTCTACAAAGGCTGGAGTTTTGAGATAGTGTGTTCAGCCACTGCCTATGACACTAGCATCCCATATGAGCACTGGTTCAAATCCCAGATGCTCCACTTCCAATCCAGCTCCCTGCTAATGCACCTGGGATGGCAGCAGAGGATGGCCCAAATGCATGGGCCCTTGTACCCACATAAGAGAACCAGATGAAGTTCCTGGCTCCTGTTTTCAACATGGCCCAGCTCAGGTTGTTGCTGCCATCTCGAGAGAAAATGAACAGATGGAAGATCTTTCTCTTTCTCTCCTTACCTTCCCCCCCCCCCCCATCCACTCTGTGTAACTCTGCCTTCCAAATAAATAAACAAATTTTTTAAAGTGCATCTAGGCCTTGAATTGTTGGGTGAAACAGGAGTTGGTAGTGATTGTGGTATTGGTAGAACAAGTTTGCACTATAAACCTTTGAATTACATTCTTCAGATGGGTAAATCATACAGTATGTGAATCATATCTCAATGAAGATGTCACTTTACTCTGAGGGCACCTGGAAAATGGCCAAGTTAGAGTCTGACATACAATGACCCTTCTAGGAGCATCATAGCTGTGAGGGTCACAGCTGCCCAACTGCCCCTCACCCACGGCCATGTAAGACCAGCAGACACCAGGGTAGGGAAGAGTTCCCAGCAAGTACTGTGTATTTGGGCCAAGAAGATGAGTCCCACCAGAGCTCAGTGGTTCTCAGAGTACAACCCTGATCCTACAGCACCAGCACGATCCGGGAACTTCTTAAACTTGCAACATATCTTAGACCTACTAAATAAGAAACTCTGGGGGTAGGGCCCAGCAGACCATGTTGTACATTAGATTCTGACTAACAGCTTAATCCTTGAGGGCACAGACTATGGAGCCAGATTCTATAAGTTTGAATTCTGCCTCAATCTCTAACTGGTTGTGTCACCTCCAGCACATTAACAAATCTCTGTGCATTCATTTTTTACCTGTGATATGAATTAACTCATTACAAACACTGAGAACATAGGTACTAATATGTATCTGTACTTATTTAAGTCAACAAATGTTTGCTTTCTAAAAATTTTTATAGTCAGATTTGGAGTTGGTCTCATGGACTTTTGGCCTTTTGAGACCAAACTTGCATAGAATTGAGGCAAACCAACAGGATTAAAGCACAAGAGAGAATCTCACAAAATGGGCAAGTTATCTTGCAGCTGTGTTGACAGACCCACCCCTGGCATGCATGCACATATGCACATGTGTGCACACACACATACACACAGGACCAAAGAAGATCACAACAATCCCTTCTTTAGCTTTTTTACGGGGAAAAAAAAAACACCTCTACTTTTTATGAAAGAGCAGCAGAGGGATAAAATGCTCCAGATAGAAGAGACAAAATAAATCAATTCCAATAACAGGCTTTTAATCCTCAATCCCCTAGAGGAAAAAAGGAAAAGTACAATGCCAAGCATTCCAGTCACAGCCATTACCAAGCAGCTTTTAACAGAAACTGAAGAAATCACCATCTCCTGTCCCATAGTCAGAAAGCTTAGGTTTTCTGCTACTTTGAGGATTTCTAATCATGACTCTGCAAACTTAGAATGGCAAGATATTTCAAACACCTTACAAACCTAGGCCCACATACTTACTGGTGTCAATCCCATTTCTAATCATGTTTTTCCCTCTCAACGTGTGAACCATTTGAGCTCCAGGGTACTGTACCTCCAACAAGCTCAACTGCCTGGAGTCCACAGGATAACTGTGTGCTAAGAGAGCATGGACTCTATATGTATTAACTGTGCTCATTAAAAAGAATTTGGAAATACATAGATATAGGAAGAAGAAACTAAAACAGCCCACTGCCACTTTCCAAAGATAATATTTGGTAATGTTTTTGAGTATTTCATGTCCATCTTTTTCAATGCCTAGGTTTCTATTTGAAGCTTCGCTGTTGCTACAAAATTGATATGTATACACAATCTGTATGGTGCTATTTGACTTAACATAAACCTTTTCCCTAAATTTCTGCAACTGTTTTAGTATATCACTGTTAATCACATATAATACTCCATTATGTAGACACATAATTATAATCGAGTGGCAGTTATTGATTTAATGTCTCTCATGCCAAATCTATGTTTTGTTCTGCTTTCTGACATCAGAGCTTGGCCCTATAAACTACACTAGCTTGGCTCTATAAACTACAATATCCCATACAGTAGCCATGGGCTATACATAGTGTGCAGTTGAAGCATAACTAGTATGAACTGATAATATGCTGTTAGTAACATATGTACACATTTTGAAGACTTAGTGCAAAATATAAAATATCTTATTAATATTTTATGTTGATTACACAATGAAATAATATTTTAATATATTGGGTTAAATAATTATTACTAAAATTAAGCCATAAAAATAAAAAGATAAACTGTACATCAAAACTTAAAAATTTTGTGCATTAAGGGATACAACAGAGTGAAAAGCTTCATACAAAAAGAAAATGTTCACAAAACAAAGGTTTAACATCCCGAATAAAAAATTACAACTCAACAACAAAATAAACAAATTAAAGAAGTGCAAAGGACTTGAATATACTTTTCTCCAAAGAAGATATACAAATGGCCAATACACATGAAAAGATGTTCAACATCCATAATTCTCAGGGAAATGCAAATCATAACTATAAGATACCATCTCACATAAAATAAGATGGCCACCACCCTACAAACAGAAAATAATAAGTGTTAGTGAGGATGTAGAGAAATTGGAGCCCATGTGCACTGTTCATGGAAAGGTAAAAATGGTGCATCTGCTATGGAAAAGTCTGGTGGTTTCATACAGAATTTAAGACACAATTATTGTGTGACCCAGCATTTCCATTTCTGGGTATATATCCAAAGGATCTGAAAGTGGGGCCTTAAAGAGACATTGCACTACTGGGTTATAGGAGTGCTCTTCACAGTCACTAAGAGGTGAAGGAACTTTGCTATCCACTGACCAAAGAATGGCTACAGAAATGTGTTACAGGCATACAATGATACACCATGCAGTCCTTAAAGAGGAAATTCTGATACACACTACAAGGATGAACCTTGAGGACACTGTGCTAAGTGAAATAAGCCAGTCACAAAAGACAAACACTGTGTTACCCCACTTATAGGAGGGGGCTTCAGAAAGAGCATGGAAAACGTGCACTGTGAAAAGCAAAGTATGGATTTTAAAAGACTTTTGAAACAGAATAAACATTTTGATTCCATGCTTGCAAAAACTTTTTGAAGCATCCTCATTTGAGGTACCTAAAATAGTCAAGTTCATAGAAACAACAGGACAGTGGTTGTCTGGGACTGGGAAGACAGGAGAATGGGGAGTTGCTTAATGGGTGTACAATTTCAGATATGCAAAATGAAAAAGTTCTGGAGGTTGGTTGAATAGTAACTTCTAAAGTGTATATTCAAAACGGTTAAAATAATAAATTCTATGTCGTCTGTATGTTACCACAATTTAAACACCAGGTCATCTTTAATGTTTAAATGCAGCTACTAGAAATCATGAAATGATATCTTGCTTATGCTACATGGATTTCCACTGGGCCAAGCTGCTCTTGACGCTGCTCTGCTGCCAGCTGGCCCGGCGTCAGCAGAGGGTGCTGAGAGGACACTGCGGGAGGACGGGTGCCTCTTTCTGGTTCCAGAGCTTTTGTTCCTGCTTCTATGGCACAACAGGCAACTTCCTGGCCAGGCACTGGGGAGACCCAGTGACACACAGTCTTCTACCCAGTTTTGCTGGCACCCAGTGGGTAGCTTCCTGCTCAGCAGCCCTGTCCTGTGGCACTGCAGTGACTTCTCCATCCTGGGGGGTTCCAGACATTCACTCTGCAAGAAGGTAGCAATCTCACCTTTGGGGGATAAACCCTGGCTTCTCCCTTGGTATGAGCAATAGAGGCTGCCCCTCTTGTGCTCTTCAAAGTTCTCTTTGCCCCTCTTCTCCTCTATTAGTCCATTCTCATTTACTAGTTAGTAATTCTTTATACTGAATTTTCTATGCAAATTATGTATATTGTTTCTGTCTTCTGACTGAACCACACTAGGTACAATAAGTGATGGATTAAAAAAAAAAGTTGTTGGAGTATCAGTGAGGCTGTGAGCAGTTGCAAAGCATCTTCCATTTCCTAGTGTTCTTCACAGGTACCATCTCCCTTCTTCCTCACTGTCAGTCGAGGTGCTGCAGGCAAGGTGATGCCAGCATCCCATACAGGCTTCACTTCCTATCCAGCTCTCTGCTAATGCACCTGACAGAAGCAGCAGAAGATGGCCTGAGTGTTTGGGCCCCTGCCACCCATGTGGGAGACTCAGATGAAACTCTTGGCTCCTGGATTTGGTCTGGCACAGTGCTGGCCATTGCAGCCATTTAGGGAGTGGACCGGTGGATGGAAGCTCTGTGGGTCTCTCTTTTAAAATAAACAAATAAATCTTTTTTTTTTAAGATTTATTTATTTGAAAATCAGAGTTACACAGAGAGAGGAGAGACAGAGAGAGAGAGAGAGAGAGAGAGGTCCTCCATTCAATGGTTCACTCCACAGTTGGCTGCAATGGCTGGAGCTGCGCCAATCCAAAGCCAGGAGCCACGAGCTTCTTCCAGGTCTCCCACATGGGTGCAGGGACCCAAGGACTTGGAACATTCTCCACTGCCTTCCCAGGCCATAGCAGAGAGCTGGATCGGAAGTGGAGGAGCTGGGTCTTGAACTGGCTCCCATATGGAATGCTGGTGCTGCAGGCTAGGGTGTTAACCTGCTGTACCACAGCACGGACCTGAACAAATAAATCCTTACCCCCCCCCCCAAAAAAAAACAACAACCCTCACATCAATAAGTCAATCTGAGCTATGTTTTTCACCATTCATTCAACAAATATTGACTCTAGCTCCTATCATGTGAGGGCAATGCCCTAGGGGTGAGACAGAGGGTGACTGAGAGCATCGAAAGAGAAAGTCACATGTGTAAGAGACAGGACCAGGTCAAACAGAAACTGGCTTCAGCCCTAAAGAATAAAAATGAAATCACCACAACATAAATTAAAACAAAAAGTAAAGAGATAATTTTAAAATAAAAGAGGTAGATACACCCTTCTGGCTATCCTAATTGGTGATAGGAAAGTATGTGAAGAAAACAGAATTTTTAGGGCTGGCGCTGTGGTGCAGCGGGTTAAAGCCCTGGCCTGAAGCGCCGGCATCCCATATGGGCACCGGTTCTAGTCCCGGCTGCTCCACTTCCGATCCAGCTCTCTGCTATGGCCTGGGAAGGCAGTGGAGAATGTTCCAAGTCCTTGGACCCCCTGCACCCACGTGGGAGACCTGGAAGAAGCTCCTGGCTCCTGCCTTTGGTTCGGTGCAGCTCCAGCCGTTGCGACCATCTGGGGAGTGAACCAGTGGATGGAAGACCTCTCTTTCTGTCTCTACCTCTCTCTGTAACTCTGTCTTCAAAATAAATGAAATAAATCTTTAAAGAAAAAAGAAAATATAATTTTTGCAACAGTCTCTCTCCCTTATAGCCCTTCCCTCTCTTCACTCTTATGTTCCCACTCCCCTCTAGATATCTGTCTTATTAGCCAGAGTCTCCGCTCTCAATCAGCAACTCCACATACATCCTGCACAGAACTGGTTCCTATTCTCAGGCCTGCCTCTACTTCCTTTCTCAGCCACAGGTGAGCTGCACTTTGCTGAGGACAATCCTCATGAAACAGGCAGCACTGTTTCATCAGCCAGCATCACAGCCACAGACTTTAACTCCATTCCAACTCCTACATTAATTAATAAAGGATTAAGAGGTGGGCATTTGGCCTAGCAATCTAGATGCTGGTTAAGACACCCACATTCCATATCAGAGTGACTGGGTTTGATTCCTGGCTCCAGCTCCCAAGTCTAGCTTCCTGCTAATGCAGACCCAGGAAGGAGGCAGCGTGTGATTGATGGCCCAAGTTAGTGGATTCCTGCTACCCAAGTGTGAGACCTGGATTGAGTTGCTGGCTCCAGTTCCCCAGCCCAGCCCAAGCGCGGCCCTAGCCAGGGCAGGCATTTGGAGAATGAACGAGCACATAGGAAGGTTGTTTTTTTTTTTTTCTCTCTCTCTCCCCTTCCCTCACTCCCTCCCTCCCTCCTTCCCTCTCTATTTTCCTTTCCCGCTCTCTCTCAAAAAACTAAGGCTAAGGCATTACTTGTTTGTAGAGAAATTTTCTATAATTTCCATTTGATTTTAAAAGTCCAATTCTCTTCCAAAATTCTCTATCTTATCAGCTATTTCCATACATCTCTGTTATGTATACACGGCATGCATGCATGTTCTTTGTTAGGGTCTGCAGAGGAAGTGTTACCACAATACAAACTAGTCTGACAAAAATCAGAAGAAACCTAAAGGAAAAGTCACTGACTGCATGTCAGAGCATCTCAATCTAGCCTCAACCTAGCGTTTTCTCTTTCAAACTTTCCAGCCTTGCATGGGTTTGGGCCTGGGCTCTGCTCCAGATTCTGGCTCCCTGCTGATGTATACCCTGGCGAGGGGGAGTGGCAATGGTTCAGGTAATATTAGTTCCCTGACACCCATGTGGGAGACCGGAATTGAGTTCCCAGTTCCTGGTTTTAGACTGGACCTAGCCCTAGCAGTTGCTGGCATCTGAAGACTAAACCAGCGGATGGGAGCTCTCCATGGCTGTCTCCTTTAAACAACCTTTCCAAATCTTTCTTTCTGTTTTGTCTCACTGATGTTTTCCAATTAATGCTCTTCTCAGCTATATCTCCTTTCCTAACCCACCACCTGCTGCAGATTTTTATCATTTCAGAGGTTTTCATTTGCATTTTTTTTCATATGACCTATTCTTGTATAATGATCTCCTGTTCTCACTGGAAAAAATACTACAGGTCCTGTTTTTTTTTTTTTTTTTTAACTTTTTTTTTTTTTTTTGACAGGCAGAGTGGACAGTGAGAGAGACAGAGAGAAAGGTCTTCCTTTTCCATTGGTTCACCCCACAATGGCTGCTGCGGCCAGCGTGCTGTGGCCGGCGTGCTGCACAGATCCTAAGCCAGGAGCCAGGTGTTTCTCCTGGTCTCCCATGTGGGTGCAGGGCCCAACGACCTGGGCCATCCTCCACTGCACTCCTGGGCCATAGCAGAGAGCTGGACTGGAAGAGGAGTAACCAGGACAGAATCCAGTGCCCTGACCGGGACTAGAACCCGGTGTGCCGGTGCCACAGGCATAGGATTATCCTAGTGAGCCGCGGCGCTGGCCTACAGGTCCTGGTTTTACTGAAACTCTGCATATGTACGTTTCCAGAATTTCCAGATTGCATCATTGTCTTTTTTGGTTCTGGGTTCTCTCATTCGAGAGGTCTTCCACAGTGGTGGTTTTCCTTGAGTGCTCTGGAAATTTTGTTTGCAAACTTTCCCTGCACAGGAGTGTTTTTCTCCTTATATTTCCTTTCCTAGCAGCTAATATCATGGTTGGAACTTGTATAGGAGATGCAAGTGAACAAGCCCCTGAAGTAGGATTTTCTAAAATCAGGAGGAGTCTGGTTCTGGTCCCTGCCAAGTATGAGGTGCATTGAGATCTTTTTCTAGGGCAGATTTTGAGGTCTAGGCCACTAACCCCACCTCCCCAACTCCTCTTCATTCCTGGTCTAGAAAATCCCCCTCTGGATTTTGAATTCAGTTATGATTTCTTTAAAAAGCTCTTCCTATGTTTGGAACAGAAGAAAGAATATTTTGAACATGTTTACTCCACTATATCTAAGAATTCTGCCAGGAAATGTTAACAGGGCCCCTTAAATAGTAAAAATGCTTGCCTGCTTTATCACAGGTATGATTATATTTTATAGGGAGAAGATTACAACATAAATGCACAGGGGGAATATAGGCTTAAAGGATATACTCCATGAATGGGAGTAGTGAGAACTGAAATGCAGCAAGTAAGGATGATCATTTATTTTTCTTTTAAAGATTTTTTTTGAAAGTCAGAGTTGAGAGAGAGAGAGAATAAACGAATGAAATGAATGAACCTTTCATCTATGGAGCTGAGCCAGGCTGAAGCCAGGAGCCAGGAGCTTCATCTGGGTCTCCCACATGGGTAGCAGAGGCCCAAGCACTTGGATCATCTTCTGTTGTTTTTCTCAGGCCATTAGCAGGGAGCTGGATTGGAAGTGGAGCAGCCAGAACTTTGAACTGGTGCCCTTATGGGATGCCAGCGTCGCAGGTGGCAGTTTTGCCCACTAGGCCACAATGCCAGCACTCATTTAAATACTTTAAGCACATTTTTCAAAACCCTGTATTATTATTGCCCGGGATGCTTTCCTTTAGGCTCACAACTCGGGGGGGGGGGGGGTTGAATGGGTTGAATGGTGTGCTCTTCTCTGCCCTCCTCAGACAAATGGGCCCCTTTGGGGACAACAAAAGCTAAGGTCTTACTGGAGACAGCAGAGTTAAGAGCACAGTCCAAGGCCTGCCATCAAAGGGCTATTAAAGAGAGGAGAATTTAAGAGCTCCCTGAGGGTAACACTAGCTTAGAAAGACACAAAGTGCTAATGGGGGTATTTATCACTTGTTCTCTAACTAGCAGCAGAGCTTAGCAAGAAATACAGCCCAAAGAAGGGAAAGTGAGCGAGTCAGCCCACAGGTGGAAGTAAATACTGGTTGAATAGCCCTTATCAGAAATGCTTGGGACCAGAAGTGTTTCCCACTGCAGAGGGCTTCTTTTTTTTTTTTTTTTTTTTTTTTTTTTTTTCAGATTTTGGATATAGTCACAGAAAACTTTACGATTTGAGCATCAGTCATCTAAAAAGTCCAAATCTTGAAACCTTTAAAGCATCACATTCATGCTCAGAGAGTTTTCAGATTTCAAAACACTTTGAATTTTTGAATTCAGAATAGGAATGCTCAACTTAGAAAAACTAATCATTTAAAGTCGGGGATGGCCTTGCCCCCAAAGGACAGCCGACAGCCATTTGGGCCCATTACTCCCTTTAACTGTTCACTGCTCTCATCATAGTGTTCCAGTTCACACTTCTTGCTGCAGTGTTGTTTAGTGTTCAGAGTCCCAGGGCCTGGCACCAGAGAGCAGGTACTCGGTAAACATTTCTTTAAATGAACGTTAAATATAAGCAAAAATAGTTTTACTTAGCTTTGGCTTCTCTATTTCCTTTAACCACCCCCCCCAAAAAAAAAAAAAAGAAAAGAAAAGAAGAAAAAAAAATCAACCAACTTGTTTAGCTTCATTTTATTAACAATACAGCTCTCACTGTTAGCATTTCTGCAGCTCAAGCAGAGAGGGCTACTGGGCCTGTTCTATCCTAAGGGGTACTACCAGTAATTTAAGGACAGTGCCCGCAGTGGAGGCAGGGAACATGGGAGGGCTCCACAAATCCTTTGAAGGGTATAAAATATCAGATTAGCAAGCTGACCATCATAAATTGTATTAACTGGGCCTGGGACAGAGAGAGAACTTTAAGGAAACAAAGCTTGGGACAATTTTGATGATTTATGAGGCACCTTCGTCCCCTTTGGAAAAGGAAGAGCTAAATTCATTAATGCATTATATATTAAGCACAATCCCAAGAACACTGACTATCCTTTTATAACCCACTTTAAGAGAGAGGCATGGTGGGAACCACTGAACCCAGTTTACAGGCAGGAAACTGAGGCTCAGGAAGGTACGCTAGCCCCGAGCACTGCAGAGAGTGTGGGAAGAGGCAGGGACTGCGCAGGACTCAGAAGGCACACTTGCCCTGTGGCTTCACGGCTTTTGCTGCAACAATAGTCCAGGCCTTCAGGAAATGGGAGAGCTACCGAAAATTCACAGATGAAAAATGAGAGTGATCTTGTAACCCCAACCTCAGAGGGCCCTGATCAAATAGGACCAATGTTTCTGCTAACATTTATCACTGTAGGCTCAGGACTGGCCCTAAACTAAATGGTTTGACTTCAGATAAGTACATGAGGTGGTGGAAGATAGAAAGCCTTACTTTCCAGGCTTCTGAGTCACAGGCATATCATCATGAGGAGAATAATTCTCAAGGGGAAAACTAATTAGAACCTTATTTTTTACTATTTTTTTAATGTTCAGTTCTCTGTATAGATTTTCAGAGGCTGGGGCCAGCAGTGTGGCACAGTGAGTTAAAGCCCAGGCTGCATCACCAGCACCCATATGGGCACCCGTTCGAGTCCCTGCTACTCCACTTCCAATCCATCTCCCTGCTAATGTGCCTGGGAAACAGCAGAGGATGGCCCAAGTAGGTGGGCCCCTGCACCCATGTGGGAGACCCAGAAGAAATTCCCAGCTTTGGATTGTGGCCACTTGGGGAGTGAAGACCTCTCTCTCTCTCTAACTCTTTCAAATAAATAAAAATATTTGTTTAAAAAAGAAAGAGTCTCAGAGTCCCTACATTTGCTGCTCTTACCCAGGAGCCCTTCACCCCTCTCTGATAAGGCCTTGTCACTCTACTGGTGCTCCCATCTAGGAAGCAACATCCATTTTGGCCAAAACAACAGGAAAGATTCTAGTTAATTGCCCTGGCAACTGACAGTACAAGTTAAACATCCCTGATCCCCAAATCCAAAATCAAAATGCTCCAGAATCTGGCACTTTTTAAGTACCAACACAATGTTTAAGAAGTTTTAGATTCCAAAGCATTTGGAATTTCTGGATTAGGGATGCTCAGCCAGTAAAATATATTCAAATATCTCTAAATCCAAAAACCTCCAAAGTCTGAAATACTTTGGTCCCAAACATTTCAGATAAGAGATATTCAACCTGCATTTATCCACCCTGACTTCTCCCTCTCATCCTTATGTCAAAATTACCGAATGAGGCCGGCGCCGCGGCTCACTAGGCTAATCCTCTGCCTTGCGGCGCCGGCATACCGGGTTCTAGTCCCAGTCGGGGCGCCGGATTCTGTCCCGGCTGCTCCTCTTCCAGGCCAGCTCTCTGCTGTGGCCAGGGAGTGCAGTGGAGGATGGCCCAGGTCCTTGGGCCCTGCACCCCATGGGAGACCAGGAGAAGTACCTGGCTCCTGCCTTCAGATCAGCGCAGTGCGCCAGCCGCAGCGCGCTGGCCGTGGCGGCCATTGGAGGGTGAACCAACGGCAAAGGAAGACCTTTCTCTCTGTCTCTCTCTCTCACTGTCCACTCTGCCTGTCAAAAAAAAAAAAAAAATTACCGAATGAAATGTTAACTGAAGGGTTGGGCATTGTGACACAGCAGGTTAAGCTGCCAGTTGGGAGGCCATCATACCATATCAGAATGCTGGTTTAAGTACTGGCTCCCTGCTTGGATTTAGTTTCCTGAGAATGCACCTGGGACAGCAAATGATGGCCCAAGTGCTTGAGTCTCTGCCACACTCTTCGGAGACACAGATTGAGTTCCAGGGTCCTGGCTTCAGCCTGACATAGCTCCAGTTCTGGAAGGCTTTTGAAAGAAGCATATTCTCTCTCTCTCTTTCAAATAAATAAATATTTTTTAAAAAAGGTCACCTGAATAAAATCAGGTTCAAGGGATGGGTCCACAGATTTCCTCTGTCTTGTTTATAAAATATTTAATTTTTATTTGTTAAAGCAAAGCCTTATACCAGAAGAAGTTACCTCTTGGTATCTCAGTTATCGGCATCTGCCGTGACACTTACTTTTTTAATTGATCTTTTTCTTGGTATCCAGGGTCCTGGTTTTAACATTTTATTCCTATAGAGCTCAATCACTTTGAAAACCAAATAATATCCTAAACTTCTACCAGCAACTTTTGATCTCCTCTATCAGAAAAGTTATTGTTCTTACCAAAGTAATGAAGAATTTATGAATGTCAGATGCAAGAAGAAACTGGGTACATTTCAATCTTGAAAAATAAATCAGTACCTTGAATGTAGAAGCAGGCAATGAATGTGTTGAATGAATAAGTGGTTTCAAGAAATCAATCTCATATTATCTCCCAGATAGATCCTTGACCTGCACACATCTCAAATGTTCTCAACAGTATCTAGTAAATTGAAAAAGTTCTGCCCTTTTTCTTTCCACAAAACACTCTGAGGACTTGAATGAAGTGCTATATTGCAAAGTTTGGTAATTGCAAGTTAATGACTTGACTGTATTTAAATCTGTGAATGCAAAGTGCCACCTAGTACACATTAAAGTCAGTATTTATATAAACTTTCTAAAAGTGAGCTGGAGATTGTCCTTAGCAGAATGACTCTGATGGAAAATATATTACCCACAGTGCCCAGAAACAAGCAGTGTTTTTTTCATTCAGAAATTAATTTTATATGCATTATGTTACCTTATATAGACTGAAGCATTTATCTTTGTCCTCAAAAGTATCCTTTATAATTTTTCCTTCAAATGGACTATACTGCTACTGGAAGGAGCAGGTGCTCTGAAATTTTAATACTATCCTATACTATATCTACAAAAATACTACAACTGGGGTCGGTATTGTGGCACAGCCAGTTAAGTGTCTGGTTCAATACCAATTACTCCATGCTTCCAATCCAGGTTCCTGACGATGGACCTGAGAGGAAGAGAATGGTAGCCCAAGTACTTAGGTTCCCGCCATCCATGTGTACAGAATTCTGGGCTCCTGACTTCAGCCTGGTCCAATCCTGGATACAGCAGTAGGCACAGGGGGAGTGGACCAGCAGATACATGATTTCTCCCCCTCCCCCACCACTATGCCTTTTAAATAAACAAGTAAATAACATTTTTATGTTAACTGTAACTATTAAAACTGGTGAACTGGGGTGGGCATTTGGCATAGTATTATCAGAGCACCTAGTTCCAGCCCCAGCTACTCTACTTCTAATCCAGCTTTCTGTTAATGAACACCCTGGGAGGCAGTGGTAATGGCTCAAGTAGTTGGGTCCCTGACACCCATATGGGAGACCTGGATGGAGTTCCAAGCTCCTAGCCTCAACTTAACCCTGTCCTGGCTGTTATGGACATTTGAGGAGTGAATTAGCAGATAGAAAACCCCTTTTTCTCTCTGCCTTTCAAATAAAGCTGAAAATTTAAAAATGTTAAAAACAGATGAACTTAACAAATGATTCAGACAGAAACTATTTTATATAAATAATTATAAGCATGATTGGGAATTTTTCTCATAAACCTCAATCACAGTTTAAGTGAGTACTGATCTTAACCTCAGACTTTATTAAAATTTCTTCCTATATCTTATCTTTGGGGTTCTAGTGCCTTTCTGACATCATCCCAACATGAAGCTCAGTTTGACACCAGAAGCTCTTCTGCTGTCTTTCCCTTCAGCACCACAGCCCCACAGCCACAATGCCCACTTCCACCGATTTTTTTGGCAATGTAGAATCTACTCTGTCACTATTTTCAAATAGTCACATAAAGATTTTTAGTCATTTTCCTGTCTTCAACCGAGTTACCAAAATAAAGAAAAGGTCAGGAAGGGAGGGGAGGGGCATGGAGTTAGGGGAGTGGTCTACAAACTGCAGCCTTTGAGTCGAGGAGAAAAGATTCCATAACTGGACACCCTCCGTTCTCAAGGAGGTGTTTTTTTTCCATTTCACCCTAACATGCAATAGGAATAATCACAGCTGTCTTGGATATAATTGCAGAACCATTTTCCTAAAGATTCCATGCACCTTACACTCGACACCCTGAATAAAGTGTTCAAGAGTCTTTGGACAGAAAGCTAAAATGCTGTGACAATGTACAAATAAGCAGCAGTGGCAACAGGTGAGCTTCCTCGGGGTTCTCCAATGACAACACGAGAAAGAACAGTATGATCCCTGTACAGAGTCTCCTAATGCCACATCCCTTTTCTTCAGTTCTCTCTCAACTGAATCTGCACACATGGCTTAACCTTGTTCCACAAGGAAATGCAAATATCTGTGCTTAAAACTGATGTGATTTTTCCATTTTTCTTTAAACAGTTTTGTTTCTTTTCAGCATGATGTAAGATGTGCTGTGACAAGGACCAACGTAAAACAGACCTCAAAGAAGTAAAATACAGTGTGACTTCATAAGCAACCAGTAATAGCAAATGCAATGGACTGTGTGTGTGGGGACATGTACCTGTCTGGCCTATGAACTAGGTTGAGAAATAAAAAAAATCACAGTTGCAGATTTCATAGCACGTGATTTGCAATAAAAATTACCAAATTAAAAAAAAAACCTTCCGCTTGATAAAGGATACGTGAATATGCATCTTGGGTACATGAAAGGGTGAGACAGACGCTCAGAGGTGTCAATCTTCTCACTGAAGAGGATCCTGACAAGACAGGGGCACCAAGTCCATGACAAGCTCTTTCTCTAGCATCATTCAAATAACAGGTCTCTGTGCTGTGCTCAAAGATCCTTAGGACACCGGCCACCACCAGGTTTTGTATGCTGCCACATAAAGGATCCTGCCTTGCAACTTAAGTTGAACAGTAACAGCATGCGCCCCAACTGTCACATAGTGCTGGAGGAACTAAAACTTGGTGTAACTTTTTGAAGAGCAATTTGATAGTATGTAACAATATTAGCACATCCTGAAATCCGCTATTCTACATCTAAGAATGAGGCTTATAAGCTCACAGAGTGCAAAGAGAGAAACGAATGTATTCATTGCAACACATTTGTACCATGACACAGAGCTAAAAGAAAGAATACAAATACTCAGTGGGAGAATGAGTCAAATAATAATTTAATCTATACTAAAGAACACCATGAGACCATAAAAAAGGAATAGAATATCTATATATATTGACATAAAAGGATGTCTGTGATTTAGTATTGAGTAAAAGCAAGCTATAGAAGTATATATAGCATCATCCTATTTTTGTTTTAAAATTGGTATCTGACATTTATTGAACATTTACCTTCCAGCTATTATGTTAAATACTGACATTTCAAAAAATTTAATATTTGCTAATAGGCCTATGGATTATTTAATATTCTCCATTTGAAAATTAGGGAAAGCGAAGTTCAGAAAGGTTTAGTCATTTGCCCAGGGTCAAAAGGTTAGTGAGTTGAGGGGCCAGGCTTTGAACCCAGAGGCCCCTGTCTTAACCTGTGTGTGTGTGTGTATATACTTACATGTAATTCATAAAAGAACCTTGATATATAATTACCCAAAGTGTTAATGGTGATAAACTCTAGAGAGGAAGGTGGACATTCCCCTCCTCTGAACAATTTGGATTTTTTTCCCCGAGCAAGAGATTCTAGTTGTAACTGAAAAAGGAGAAAACAGTAAAACGGGCAGAAAGAAGACAAAAAAAAGAAAGAAAATCTGCAGACCTTGAATAGCTTAAAACCATGCAATCAACTTAATCACTACCTCCAAAATTCATTAATAATAGTGCATAAAGAAGTTTTGTTTGCCGTGTTTTTTTTTTTTTTTCCCAGAATAGAGCCCTAATCATTAGTCAACAAATTCTGGATAATAAGACTCCTTATCTGATGAACATTTAAATAGTGGATCATATCAACTTTCTTCCTCTCCATTTGGCCCAAATAGGCCAAGAGCATATGCAAAAAACTGAATGAATGAAAGAAGAAAAATATTTGTGTGTAAAATAATAGGGAGCCCTTGGAATGAGGCCAAGGGGAAAGTACAAGGTTGCCTGATGAGGTGGCAAACTGCACACTGGCAGCCAGAAAGGACAGGGACAGCCGGAGCAATCCAGGAGGGCCTGGGAAGCACCTGTCTGATGGACCACGAGGAGGCCAGGCCCCAGCACCCACTCTGGACTCTGCTGTTTCCAGACTTTGTTTTCTACGCCCCAACTCCCACACAATGCTTGCTCCCAGCAGTAGAAACCTACACCTGTGTACACCTGTCTGTGCACACAGCAGAGAATGTCTAGTCCCCGTGTGTACAAGTGAGGGCAGTAAGACACAAGGAGGAAGCTTCCCAGCTCTTACAATATCCCTCTGTCGCCTCTGCACTTACTTAAAAACCAGAAGATATTCCACTCAATGTGTCAATGTTTACTCTTTGCCAGGGGCACAGCAGATTAAAGCTGCCTCCAGGAAGGTAAAGCTTCAGGCAACGTCTTCCCAAGCCATCCATCTTTCCCTCAACTAGCAATGAGCTCAGACTAAGTCGGCAGAATCACAGAATAAAGCCTAAACTTAAAGCCTAATCTTAACTCGAATAAGAGGAAATTTTTCAACGGGCTGAAGGTTTTCTGGGTTTTCTCAGTCCTTTTCACCAAGGACAGCAAGCCACTTTGAAGATTAACACTGTCTCCAACAGTTATCTGAAAGAATAATTATTATTCCCCAATTGTTCCCTTGATGAAATCAGCAACAGTAATGCTTTAAAAAAAAAGGGGGGGGGGATTTTTGGAGGGCGCAGAGCTGGGGAGGTCAGGAAAGGAAAAGGAGACAAAGACTAAAGGATAAATGAAGTGCCAGGGCCTGACCCAAAGTACCTGGGTCCAGAAAAAAGCAATGGATGACAGCAGTTAAAAAAAAAAAGCAAGAGAAGGAGGAGGGAGAGGAGGGGAAGAGGAGGAAGAGCAGAGGGTGCTGTGGCACAGCCAGTTAAGCCAGCACTTGGAATGCCACATCTCCATCAAAGTGTCTGATTCTAATCCCAGCTATGCATCTGATTCCAACTACCTGCTGGTGTGCACTCTGGGAGACCGTGCTGATGGCTCAAGTACTTGGGTCCCTGCCACCCGTGAGAGAGACCCAGATTGAGTTCCTGACTCCTGGCCTTAGCCTGGCTCAGCCCTGGCTGTTGTGGACATTGGGGAAGTGAACTAGGAAATAGAATATTCTTCTCTGTCTCTTGCCACCTCTCTGTCTTTCAAATATGTGTGTGTATTATTTATACACTATGTAATTATATAATGCACAATATATAATACATAAACATTTACTTAATAATATAAATAAAATTGTAAATGAAAAAAAGCAAAAGAGGCAGAAGGGCCAGGTTCCTAGGGCCAACAGGATGAATGGAAGATGGAGGCAGGAGCTATCCAAGACCTAAAGAGAGAATTCTGGACTTTAAGTCAGCCTCCTCCCCATACCCTCAGCTAGCATTGCCAGGCCAGACACTGTTCAAAGCTCTTGGCATACTTCCTGTCATCAATCAGTTGAACTCTGTGAGGTGGGTGTTCTGACCCACATTCTACAGGTCAAAAAGTAGGGCTGGAAGGGTTAAGGAACTTGCTCTAGGTGACAGAGCAGGTAAATAACAGAGTCAAGATTCAAATCCAGATGTAATGTAATGCCCAAGCTACTAACCACAACAAGATAATACTTCACTCTTCACTTGCATATGACACTGCTACTCAATGTGAGACCTTCAGGCCAGGAGTGAATGTCCTAAGACAGTTTCACATCCAGAAGTACAAAACCATTTTAGGTCAAGCCATCAACAAAAGCTCAGGTGATCTCAATCCTGCTATTTGAAAGCAGCTGCAAAATCAGAATGGAGGCCATGCTACCCATGGCTGCATCTCCTCAGGCAGTGGAAGAGCTGGTAGCCTCTCTCATATGGGCAATGGAAGGGGCTGGAAGGGAGAGGGACACTCCTGCCAACCAACTCCACTCCCTACAAGACTCAGGATACCACTCAGCAAGGGAAGTTGGTCTCAGGTTGGTTCTACTGCCTCTCCGTTAACTCCAACTTTCAAATAGATAAATAAATCTTTGAGAGAGAGAGAGAGAGAGAGAGAGAGAGAGAGAGAAACTACTGCTCACTGCACCAGGGAGAAATGCACAGGAAAGGGGACAGGAGCAAGAAAAAGGGGTATCCATGGTTCGACTGCATTCACAGGGCTAACAAGGAATCTGTGCCCTTCCCTCAGCATCAATGAGTCAGCCACACATGCTCTCCACCTCACTGACACCAACAGCAATTGGGACATCCATGCCCATTAGATCACACTAGCCACTAAGCCGGAAGCCAGCAGCAGGTGTCTCAGGACGCAGTGAGAAGTACTGTGGTGCAGTAGGAATAGGAGCAGCCTGGAGTCAGAGAAGTCTGAGTCTAGCCAGCCTTGTCCCTCTGAGCCTCTGCTTTTGCATCGCAAGGAGTTGAGACACAGAAGGACCTGGCTGTGGCCGCCATACAATAGGCACCAAACACACACTCCTCCTCCAAGGCAGCCCCTTGCAGCTCCTTCCCTGAACAGCAGATACAGGATTAAAGACTTTTTAGTAATAATAGCACTCATGGTAATAATATTTGCAAATGTGTCAAGTCCCCCTTTAAATATTCCACATATGTCAACCCAGTCCTACCACAACCACAAGCTTATAAAGTAATTTCTGTCACCCCACCTTACCCATTTGACACACAGGAAACCTAGACACAGAGAAGTTAAGAAATTGACCCAAAGTCACACAGCTAGCAACAGCAGTGTCAAGATTTGAACCCAGGCTGCCTGGTCCCATGGTCAGTGTTCTTCATAGTATCATAACACTTACAGTGTTTTTTAATTATTATTATACGTATTTCCTTTTACATTCCATGGTACTCCCAGAACTACCAGTTTTTCATTCTACTTACAGACACATGTGAGGGTGGCAGGACAAATTGGAATACTCCCATTTGGCAACCCAACAAATACAAGCACAGAGTGAGTTGCCTAAAGCACACGGAGGGATTTAGTGGCAGGACTGAGACTAAGTAAACTGCATGCCACCAAGAGTCACCATAGGACATAAAGCCCACTGGAGAAGGAAAGAGGTCGGTGACTATGTAGACGCAATGCCGTCTACTTCCAAGTGTTCCTGGCATCCCCCAGCAGCAGCACTTATTCCCTGACTTGCTTTGGCCAGGGTGGAGCCCAGTGTGCATGGATCCTGATACAATCTCCAGTCCCATCCCAGATCACTTCCCTGGATGGCACTTTTGTGTGAAGAAGGGTTTTTCTAAAGTGTGGTACACAGATGAGAGTAGCACTGGGACACTGTTGGCTCAGGGTAGGGAGTAGCTAATGAGAAACCTGAGAAGGCAGTTTGGGGATGAGCACCAGGGCAGGGGGGAAGGGAAAGGAATGTAAACAGATGTCAGTGGACTTGAAGAGTGATGATGGGAGGAGGGGGCAAGGAAGCAGCCTGCAGTTGGGCAGGAAACAGAAGCCTACAGGCTGGGCTCTGGAATGGCTCCACTTGCTGACCCACGAAGAGGCCAACACACACAGAAGCTGACGCACAGACTAGAGGATGGGCAGAGAACAGTGCATTGTAATTAGGTAAAGAATATGTGGCATGAGAAAGATTTGATGATAATTCTCCAAAATTCTAACAAAATGAGGACAGTAAGATCATGAGTTGGGGGCCGATGTGGCACATCAGATTAAGCCAGTGCCTGTGGGGTGCTGGCTTCCCATAGGGGCATTGGTTCTAGTCCCCGCTGTTCCACTTCCAATCCAGCTCCCTGTTAATGTGTCTGGAAAGCAGTGGAAGATGGTCCAAGTATTTGGACCCCTGCTACCCACATAGGAGAACTGGATGGAGTCTCTGGCTCCAGGCTTTGGCCTGGCCCAGCCCCAGCTGTTGTGGCCATTTGGGGAGTTAACCAGCAGATGGAAGATCAGTCTCGTATGTGTTCTCTCTCTAACTCTGCCTTTCAAATAAAATAAATATTTTTTAAAATCAATCCTGGGTTACCATTCCTTCTTTCTTCTGTGTTCCAAATGGCCTGTCAGGAGGTTACAGGATTTTATGATTACTTCAATGGTCCCTCCTTGAGCCTAAGGTGCATCCACTTCAGGAATCAGGTGCACCTGGGCTTGAGGGATGAACCCGAGGGTTATTGCTCTGAAAGGCCATCTGCATGACGAACTCAAGAGGCAGCTGTAAGAGTCTGCATTAAGGAGAAAGAGCTGGATCCT
Source organism: Oryctolagus cuniculus (assembly GCF_964237555.1). NCBI lineage: Eukaryota > Metazoa > Chordata > Mammalia > Lagomorpha > Leporidae > Oryctolagus > Oryctolagus cuniculus. Next base: position 36,537,184 of record NC_091438.1, read on the forward strand.
CAAAGCTGTGCCAGGATCAGGGGTAAGGGCAGGGATGAGGACAGTTCTGAGCATAACACAGTCGGTGCCTGTCACTTAGGCTGTCCTCTTGCCAACCCCCACACATTTATGTTTGCATCTTAGGAACAGACCAAACAGCAGGACATCAGAGAGCAGCAGACAACACCAGTGCAGGGGTCAGGAAACAAATCCAGCCCAATGCTATGAGTTCAGGTCTCACTACTTCAGCAGAGGCTACCACACAATGTTGGCACCTACAAAGTGCCATGGCATTAGCCTGAGTGTGGCAGGCCCCAGGGCTGGGGTGAGTGCTAGAACAGGCATGAGGAAATCCTTGGCCTCTCCCAATCCCTGGAGGAAAGTGTCTGTGAGGTCCCAGGAGGTACTTCCCAAGTTCTCAGGAGTTCCCAGAGAAGCTTCAAGGAGAATGAAACTCATAAGCCCTATCATGGTGGGCAGGGCAAAACCAGAGGAATACTCTGGTTATTAAAGTTATTAAAGTCGCATTATTAAAGTCATGCTATTTTGTGTGTTCCATTGGCCTGCACGAGGGAAAAAGTGACATTTTCCGAAAAATTTTAAGAATTCATCAATAACAATAGGGAATTATTAACTCAAAGCAACTATAAGAGGCAAGAGAAACAGGACTAACAACAAATTAAAGCCTATAACAGAACTCCCACATGCTGCCAGTCAGTCTTTATGGAAGAAATTAGTGGATAATTCCAGACAGGAAATTAGGCAAATAATAGCTCTGTGAGGTACTTTAAAAACACAATAAAAACATCAGAAATGTCCAATAGAGGAAAGGCAAAGGAATATACTGTGACTAGTGAAGAAATGGGTATTTCACAAAATTGAAAAGATAAGCAGTTGGGCAGACAAGGAGGGTTAGTCAGACATTTGGATGGTGCACAGATAAAGGAAACAATGAGAATTTTGAGCAGAAGACAAAATCATCAAGTTAAAATCCCAACCTAAAGGCCACAAGGCTCTTCGGTGTCTGATTCCAGCCTTGGGCGCAGCATTTCTGCTGTGCAATATATTTGCTTTCTTTCCCTGCCTCTCATCAACCAGCCTGTGAGCTTGCTGAGAGCCAGGCTCTACATCCATTTGTGTCGCTAGTGCCTAGGACAGGGCCTGGCAAAGAGTAAATGCTAAATTGGTGCCTTCTGAATGAGAGTGTGAATGAGCAAATCAATGAAAAAAAAAAAACAACAAATGATCAAGGAACTGAAATAAAAAAGTATCTCTGAAAGACATGGGAAAAGGCAACTCTGGCCTCATACATGACACCAAAGAAGATGACTCTTTCACTTGACATTTAATTTCATTTTACACATTTCTTGTTGGTTTCAGGGACAAATATCCTATTCTCCACCAAGAAGCCTTAGGTCCTTGGGTGCAGGGACTACGAGCTTCTACATCCCCCATCACCACCCCGGCACAGTGCTAGACTTTAGTCCTTAAATAAATATTCATTAAGTGGGCTTGAATGCAGACGATGAGAAGAGACAAGTGAAGTTACTTCGAGTAGGCAAGGCTCTTGCAGTTTAATTTACAGGAGAAATGAGCTGGCTATTTATCAGGCTTCATTGAGACAGGCATTTCTCGGGACAAAGGCAGCCTTTCAAAAGTACAGGAGTGGCAGGGCCTTTCTCCAGAGCTCCAGGCTTGGTATTTCCAAGGGAGAGCTAGGGGTCAACAGTAAAATCCACTGGCACAGGCACATGCCAGGGAAGTTGGCACAGCACCTGCCCAAGCTGGGACTGACTCCAGGCAGGCTGACCAAAGTCAAGAAAGCTCATAATTCATCCAGAGGTGAACTTAGAAACGATTCAGTCTGTTGGAAGTCACGACAGATTGGGCAACTGAAATGTCAACCTGAACGCAATGGTGAGCGTAGGGAGGCCAGGAAGCAGAGGATGAGAAGGAGACAGTGGGCATATCCCCACTCTGCCCAAAGCACAAGGCCCTGGCCAAGGTGCGAGGGCCGTGCTTCTCAGATGCGGCAACTCCAGCCACAGCAGGCGTCAGCAAGAATGCCTGCACAGGATCAACAGGAGGGCCTCCTCCTTTAATGCAAAAATTCCAGAACAAGCAGCTCCCCGATAACTACAGCTGGATTAAAGGGGCAAGACAAAGGAGCTAATTATTGGAGAAAGGCTCTGGGACAGGAAATGCAGTTGGTTATTATGTCTACTGCTGTGAGTGAGAGTTACCAGGGCATTCAAATATGTACAGAACAAACCAGAGAGGTCGCGGTCCTTAGTTCATTTCCTTTCTAGGGAAGCGTGCCAGGGTTTTCAGGTTACTGGGGACTCCTTAACTGTACCTAGATTCCTCCAGGTCTTGGGAAGGGCAGTCAGCCCTGTCCTGACCCCCAAGAGATACCCTCCACCTGCCTCGCCTGGGCACAACTCCCCACTCCACCCCATGTCACTCAGGAGAGTGCGAAACGGTTACCCTGGGCTTACCCTGGGTTACCCTGGAGAAACCACTTCTGTTCTACAGCACAGTGGTGCATTAACTAAGTATTTCAAAATAGCTGGTAGAGAGACCATCTTCCTTCAAACAGTGGAACATCCGGAGCTGCCCAGGCTTCTGAACAACACTGCAGATCCCCTGGCATCACAGTCGCTCAGGACCCGGCCAGCTCAGCAGGCCTGTGACCCAGCCAGTTCATGCACCAATTGTGAGCAACAGCAGACATGACAGGACAAAGGTTGTCAGCAGAAAGGAAGTGGCCAGTGTCCTGTAACCATCTGGACACGTCAGCCTCCCCCTCCCAGCCAGATAAAACTGACCTCCCAATCCATGGGCCAGGCAAGCATGGTTATGAATGTCTGACCCTGGCACTTGATGCAGGTGACTACTTGGAAGTAATTACAAGTGGCATCAACACACCCAGTCAATTACAGAGCAGAGCACAGAGCCCTACAAAAACATACTCATGGAAAGCAAGGACTTCACAGAAAGATGGTGCCCTGGGAGAACTCAGCAACGCACTCAACGTGAATCTGAAAGGCGTGATCCCCAGAAGCAGTAGATTCATTTGGTTCTCAGTCATGGCAACTCCCGTGCCAGCTGATTCAGGGCTGTGCAGGTGGCAGGGAAACCACACTGCTTCTGCTTGCCGTGCAGTGAGGTAGCTCACGGTGAGAGCCAGGCTGAGCGTGGGGGCCAGGCACTGTGCCCATGAGGGTCAAACGGGGTCCTCTAGCCAGGAGATCTGAAGGTTGTAATTCACGCATCTCTGAGCCCACTCCCCACTCCAAAGCTGTTCTAGAAGAAATACAGCTACGGTGATATCCTCGCCACCACAGAATGAGTCTTCAGACAGCAGTGTGCTTATCTCCCTTCCCTCTCCCACCTCAGGGATCAAGATACAAGGAAAATTAACAAAACACATAATTTTAAAAAATGCCCAGGGGCCAGCACTGTGGCATAGTGGGTAAAGCCACTGCCTGCCATGCTGACATCCCATACTGGCGCTGGTTCAAGTCTCGGCTGCTCCACTTCTGATCCAGCTCTCTGCTATGGCCTGGAAAAGCAGTAGAAGATGGCCCAACTGCTTGGGCCTCTGCACCCATGTGGGATTCCCAAAAGATTTCTCCTAGCTCCTGGTTTCAGATCAGCACAGCTCTGGCCATTGTTGCCAATTGGGGAGTGAACCAGCAGATGGAAGACCTCTCTTGCCCTCCCTCCCTCCCTCCCTCCCTCTCCTTCTCTTTCTGTGTAACTCTGATTTTAAAATAAGTAAATAAATCTTAAAAAAAGAAATGCCCAGGATTGGGGCCAGTGCTGTGGCGCAGCAGGTTACAGCCCTGGCCTGCAGCACTGGCATCCCATATGGGCACTAGTTTGAGTCCCGGCTAATGCACCTGGGAAGGCAGTGGAGGATGGCCCAAGTCTTTGGGCCCCTGCACTCATGTGGGAGACCCAGAAGCTCCTGGCTCATAGTTTTGGCCTGGCCCAGCCCAGGTTGTTGTGGCAGTTTGGGGAGTGAACCAGCAGATGGAAGACCTCTCTCTCTCTCTGTCTCTCTCTGTAACTCTACCTTGCAAATAAACAAAATAAATCTTAAAAAAAAAAAATGCCCAGGATTTGGAACAACTTCATGTCACTTAATCTGTTCACTGATCTGCCACTTCAATCTCTACTTGTCTCTATGAACTTCAGCTAAAACATCCCTAGTGTCAGAGAACTACCATCCTCCCAAGCTTACTACTTTTACCAACAATTCTGATGGCTACAAAATTCTTGCTATGCTGAGCCACAATCTGCCTTCCTATCACCTGGTTCTGCTCTGTGGGTGAGAACTATACCAGCTCTCAGCATCAAGAGAGCTCTTCCTAAATTGGAAGATGGCCAGCAGGTGACTGTCGCAGGGACCATGGCCCGACTCCAGTCAATTTCTCTTCCACATATAAAAGAAGTGTTCTGTAGAACAAAGTAATCAAGCCACAAAATGTTTGGCAGTAGAAGGAATTGTAAAGATCACTTAATTTATGCCTCCTCCTTCACAGGGGAAACCCAGCCCCAAAGAGGAAAAGCTGATTGGCTCAAGTTATCAACACTCTGGGATGCACCCAAGGTTAGACTTGAGCTCTCCTCATATTCGGTTTTCTGTACTAGGTTCCCCTACAACATCATGTCTCCTTATTTTCCCCAAACAGCACTGTGCTCTACCCTCATTACCACCCTACCTCATCCATGCACTTAACATACATGCTTCAATTCAGAACTGCTCCCAATTTTGGCTTTTAAACTTTAGGCCTTAGTTACACTGGTTGAATGTCCCTTATCCAAAGCAATCAGGACCAGAAGCACTTGGAATTTTGGCCTTTTATGTATTTTGGAATATCTGTATTTACATAATAAGATATCTTTGGGATGGGGCCCAAGTCTAAACATAAAATTGTTTATGTTTCATATATACCTATACACATAGCCCAGTAGTAATTATTTTTTTTTCTTGGCAGGTCTTGCTTTATTTTTTTTTTACTTTTATTTAGTAAATATAAATTTCCAAAGTACAGTTTATGGATTACAGTGGCTTCCCCACCCCCCCATAGCTTCCCTCTCACTCGCACCCCTCCCATCTCCCACTCCCTCTCCCATTCCATTCATATCAAGATTCATTTTCAATTATCTTTATATACAGAAGATCAATTTAGTATATATTAAGTAAAGATTTCAACAGTTTGCACCCACACAGAACATAAAGTGTAAAATACTGTTTCAGTACTAGTTATAGCATTAATTCACATTGGACAACACATTAAGGACAGAGATCCCACATGAGGAGTAAGTACACAGTGACTCCTGTTGTTGACTTAACAATTTGACACTCTTGTTTATGGCGTCAGTAATCTCCCTAAGCTCTAGTCATGAGTTGCCAAGGCTATGGAAGCCTTTTGAGTTCGCCAACTTTGATCTTATTCAGACAAGGTCATAGTCAAAGTGGAAGTTCTCTCTCCCTTCAGAGAAAGATACCTCCTTCTTTGATGGCCTGTTCTTTCTACTGGGATCTCACTCACAGAGATCTTTCATTTAGGTTTTTGTTTTTTGTTTGCTTGTTTGTTTTGCCAGCGTGTCTTGGCTTTCCATGCCTAAAATACTCTCATGGGCTCTTCAGCCATATCTGAATGCCTTAAGGGCTGATTCAGAGGGCAGAGTGCTGTTTAGGACATCTGCCATTCTATGAGTCTGCTGTGTATCCCACCTCCCATGTTGGATCGTTCTCTCCCTTTTTTATTCTATCAGTTAGTATTAGCAGACACTAGTCTTGTTTGTGTGATCCCTTTGACTCTTAGACCTATCAGCATGATCAATTGTGAACTTATATTGATCACTTGGACTAGTGAGATGGCATTGGTACATGCAACCCTGATGGGATTGTACTGGAATCCCCTGGCACATTTCTAACTCCACCATTTGGGGCAAGTCCAATTGAGCATGTCCCAAATTGTACCCCAGTCTGAACACAAAAATGTTTGTGTTTCATATACACCTGTACACATAGCCCAGTGGTAATTCTATACAATATTTTAAATTTTTATTTATTTTAAAGACACTCTGCAGAAGTTCACAACAGCCAGGATTGGACTAGGCCCAAGTCAGGATCCTGGAACTCAATCCAGGTCTCCCCCATGGGTGACAGAGACCCAAGGGCATGAGCCATCACCTGCTACCTCCTAGAAGCACATTAATACAAAGCTGGAATGGAGAACAGAGGTAGGACTTGAACCCAGGCACTCCAATATGGGATGTGGGCAACCCAAGCACTAACCTAACCGCTGCACCAAAGGTTCCCTATATGATATTTTTAGTGAACCTGTGTTTTGGCTGCAACTCATCATATGAGGTTAGGAGTAAAATTTTCCATCTGTGGCACTCTATCAGTGCTCACAGTTGCAGTATTTGGAGCATTCCAAATTGCAGATTTAGGGATTAGAGATGCCCGATCGGTATAACCTTACAAGTAAAATTGAGTCCTGAGGACAAGTGGGCCCCACATCGCTGTTCATCCTTGAGGGGTACAGCAAATACTTCTGGATACCACTCCTAACCAAACAGAGGACCATCCTATGCAAAAATTGCAAACACAGAAGCCCCATAAAGTTTTAAGGCCATAGATGGGATTCCAGAAGAGGAAAAAAAAATCTTATCCATAAGTTTATTCTATTAGTCAACTCCCTCAAATAGAATCTGTACACTCCCTAATGGTCTAGTGTTAGGATTCAGTGCTCTCAAAGAAAATCTGAACAAAGGACATGGGACTGACTCATTCATTCCCTCATAGTGTTGGCATCCTGAAAGTAAGAGACTCCAGGCCTAAGAGCCAGTGTTGTCAATGGAATAGGATTTGGTTTCCCAAATTCATGCATTAACTCCAAAGTTAATGGTTAACAGATAAACGGTTAATGGACTAGAGTGGAGGCTTCACCCAATCATGAGGGTGGGGCCACTGGAAAGTGAATGGACCAGATTAGGCTGCTAAGGGGAAACCCCATGACGGAATCATGATGGCATTATTACACAGGGTGGATGAACAGTGTGTTCCCTGTGTCTTTGCCCCTGGCTCACCATGTGATCATTCCTCCATACCTGTCCCATCACCGTCAGCCTCCACCAGACACCAGATGAATGGGGATCTTGGAATTTAAATATCCAAACTGTAAGGTAAAAATAAACCTTCTTCCCTCCCAAATGGCTCCTCTCAGATATTTTAGTTATAGTAACAAAACAGTGATGAATATAGCAAGCAAAAAAAAAAGAAAGGCAAAATGTATACCAGGAAATTTTAAGCATTCATTTTATATACAGTAATTAAACATGACTATGGTCTCAAATTTTCTGTTCTGCCCAGCCTCAGTGGAAGGTGGTACAAGGAGGAAAAAGAGCCAAGCAGATTGAATAAACAAACAAACACTAATTAGCCATCTACTCTATGGTCAGTGGAGAGGCATTGTGGGGAAAACAAAAACTCTCCCCTGGAGTGTTATAACCTGTCTGAGAAGAGAAGACACATGCAGTCTCTAGAAC